>NC_142712.1:46420082-47023415 GCF_055471065.1 Atractosteus spatula | reverse complement strand
TTAGTAGTGACATTTTCATGGATCTTTTTAACAATAAAATTTACAACATCAGACTTCAGACACAATTAAACAGGCCTCAAAAAAGTCTGGTACAAACATTTTCAGCATGGAATAAACCGTTACTTTAATGGTATAAACCTTAAATGGATTCATATTCTCAATAAGATTTGGTGCTCAGTAACATGACTTAGAAAATGACAGAAGACATACGTATCATGCTTATCCTTCTATTTTTCATAATCGTAAACTCCTTAAGGCAGTTACATTTTCTCTGTTCTGACCTGGAGTTACAGAGAAATTTAAATTCTAATAAGAGATTTGTAATGAGGAAAGTCATACCAATCACTCATACAGTACCAGGATTTGCAATTACAATACAAATACTTTCTTTCTGTATGTGTTTATTTTGCAGTTTGAGTCTATGGCATTCCTTTGGGGGTCTATACTCCAAGGCATGACTTTTTTATGTATAAACATCAGTATTTACTGCTATTAATTACTGTACGATTTATAGTTGAAATCTGAGCCTAGATATAAAGTTAGATATAAAGTTAAAATCTCGACAAAGCAATGTAGGAAATACAGAGAAAATAAATCCTTTCTGACATCTAAAATCAGTTTCGATCAAGGTCTCTAAAACGAACAAGAAAAAGAAGATTTTCGGAGGGCAATTACGCTGTGTTTATATAGAATAGGTGATTTATGAGCAATCTAATTTCTTGTTCGTTTAAAACAGTGAAATGTCAGCTGTAAAAGATCGCACCAGAAACAGCACTCTCTCTGCCTGTCATAGACGTTCAGGAAAGGCTGAATGAAGTCATGTCAAGTACAATAATTCGGAGATCAATAATACCAGTTGTAGGACAGTATATAAGGAGGATAAGGATTTTGAAGTTGACTCGAAATCTGATAGGTAACCAGTGCAAGGACTTGAAAACAGGTGTAATGCATCCCTGATAGGATTCTTGCTGTCATATTCTGAACATATTGAAGATTGCTCAGTGTGGATTTAATTTCCCCAGTGAACAGGATGTGCATTTATTAATTCTAGAAAAAAAGCCTTTCTTGATTTCTCTAGTTCTTAGTTTCTCTAGTTCCCTTTAAAATAAACTATTATTCCACAATGCAGAGTATTACATGGCCAGTATTTACACATGATATTTGTGATTTAAAGAAATTAACACAAGCAGCTTTTGGAGATTTAAGTGTTGGCTGAGTTATTGCAGGATAAAAGACTAGAGATGTTGGCAAGAAGAAGATAGTTTGGGGAAAGCTGAGGAATACACTTATAACAAGAACACTTCCTAATGGGGTTAGGCATACTTTTGATGAAGATGATGAAGTTAACAGACTATATGTTTACATAGATACTGAAATAAGGATTGTATTTTAGATTATGTGTAGTTGCTGGCATTGAACTGTGTGTTGGATGCACATGAATTGAAGGAATGGGCAAACATAGCTGATGCGGATCCACAGAGCCAGCATATTAAGATGTTTATAATTAGAGGCAATTTGTTTAAATAACTAGGTATGGATACTGATGTGCAAGAGAGGTGGAAAGGCTGTTTCCTTAAGCCAGCAGTATAAAATATTTTATTCTCAGTGAGATGCTGCCATTTCATAGTGGGTTTCTAACACTGTGTATAGTTCCATCCACACAGTGCCTTTACTTCCATTTCTAATCTCTTTATCCAGTACAGAGGATTTGGAGCCTATCCCAGTAAGCAACGGACACAAGGCAGAATACACCCTGGACATAGTGCCAGTCCATCACAGGACAGACAGACACAAACACACACAGACCAGGGCCAGGTTTCCCATAAACTAATTAACTTACCAGTATGTTTTGGAGTGCGAGAGGGAGTCATATCACACATATGGAGAAAAACCATGTAACCCAGAGAGAACATGTAAACCCCACACACACAGGATGGCAGGAATTGAACCTAGGACCCCAGTGCTGCAAGATAGCAATGCTAACCACTTTGCCACCATTATAAATGGATGAATATCTTAGTTATCTTTCTAGTTCACAGGTTTGCATGCATAATTTAATTTTGAAAGCCACTGAGACATCAGGTACTACTGTTGTATTTATGAAAAAGAAACAAAACAAAAAACATACTAACAACTGTGCCATCCTACTCCTTAGCTAATACATTTTATTATTCATAAACAGTTAACATTGTTAGCAAAATATTTTGAATTATATTTAACCCTATTTTTTCTTTAGTTTTGTATTTAACTTATTATATGATAGTCAGACTTAATGTATATTTGAACAATGAAAATATATTTTTACAAGATTTTACATTAAGCACTTAAAATTAATATGGTTAATAATAGTAAACTGTAACATGCTGTAACAAGATCGGTTAAACAGCGAAGAAAATGCTTTCAGAGAAAATGTTTCAGGTGTGAAGAACATAGATCTCCAATGCAATTTCAACCAAACCTGTTCCCACACACCCTGCCCCCACTACCATTAGAATATACACAAAGCACTCAAATCTTTCGAGCTAATGATCAGGTGACCCGAGAGAGAGCGAGAGAAACACCAAGGGGTGCGGAACCAGGGAACTATTTACATGGAAAACGGGCGATCTCCCCAGACTGTCCGCCCGTTTCACTGTTACCTGGATACCTCTTTATTTAGAACTCACTAACACTGATTTTTAGTTTAGAAGGATTCAAGTAGGGTTTTAGATGAAAGGCAGCGACCTTAATCAAGCCCAAATCACAATTGAACCCATTCAGAGCTTACATTACATTTTAGCGTTTCATTCTGAGCAGAAGACCCTCACACCTGAAGAAGGGGGAGGTGTTTTTCGCTGGAAATCTCGCCTGCTTCTACTTTACAACCGGAGTGCTGGCTGTGACGAATTAAACCGGTATTACAGGTTTCAATCACAGACCATGTGACATGGGAGTCAGGAAACTAACACCGCGCCACCGGATTTGATAACGCTATAAAAACGCTATAAAATAATGTGACTTGGCACAGAACAAGTTTACAGCACAGTACAAAAATGCTGACCATGACTTTAGAAGCATAAATTGCCTTACACTCAATTTAAACACAAGCTGTCTTTAGCCCTCTAAGCTGGTTCATACACAAATGTAGAGATCCAGGCTCAGAACACACAGCTTCATTAGCGAATACATATGCAGGACAACTAGAGAAGACGTTTTACAGAGGATGGATTTTTAGAAACATCCCATCAGTGACATCAAATGACTCAAATGCTGTACATGAGAGGTTAAGCTCCCCCTGGCGGTTTTACAAGGTGACGCCGGATAGTTTCCGGCAGAGCGTCAAATGACGCGCGATTAACCACGTCACACTGCGTGACACTGCGTGATGCCGCGACACGCCCACCGGGGTATGCCGCAAAATAACGCACGCATTTTGAATGGCTGCATCTGTACATTGGTGTTGAAGTGGAATTTTCATGTCTAAAGGTCCCCGGGCCCCACTACCCAAGACAGAGATCTTGCTGGCACAGTGGTTCAACATATTAAAGCAATGGTAAAGTTAAAATAGCAAGCAGTTATTTCAAAGTCTGAGAAATAAAAGGGGTCTAATAACATCCATTTCTATTTAATACCAGTGACTGGAATTCTAGATTTTATAATGGTGTGGTTTCAATTTCCTAATAAATTTAAAATGGCCAGTCACAGTGCCCATGCCGTTATTGCTTGTCTTTGTCAGGAAAGGATAGTTCTGGCTAGAAAGAAAGGCTTCCCATTTAAAACACGTTGCCTGTGTTACAGTAAGAAACCAAAATTCTCACCTATAAACTGTGAATGGTGTTATTCAGGGATGGACTCAGTTACTGTAAGGCTGATTTATTTATCATGTAAATATTTCATTTTTTCATTCAGCTCATTTCATTGATCTTCCTCACTTTAATGCTAAGCAGCCATGTCAAACAAGCAGCCTAAAATCGCTTATTTCCGTAAAAAAAGGGCTGAAAAAAAACAGCCAGTTCAGGGGAATAATAAACTGCTCTCAGCATTATCCTCCATTTAACTGGGTTTGGTTTCTGTTTAGAAGTCAGCAAAAAGGACACTTAAAACTCTGACTGCATTCATTCACCATATACCAAACAATATCTCAGATGGATACCACAGCCTCAATCATATTTAGTCTTCTGTTATTGCAGAATTATTAATACTTGCAAGAAGACGAATGCTTTTGACAGGGTTTCTAACTACCTATTCAACAAAAACCTCTCATCTTCTTAATTTTTCAGACCTAAACAGAAAGTAGTCAATTATATAAACATATATTGTGCTTTATTTAATTATTTGCTTTTTTGATGGAGTGGTACTTAAATGGAATGCAAAATGCACTCTGAGGTTTCCTTGTATAAAAATTAGACCCAGAAAATGGGCATGTATTGATCCCTGATGTCCCTCTACTCTGGCAGACTCATTAAATTTCCATCCACTCAGCTTGACAGACTAAGCCTGACATTTAAAAAAACTCATCCAAGGGTGCTCTGTACCTATAAATTTTGACTGGAGAAAAAAAAAGTTAATTTGATTTTAAATGCAGACTTAAATAAATAAATATAGCTTTTCTGTTTATAGAAATAAATAAAAATCAAGAAAAAATAACATGTAATTTAATAATACTGTCTTGGGAATTAGGTCTTCTGACTTGGTATTTTTAAATTTGATTTATATAGCTTTTACCTGTTTGGATTTGACTTGCTGCCCCACTCAATCCATGTGGCTGCTTTCGACAATGTGTGTGTGTGTTTGCCAAGTAAAGATAAGTGCTTCTGTACTAAATTATAAGGAAAGAAGTTAATTGACTTATCAAGTAATTAGAAACACTAAATGATGGATTGTGCCGGAGGCTCTAATTTTAACAGAATTCTCCACATGGACAGGTATTGGTATCAACAGGAATTTCATTTCAACATCATATTTTTTCTCCTGGTTCCTTAATATAAGCAGTTTTGACTTGTAATGTTATATGCTGTCCAGTCTAACAGAAATGAGCCCCAGAGCAAACCCCAGAGCATTTACACTGCTTCCTCTCCAACTTCTACATTGATGGATTTCAAATTAAAATCTTGTTGTTCCTTCCAGGTGGCATTTTGACAGCCTATACTTACCTATAATGTCTTCTTAGAAAACAAAGTTGTTAACTAAAATGATAGAGACTGTCAGTAATTTCAAGGAGTAATTATAGAAGATTGGTGGATAATTTGTCTTCTTGTTAAAGTCTACATGTTTGCATATACAGTAGTAGACAACTTTATTTCCAGTCATTAAATGAATAGAAACTATATTGCCACCAAAGCTAAGATTTAAACATTGCTACAATTCTGTTAATCACTGACATTTTTAATGTAATATGTACAGTAAAGTTACAATATAAAGATATCTAAACATTTACAGAATACCCAAAAGACAGCATGTTAATTAAACAATGAAATATTTCAGTACTAGTACTGTAAATACTACTGGGAGTGAGACAAATTTGATTGACATTTTCATATTATAGGTTATTCTCCTCTGATTTTACAGTACTAGCTGTAAGAACACCACTATGCATTAAAAGTAGAACAGTGAGTTAGCCGCTAAACACGATAAGAGATAATGCCAGCAGCAGGACTGAGTTGTTTTCTCTTGCTGAAATTTTCATCACAATACATTGTGTATTTCAACAGGCGGAGCGGTGGCTCTGTGGCTAAGGGTCTACGCCTGTGGCTGGAAGGTTGCTGGTTCAAATCCCACAGTTGGCAGAGGAATCCTACTCCCTTGGGCCCCTGAGCAAGGCCCTTAACCCCAACTGCTCCAGGGGTGCCGTACAATGGCTGACCCTGTGCTCTGACCCCAAGCTTCTCTCTGTGTCTGTGTCTCATGGAGAAAAGCTGGGGTATGTGAAAAGATGAATTCCTAATGCAAGAAATTGTATAGGGCTAATAAAGAAACATTATCATTATTATCAGTAATGTGTTAATAAACTAAAGAATGACTTTTCTCATTTACTTTTCTTCTATTGCTTAAAAAATAAATACTGGCACTAAATTCCTCCTGATCTCTTCTTTATTCCTAAATTACGACAACAACTAATTGCCACCACTTATCAGTTTCAATCAACACACACACATACACATGGTGGCTATGAAAGTTAATGTACTGTTTGACATTTTTGTAGTTCAATATACTTTACATTTTGCTGGAGACTTTTCATGTAATTAAATAAATGTAAAGAATGATAAGAAATAATATACATTCTGCTACACCCTTAACAACAGCTATTTCTTTCTTGGGAGCACAAAAACTGGACATTGTTTCCATACTCATATCACAACTGTTGTAAGTTTAAAGTAAATAAAAAGAAATCAGGTAAATACCAAACACCTGTTTTATAGATGTTATTTTAAGTGGCCTTGAAAGATAGCATAAGATCCAGAAACTGCTGTGTGTGAAACTGCTGTGTAACCATGAAATGCAGTTTCAAATCATTTAAGACTAGCTTCTAAGATTTTGGAAGAAGCATTCTGGAGGATGACTGATGAGTGTCTCTCAACATTGTGTAGAAACTCCATCCAGAAAGCACACCTCTAAGCCTAAGAATATAAGAAAGGCCCTTTGGCCTATATACCTTGTCTGGTTTTCAGGGTCTCAGTGCTCTTATCCGGCTGTTTCTTTAAAAGAAACTAAGGTATCAGCTTCTACATCAGCTGGGTTCTAGACTCCCCCATCCTTTGTGCAGATAACCCCCATTAATAACACCCATTTGCGCCTTTAACACTTCCTATCTGTATAATGTTGTCATGATTTCTACTCCTCCTCTTAAGGGTGCTCCAGCCCTTCCTTGTTCTACCTCATTCCCCACACCTGTTCCTTATTCCAGCCCCTCTTTAGTTCCACCTTAAAAGCCAGACGCAGACATCATTCGATGCTCTTCATTGAATCCCGTTTCGTGAGAGTCCGGGTCCTGCTGCGTCTGGCTCCGTTATGATTTTAACCTTCTGTTCCTGATCCCCCTCCGCTGGTTCCGACCCGGTTCCTGTGTTTAAACCCCCGGATGGATCGCCTGGCTATGGACTCTCGCTTCTGTCTTGGATTACCCGTTTGGACTTTTACATGGATTGTTCGCCCCGGAATCACTACCCCTGGACACTTGCACCCCTTGGACACGCCCCCTGTCTCCATACCCTCTCCTGCATGGCTTTTTTCCCAGTGTTTCCTCACTAATCCGGATCTTGTCGTCTGCATAGGGCCCGGAAAGAACTGTTCGTGACAAATGTGTTTCACAATTGATTCTGAAGAGGTCTATAGTGTTGAGAATTTTGAATACTTGGGTCATGTAAGCTTGTAGTCTTGTCTGTTCATGACTAAAACAAACCATTTCTTTTCTTGTTGGTGCAAGACATTCTTAAGAAATGGTTACAAGCAGTCCGCACCAGACTGTGCCTCTAGATGCAGGCAGTGGTGTTATAGACATGCTACAATGGTTTAGAACTCCACTAGCCACTGAAATGACATTCCAGTAGCTACGCACTGTTGGGTTTCATCATATCTGTGTAGAAACGTTTCATAAAATCAAACTGGGGAAAAAGAAGAGAAATTCTACCTACTGTGATACCAGACACGGTAGGAATTGGGAATAAAGCTATGGAAGAAAGGCTTCTGGTACAAACACATGCTGGTTTTACCTTATTTTCAATATGTGGAATAATTCAGGCATGACAGTCATCTTGTGGACAGCCATGAATGATTAATGAAATCCCAAAATGACCTGGCACATTTTAGGCTGGCTTATTTTTGTGTCCCCTTGTAGAGATGCACAAAGTCACAGCTCAGTTCAGCAAAGGTTTGAAATGAGTTTTAATTTGAGATGATAAAGGTAATTTCCAGAGAACACCAAAGGTGCCTTGAACATAAACAGTTTTACAGTGAGTTTTGTAGTCTGAGTACAGCTCTAGTCACCCTATGTTTGTTACCATGAATGGGGGTTTATGAGTGACCATTGCATATGCATTAGAACTATAGAAAATACTTTCACACATGACACAAAGGAAATATCTGATACTTTTATGCCCACCTTTCAGTTATTTCTGAAATGTCACATACTGTACAACAGGTATCTGCACTCATGGATCTGCAGCCATGGGTGATGAACAAAGGCCAGGTCACGTTTCTATATCCTCTTACCACATTTCTGGAAGAGACAAAGAAAACTAGGTAATATAGATAGGAGAGAACAACTTTCACAGGAAAAGCTGCATAACTGGGACTTTATCGGCCTTTCCCTGCTATCTCAAGACCCATAGTCTGATCTACAGTCTACTTAAAATATATCTTGTGACAGGACCTACAGCTATTGTCATTGTTGAACTAACTGGTGTTGGTGTTTTTGGGAAAAGATGACAAGGCAAAAAGAAGATAATTTGTGTCATCATACCAAATTATAACAGATAAATTGGTTTTGTTTGCTTTGGGTTTTTTCTTTATTTTATACATGGTTTGGAAAACATTAAGAGAAAAATAACTTTTATTGCTTTGAATATAAAATTTAATATACTCATCGTCAAGGGTTTCTGCTTAATGCTTCTGATATTTCCATCTTATCCTGCTTTTAAAAAAAACGCAACGTAATTTACATATTACTAAAGAGGAGTACTTAATTAATTCCACATGATTGCATCAAAAATCTTCATACCATAAATGCAAAAGCTCTATACAGGCTTCAAAAAAGTGCTTATATTTAAGTCACATAAGATTAAAATGCATAGGTTAAACTACAGAGGCTTTAATAAATCTCAGCCAAATGCTTTCTTTTATCTATAAAAGATTTGAGAAAGTCTCCTAAATCTGCCTGACTTATGTTTAATGCAGTCTGCTCTTGCCAGTTTAACCTCAAATTGAGTTTTAACAGAAGTCAGCTTGACTTAAATAGTGAGCAAACTCTAAATTTTACATGCTTCACTAAATAGTTAAAGGGATCAAAACTGGTCACTTAGTGGAACAACACAACTTGAATTTTAACAACTTATCCAAGTTTGTTATCTTATATAACTTGGATTTAAAAAAGTTTCTGACTATATACAGCCCCAAAAATGAAACTGTGAATAGAATGGGAAAGAGCTACATTGTTGAAATAGTGTTCAACAAAACAACTAAATCTGTGATGGAAGCATCCCCACTCATCTATGTCTTCAAGTTCTGTCTCGGACACAACTTGAAGTGAACTTACACGCCACAGAGGGCGTGTAAACTCAAGTCACCTAAATGAAATCATTTAGCAGCAGCAACTGCAACAACTGCAGAGGCTGTGTGTTCTGGCGACTATGGAGGTGTGTGACCCTGATTAATCTGTTTTGTCCAAGCATTCTTACACGTGGGTGTGCCCTCCCTTTGACATTATTATTGACTCTGTAATGCCTCAAGAGTGCATGAACAGTGTTTATGGGTCATCCGAAACACTTTGCAACAGCTTGTTGGACATTCCTTCTTGGAGCATGCCCAGCACTTTTTTGTCCTCATTATTGGTCAATTGCGGCACTGCAGATCAAGGCATTTAGTGGGCATTTTTCATGTAAAAGAGTGTGTTACATTAAATGTGTAAATTGTAAAAATCAACTATTTAAAAACTTGCCATGTTTTTTACAATTTTTCTTTTTGTAGGCAGTATATCTTGTAAGTTACAGGGAAAATGAACAAAATGCTGCCTGTGTGTAGGCTAAAACACCCATTTTCTTGTGCACAAAATGGGAGGAACAAAGAAAAACTACAGTAACAATCTGTATGTTGCAATGTCAATATGAATAGTCTCCTTAGCCCAACATACTCATCTTTCTGCTTTTCTCTTCCTGTCCTCAGCACACGAGCCCTGAAGGCAGCTGATAGATGGGCCTGTCAGTGGGACTTACACATTGCATCCATGTGGCGGTGCCTGGTGTGGCGGTGGATGGCTTTTACCAGCATGTACTGGGTTAGGGGTCTAGCCACGACAGACGGGCAGCAGCCAGGGACTACAATCTATACCTGATGGTCATTCACTCATTACTTATATAACAATCTATAGTTTATCCCGGTATGGATATGCATGCAAATCACATAAATTTCTCAAAAGCTGAATGAAAAAGAAAAATTATTCTTAAGCATTTCATAAAGAATTCTGTGTGTTTAAACATGGTGAACTAAGACTATTACATTTTCCTATAGGAAATCTTTAAAGTACCGCTTCGCTAAACAAATATCCTACAGTAAATTACAGAAAAGGTATTGGTAGTATGAACATTATACCACATCAAAGAAAGAGCTACTGTACACACAGAACAGCTTCGTGATGAGGCAGTTATCATAGCTAAAGCAGTTCATTTCGAAGGGAGCAACAGTAGAATCATTTCCATTATTTCAGTGAGAATGAAGGAGCTGTTGATATTTATGCACATTAATAATGGTTGATATGCTGTGTTGCTTTTCCCCTTTGTCTTTTCCCCTTGAACCTGTGGGCTGCCCCCATTCTGGCCAAACTGGGATAGATGATCTCAGACAATATTGGCTATTAGAAGCCAATAGGCACAACATTTGGCACTTGAGCACAGCCTTCTTCCAAGTTAGTCCTAATACAAGACACAGTGAACCAGGAAGGTGAACCAGTCAAAGTATTGATAAAAGGGAGAAAGGGCAGAAAAAAGGTGAATAAATGCTGAATAAAGAGATTAGTCTCTTACAGGATTGATTTGTACATGGATCCTTCTGTGCAAAACCTGACATTAGTGTTCATTGATCACCTAAAACTCTCAAGTAAATTAATGGAAAAACATGGATTTGGGGTCACTTGAGCATTTTTAATGTAATTTAAAAAAGCACAGCAAACAAACACTTGAATCAAAACGCAAGACATAATAATCATGAGATGGCACCGCACAATTAGGAAGGAAAGATTTTGAAAGTTTTAAACGTTGTGCTGTTCAATTGTTTAAATCCATACATGCCATAACAGCAGTTTTAACCACCAGTGATGGTATCCAAGTCTGAAATGTTTTCCATCACTGTAATTCTGAAGACTTTAAAAGTCTCTAATGCAACAATAAATCCAGACTAGCTCTTCCATCTGCTGCTTGTTTAGCACTCAGTGTTGATTCCCAGCCCTGAGACTCAGCATGTCCAAGAAAACAGCTTGTGCAGCTGAAATGATGAGAATTGATTACTGAACACCATGTGAGTCATCTGCCTCAGGACGTATTTTGAACCATTATCGGATGATTCCTTCCTAATAGGTCACCATGGACAAGCAGTGCTAATTTATATTATATTACTCTATATATTTTCATTGCTTTGTTTGTTTTCACTGACAATAGGACTACAGACTTCAAAATGTCAACCAATATGTTCATCGTATCTGGGACATCACCTTTGAGAATTTGTTTAAAAAATGAAAGTGCAGCTGGATCAGTTATCCTTTTCAGTTTCAATTATAAGAGTAAAGACTTCTCACCCAATTCATGTGGGTTTTCTCAAGGCACTTCAGTTTCTTCCCACCTTCCAAAAACATGCTTGGGTTAATTTGCATCTGTTAATTGTCAGGTTAGGCCACGGATCACCGTGACCCTCTATAGCAGCCACAGGTGATGGATATGGGGATGTAAAAGGGGATGAAGACCCAAAGTGAAAATGATTTACAAACACAAAAATTCCCTATTTTTGTCTGCATTTTATAGGAGTAACGAGATTTTCCTGACCACATTTTTGTATAATAATAACAACAAATTACTTATACTTATTTCGTGTTTTTTTGGATACTCCACTTAAAGTATTTTACAGACTCCCCCCACTACCACCAATGTAAGGCACCTGGATGATGCAACGGCAGCCAGACTGCGCCAGTATGCTCACCACACATCAACCATCAGTGGGGAATAATGAAGCCAATTCATAGATAGGGGTTATTAGGAGGCCATGATTGGTAAAGGTCAGTGGTGATTTTGGCCTGGTTTAAATGCCCTACTCTTTTCGAGATATGCCCTGGGAAGTTTTAATGACCATAGAGAGTCAGGACCTTGGTTTTACATCTCATCCAAAGGACAATGCCTTTTTTACAGTCGCTCTCACTATAGTGGGGCATTAGGGCCCACACAGACAGCAGGGTGAGCACCACCAACTGGTCCCACTCACACCTCTTCAAGCAGCAACCTTCTCCCATCCAGGTACTGGCCAGGCTCGCATCTGCTGACCTTCAGTGGGTTGCCAGAGCTGCAGGATGATATAGCTGCTGGATATTGTAACTCCATTCCCACATCTACAGATGGGCAGGCAAGCCTAGAGAATTTATAAGATCTTGAGCTTTATGTTATAGAATCTCACTTGCTTAAATATAGAAAACTTCTGCCTCAAAATTCTTTGGGGTGGAAATTATGCATAGCAATCTGAACCATTAAAACACACATTTTCTTTTTTTATTGTTATTCTGATTTCCACCATATTGATCCAATATCTAGTAAATGAATTAATGCACCATTTACACATTTTTTTATTTTTTCTTGCTGAAAACAAAAAGACAAACAAGTGAAAAAAACATGGATTAATGAGCCACATGTGCATTCCGAGGCAAAGCAAATTTCAAGGTATGCAGCAATAATTAGAGCTGTGGAGACACTAGTAATGTTAATTGCTTAGCCTAAAATAATTGTTGGAGTTGTTAAAAACGATGACACAACTTTTTCTGAAAGCACTAAGAGTGTTCCATATGATTCATGTCCACCATTTATTTTCCCACCTGAAGTATAATATTATATGATTTCTAATTACAAAAGAGCATTATGAGTGGGTTAATGTTGCTGAGCAAATGAGAATCTGAGCAGATGTTTATTAAACATTTTATATTTTTCATGTCTTGTATAATTCCATGCTTAATTTCTTTGATTTATCGGGGCACATTAAGTGAAGTGCTTTTCCTTTCGACATTTAAAACTCCATGTGTTTCTTAATTCTCAACTTACAAATTTCCTCACTGTGGCATTTCCATTGCTGATGCTCAGAGGAGGTGCTACAAGGTGACAGCATTAATCAAGGATTATGTTTACTGAAAGGCATCTGCAAGTCCTCAGTCAGTAAACAGAAGAGTTATGGTGAACAGGGGACTGGAGGGTATATGGCTTCAGTAGCATCGCCCCAGGTTCAGGATTTTATTTCCTTTTTGTCCTCAAGCCAACTATCTCTACATCTCTACACAGGGGCACCTCAAGGGACAGTTCTTTCTCCATTCCTCTTCACCCTCTATACTTCGGACTTTAAGTACAACTCAAAGTCATGCCACCTGCAGAAGTTCTCAGATGACTCTGCAATTGTGGGATGTATCAAGGGTGAGCAGGAGGAGGAGTACAGAGGACTGGTCAGCAGCTTTGTGGAGTGGTGTGGGGTGAACCACTTGGAACTGAATGTTACAAAGACAAAGGAACTGGTGGTAGATTTCAGGAGGAAAAAGGTCAAACCTACTCCTGTCTACATCCATGGGAGTGGCGTGGAGATGGTGGACTTGTACAAGTACCTGGGAGTGCACATCGACGATAGACTGGAATGGTCTAAGAACATCGAGGCCATCTATAAGAAGGGACAGAGCCGACTCTACTTCTTGAGGAGGCTCAGGTCCTTCAATGTGTGTAGTAAGATGCTACACATGTTCTATCAGTCGGTGGTAGCGAGTGCCATTTTCTACGCAGTGGTGTGCTGGGGCTCTGGGATTAGAGCAGTAGATTCCAAAAGGCTGAACAAGCTCATCAGCAGAGCAAGCTCTGTCATTGGGTTTGACCTGGACTCCTTGGAGGTAGTGGCTGAGAGGAGAATGATGTCCAAACTAGAGGCCATCATGGACAGCTTCTCCCATCCCCTCTATGACAGGCTTGCAGGAATGAAGAGCACGTTCAGCAATAGACTGATTCATCCACGGTGCGACAGGGAGCGCTACAGGAGGTCATTCTTGCCGTCTGCCATAAGACTGTACAACGCATCCACCGTGCGTCTTGGCAGAGGCAACATCGACAGTGACCTGTTTCTGGACTAAACGCATCTACAAATCTATTGCTACATCTGTTCTCTTTCTTTTTCTTTTTCCCGTTCACAACCACTTTTTGTGCAATATATGCCAGGGACCTGTGCAATACATTTATATTTATATCTATAGTTACATCTATATTTATATTCATATGTGTGATATGAGTGTGATACGATTTTCTGTGTACTGTTCTGTTCTAGTTTGTTCTTGTGCGTCCGGACTGCGAGTAACTCTTGTATTGTATTGTATGTATTGTACTATTATTATATAATTCGTTACACTGTGGCTGTGTTGTGTGTGTTAAGCTGCTGTTGCACTGCAATTTCCCTCACGGGATCAATAAAGTATCTATCTATCTATCTATCTATCTATCTATCTATCTATCTATCTATCTATCAATATGGAGTTTTTAATTCTTTCCAACAGACGTGTGGTGAGCCCCACACTGCCCGACAGCTTTCTGTGAATGGTGCGGGTATAGCACATAAGACAGACTGACAGGAAGGCTGTCACTTCCTTTATCTTTGCAGGTACTGATTAAGAATTAATTTCCTCCAACGCTGCTATTGTTTGCCTGTTCATTCTACAGGTGTCTTCCTGCAGAATGTTCACTGTCCCCCACTCTTTTAGCACTGATCTGCAGCTGGCTCTTTTTTAATTGTCTGTGGTATTCATTTTGCTTTTCTCCCCTGAATCCTTCCTGTTTTTGCTTTGTTTTCCTGTCAACTCACATCTGTCAGCCACGTACTGTTGCACACTAAGAGGAGACAATGTAATGACAATACTACCAAAAACAATGTTAATATTAATTCCAGTACTACTGCTACTACTAGAATTTTTTAATTTATGAATATATGAAATGCCAAATTACAAAAATTATTTCAACCAAAGACTATCATGCAAAGCAATTTTAATTTTAAAATGTGAAGGACAGACTTGCTCTCCCAGAATTCCCCAGAAAACCACCTGCTTTAGCAATTCACTGAGAGTCAGGATCAGAGTGCCTTTAACAGAAGCTTCTAGAAAATCGACACAAAAACAAAGTAAAAATAACTAACCCATTTCATACTTTAAAGGAGTTCTTTGCTAGACAATTCTAAATAAGCTGGCAGCAAAAGTTTTTGAAAATCCACCAATGGCAATTTAATGTAAATTGAGTATAGTACTACAATGACATTGATTTTAATTATGTTCCCATCTGTGAACAAGATAAGGCAGGATATACAAAGCGCCAAGATGCATATCCTATTTAACGTTAATGTTTCTGCTTGTATTAGTTGAAAAAAACACTTGTACAGCAATATATTTTCATTTGTCCTATAACATACTACAACAGTCCACTGACTGGTGCATAAGTAATCTCATTCTGTTTGCTCAGTGCATTTTCATGGGATAAATACTTCAGAAACTTAAATTTTTAAAAAGACGAATGTGTTCAGATAAAATTAGATAACTGTCTGTAAACTGGGCAAAAATCTGTGTATTTAATTTGACTGAGTGGAAAAGGCGGAGAGATTAGAGCAGTTTAGGACAAATGCACTGAAGACTGTGAGGCCTGTTAGCAGTTCCACTTTTATTAAACACAAAAGATCATTCTTTTAAAAGCTGCATCAGTGGTAAAAATTAAGTTGCTGTCAGAAACGTAAATGTTGGAAAAGTTGGGGAATGTCACCATTTATGTTATAATGTCAAACACTGCAATAATACAATGAAGGGAGAACTGAAACCTTCTAAAAGTGCACTGCGTAATACAGTTCTTGATTTATTAGGAAATGCTTTTTTAAAAAATGAGTGTAAAACGGCCCTGGTCAACTTCAAACCAGATGGTTGAACGCCCAAATAAAAATAATCATGCATAATTATTTGAGTAAGATGTGTATATACTGTACTAGTTGTACTAAAAGGTTTATTACTTTCAAGTATAATGTTAAGGTACTGTTGCTAGAGTGAACTGTGTGGAGAGAGTATGAATCACGTTCCACAAGAGAATTTGAGCGTGGAATCCATCTTCTGTTCGTTTACTTTCAGGGATCCTTTTTAAATTGTATTTGTTTTAAAGCATCGTGTAATATTCCAAGTCATTTTTTTTTCTTATTTAGGTTTATAGCTGATTATGAATTGTAGACTTTTATTTTTTCGATCAATTTATTTAATATAAAGGTTTACTGTTTTTGCTTTTCATTGTTTTATTTACAAAGTCGTTGTATTGAATTTCATTTTTAGGCTTCCTATTTTCCACACAGTGGCTTACTTTGTTTCATGGTTTTATTGATTTGATTTTGGATGTTATACAATATAAATATGAGGTACAGACTAAGACGATAAATGCAGGTTATAGATTTTATTTAGTAAGCGTGAGAAATGGGAGATGGCTGTCTGTGTGTCACTTAAGCGATGCTGATCATCCCGGTGTGAAATTGTGCACACGCAGCATATATTGTCTAAACTTTACGTCAGGTTGCCTCTTGCTGAGCACACAAGTACGTTGAAATGAGCACTGATTTGTGCTAAATTAAGAAGTGGTATATATTCTCAAGGTATGATAAACCAATAGCAAGGTAATAAAGACTGTGTAAATCAAGAACTACCTGTACCATCGTAAAACAATTAATATATTCTTCTATCATTGGAAAAGTGATTGCATGGCATAAGCTACAAGCACAGAAAAACTAAAAACAATATGCAAATTTCTAGATGAAGAAAGAAATTCAGTACAGGGCTGCATGTTGTATATTCTCCTCCAAGGCAGATGAGGGTGTGAAGTCAGACAACCCTCTTGTGTTTTCTGTGCAGAGAGCAGACCTCATTGCAATAATGTAGTGATTTTTTTTTTGCCTTGTTTGCAAGCATGTCATTTCCTATTTGCAGACAAGGGAGAAAACCACCTGGGGGCAAGAAAACTGAAATATGAAACAAATTAAGTGAAAAGCAGGTGTTGACAGACGGCAGCCATGGGTATTATGGTCTTTCCTTCCCAACATCTTCCACGCTTTTCCTAAGAAGCACAGAACTCTGAAGCTCCAACGAGGAGCACATATTTCTGTGCAAGTATCATAGAAAAAACTCCACTGCACTGGATGCTCAGCCAGACAAAAATAGGAGACCATACTGGCACAGTGATTTTTCATATGGAAAAGGAAAGGGGTCTAATACAAGTACTGTATAATCTAAACGACAATGCTGTCTACTCTAATCTATATCTCTTCTTTGCTTTACTGCTTTTTCCAGTTCAGGGTGGTGGGGGGTGCTGGAGCCTATCCCGGCAAGCAACAAGCGCAAGGCGTGGCACACCCTGGACGCGACGCCAGTCCATCGCAGAGCAGACACAGACACAAACACCAGGGCCAATTTTCCTTGAAGCCAGCCAATCTACCAGTTTGTCTCTGGACTGTGGGAGGATACCCATGCGAACTCGGGGCAAACATACAAACTCCATGCAGAGAGCATCGCAAGTCCGGAATTGAGCCCAGAGTCCCAGCACTGTGAGGTAGTAATGCGAACCACTGAGCCACTGTGCCGCCGCGTTACATAATTCTCCGAGCTATAATATTAACAACAGTTCTGCAAGGATGGTAGTTAGGCAGAGGGACTCCTATTTTGAATTGGAGGAGGAGTTTGTTTTTCTGGTTTTGAATTTGTTCAATACTTTGTCAATGCATCTCTAACCTGACATGAAATTCTACTCACAGCAGATCCTGTTATCATTAGTATTAAATATCCATGGTGCTTTTGAAAAAGAAGAGCCAGGTAACAGCATGTTTTGGGTTTATGAAACTATCATGTACTGCCAGATCTTTTTTTTTCTTTTATTGAACCTCATTGGTATCCAAGTGATTTTTGGACATCATGCCTTTTCAGAGTAAAGTATCAAAAGAAAAAAATATATATATCTTAAATTGACCCAGATTATAGGTTATTCATTGTAATACACTTGAGAATGCTTCCTTCTCTGAATATTAAAGTTGATTGACTAAATATAGCTCTGATTGTTCTGCAAATTAGCCTGTGCCTGCTGCAGAATAAAAAGGAGTCTAGCATTAGACACTAACTCTTGGCAGGCATCCTTTCTAGAAAACTATTTTAAGTACAAGGAACTGAGTGATAATTAGATACTAAATGCACCTGGTATCACATTTCAGTGCTTCTTGCCAATTAGAACTACATTAGACTAAGAGCAAGCTTATATAATTGTATGAAGAATAGACGTAATTTTTGTCAATGTCATTCCAATATCATCTTCCACTATTAACACCACTGAATGATTATACACGTAATTTAGTAATGGTGTTTTATCCATTTCACAGGCATAACTGCATTTAAAAGTGATAGCATGATTGGATTACAAATGAGCACACAGCACCCTGAAATGCCTCTCTGGACCAATATACTGTAAATAATAGTGGATCTCAGACATCAACGAATAGCTCCTGCGGTTGTCAAGCCTTTCCATCTCTATCAGTGAATCAACCTGGAACGTAACTCAAATTGTTGGGTTACCGTATTCTTTTTAAAACACTCCTAAATAAATGCAACAGAGGTTTGCTTCGGAAATGAGACATCATAGTAAAGAGTGAAGAGGAAGCTGGGAAATGAGTTCACAAAAGATGAGTTGGAAAAGACATACAAAAAAGAAGCATTACTGTACATACAATTACTGTTTGTTTATAGAATATTATTGGGTCAAGACATTTTACTGCCAACACGCAATTTGTGGACCTATGCATTTATAGACAGTAGTGCACACCAGCGCTCTGTTTGAACAAGGACTGCTATTTACAGTATTTCGCTACTGGGGGATTCACAAAATTAGTGTGATTATTCAGAGAATTGTATTGTTAAGACTGTGCCATGTGGAACAGACCACATTAAATCACTTCATTCAGCTGTGTAACTTGTTCTTCAAAGCATGCAATGCCACACACAAACACAGGTTGGATCAGGCCAGTGAAGAGCTCTATGAAGTGTTCTATCATTATCTGTAGGTACTGTATGTACTGTGTTCACCATTGTTCTAGATATGCAGTGTGTGCACCTAATGTACATAGAGGTCGAATCATAATCTTGCACTTTTGCTCCTTTACATATAAATGTCTCTCTTGTTGAGCAACTCCTTGCATCTTTCCTTACAGCCCCTCCCTTCACCCCATCTTCACCCTTACAGCTGCCACCATGGTTCATTCCCTACGTGAGGGGAGCCATGTCAGCCTTGACCTTGCGGTCTGAAATTTCCTCAGATCAGTTAAAACCAAACACTGAAATGTAAGTCTCTTTGTTTTCATCTTACTGTATGAATCAGAATTTGACCAAACTGCCAACATTTCTCTGCCCCATACTGCACAGTTCTTTCTTGACACTGTTGTTTTAATAGAACAAATAACTGTAGTCTGTTTAAATGAGTCAATGTCAGTTTATTTACAGGTATAAGATATATTAAATTATTGTATTTATAACATAGCTTTAAAAATACATAGAAAGCTAATATACTGTAAATGTATTACCACAATGATATGCTGAATAGCTAAGAGAATAATGTTACAATTTAAAAGGAGTTTAATTGCAAGAAAGAAAAGGAAAATCTTGACTATCTTTAGGTGATATAAGCCCCAGGGATGCCCCTCTGGGGAGGTTCCGTTGTACTGTACACTGCATAACACTAATTAGCTGTTACTGCTATTATCTCCTATAATGAACACAGTGCATCGTTATGAAATGACTAGTATTTTGTAGAAGAGGCTTTTTTCTGGAACTCCTTTTCCCAGAGAAGGAATTATGCAACTCCTTAAATGAAGGAATTGTTTTTTTTATTTTCCTAAGCAACTAATGACTCTCAAAACTTTTTTGTCTCAAAACTAGAGACATTTCTTGACAGTAGTAGTAAAAATTCTTAATTTAAGTCTGTGGATGAATAAATTGGAGCATGATTGTTTTTTGATTAGATTTTGTTGAGCTACCTTATTATATTTATTTTGTTTACAAAGACTCACTAGGGTAAAATGACACAAAAGAAAAAAATATATTTTGACTTAATTTTGCCTAACCCTCTTGAGGTCTCAGCCCTGTCTCTCCTCTACAGTTTTTAATGCTTCATAAACGAAGACAGTATGTTTCCCTACACATTTACTTATGCTACAAGGTATTTAATTTCAATGTTTGCAATTTAAGCATTTTTCAGATTTAAAAAGCACGTTTATAACAAAGGTATACCCTTACTGTATTATTTATCTATACTTTTGTGTGTTTCAATGCTCTTTTGGCTGAAGGACTCAAAAGAAGACACACTGTTGGAAAACATGCATTTTCTTTCTCATTACTTGTGTCTTGTTCTATTTCCAAAAGCTGATGTTCCCTGTTCTTGTAGAGTGGTTGTGGTATGTTGGTGTCACAGAGTTCGCTGTTGCAGCTCTGTTCACAAATGCATTTCCAAGCTGTGTAATATGTTTCACACTTTAGGAGATAGCAGACCTTTCTGTGAAAGTATTGAAACATAATAACATTTTTTTTAAATCAATGGTCAAATAAAATGTGTTCCACATACTTTCATGTGTGAAAATGCTAACAGATTGTAAGAGCTGTGAGTGTTAACCACATTTTATCTTTTCCACATATCTTTGGGTTGGAGAAATGATGTTATTTAACAGATTTTTGGGAGTAGGTCAAATTCTAATCATGCAGAATTTCGGCTCTCCTACATATAAATACCCTCCGGCCGCCCACAGCTCTCTGGCCAAGTCTGTGCGCATGTTTTCTAGCCCCCTCCCTCCACCTCAACTACACCCTTGCAGCAGCTCCCTGGTTCATTCCTTCAAAGTGAAGGGCATTGTGACAGCTGATCTACAGTCAGCACTGGCAATTCCTCAGTCAGGCTAGTTATTACAGTATATTAAGTACTAAGTACGCTATTCCTTTATTTCTGTCAGCACTTTTTATTATCAGAATTTGGCCGTGGTGAGATGGTGGTTCTGACTGCAAACACTCAAAAATACACTTCATGTGAATTGGCTGGTGATTTTTGTGAAAACCACTTAAAAGGGTTTGATAACAATGTCTTACTTTAGTAATATGAGATCCTTAGAGATCAATTGAAAACTAAAATATTGACTCTTGTTTGTAACCATTCTTAAGTTCTTGTGCCTACTTCCCATGGTTTGTGTATTTAGGCATTAATATTTGATATGTATCAGATAATCCGCTGCAGTTACTGATAAAAAATCCTCATTAAGGGAAAGACACACCTCAGTGGCTCCTTTCATTATATAAATGCTGTGTTAAATAAGAGGGGGTTTACAAATCTAAGCTTGTTCAATATAATGTTAAATCTAAACATTCTATACAAACGTCAAAAGAATCATTCCCATGTTAATTTTTCTGGACAAAGTAAAGTGCATTACATTACACAACAGTGTATATTTCCAAAGTGTGCTCAATTCAAGTATCAAGATACTCTCAGAAAAAAAAACAAGAGCATTAATACCACTTCAGTGAAATACTGCATAGACAATAAGTGACACCATCAAAGATCTGTTACCTGAGGGAATAGCTGAAAATGGGTTATTTGATGCTTTATCTGTGGATGATCGTTAAAGGTATTTGAAAGCTGAGCTTTTCTCCCCATATAAATAAAAGTATTGCTATAGATCAGAAAAAATAAAGATATGGATAAACAGAGGGTCTCTGTGCTACAAGTAGATTACTTTCCTATGACAAAATACCGCTGTTCCACGAGACATCTTAAAATATACTGCAAGAATGAATAACTTTGGATAAAAGACCAAATCATTTGGGTATCATTTTCTGCCTAGTATTTTAACAGCAGCGTGAACACAGACAGACCCACACGCAGGCATATACTCCATGCAGAGCTACTGCCAAAGAGCCCGCATTAATTTGCCAAACCAAGTTAAGCGTGCTTTTTAATTTTCCAAATGAACCTTATACTTTGACGCTCCGGCACTTTAATATAAGTATCAGTTGGACATACTTCATCAGCTTTAATGCAAGGGCAATGTGTGCTGCAGGGGCCCTACTCATACTCCTGAGCCTTCTGAAGGGGAAATTGGAAGGTAGGTGTGTTATCAGTCGCTGCACACAGCTCACATTTGTTTGCCTCTGCTAATTTGGTTTTGAAAATTCTATTCATCAGTGTTAATTCCCCCTGTGGGCACCAGGCAGTGTGCGTACCTTAATGTATTCTAAACATCTGCATTAGGATAACTTATTCATTGAATGAAATCTTTGAATCCCAATGCGAGACAGTCAAGTCTTTACCTGGTCATTTAACGTGTGTTAAAGTGGGATAGTGGCAGGCAGGTCAAACTAACCTCTCCATTTGTTTTTGTCTTCCTTTTTTTCATACACAGACAACTTGTGCTCCAATGGCCTGTTAGCCGTTTTGCAGAAGAGCTCAAAGCAGCAATGTGTGGATATTGAGAATTGGCTAATGGATAGAAAGTACATGCTCCGACACATTAATTCCCTTCCCTGTCAGGCTGCATCATTGCAGAGCGTGCATGATGGGAAGAGAGGTCCCATCTCACCATGGCACCTGCTGCTTTTCCATCTGCCACACAGAGCAGCTTCTTTGATTGCCCATTTTTCAGGCTAATGGCTCCATTTCTTCCCCCTTTGTAAACTTTTACAAAATTTATTGTTTTCTAAGAACATTGGTGATATCTATCTCTCATGTTTGGACCAAGCTTGAGGCAACGGGGGAAGAGCGCAGTGAAAACGTGGGCTAACCATCCGTCTGTCTCTCGTGCTGCATTGTAATATTTAGTTTGATAAAGTTGTCATGGTGATTATGTCTCCTGAGAATAATCAAGCCATGTGCATTGCTGATTAAAGGAAATAGCTCAGATGGTACACAGACTGGTAAATATTTAACCCACGGGCTACATTCTCCTTTGCCAGCAATACATTTCCTTTGTTTTAATATGTCTGGAGAAACAGCGGAGAAAGAACCCATCCAGCCTGCACCACTCGTGTCTCAAAAACTAATCTTCGAGCACCTAGTTCAGGATTTAAAAACAACTGATTTGTTTTCCGTTTTCCGGGGGCGTGAGAGCACTCAAAAGCAAGCACTCTCAAAGCCATCAAGGGCTCAGTTTTCATCAGATCATGGCGCCGTGACGTCAGTGAGGCAGCTCTCCACATGTGCAGTTCTAGAAGCGTCCCGAGTTGGTTCCATTAAGCTCAATCATGGCCGCAGCAGATTCTCAATGTTATTGTCCATTAGCCATGATCTCGCTGCCTCACAGACATGGCAATATCAAAAGCAATATTATTCTGCTGGTGCTGTAGATAGAAGACTGTTCATCAAAGAATTCTATTAAAGCAGACACTGCCGCATGATTCCAAATTTCATAAAATACAGACAGATCTAATTTTGTACAAATGCCTAATAACACTGTATTACCAAATGTCAGCCCTCACTCATAACAAAGTAGCGGGGGGAGAGTTCTGCAGAGCAATAGAGCCCTAATACAGCTGCCATCCAGACATTATTGCCCATAAATCTGAACAGTTTCCCAGTTATGATGTCATCCCTTCATGTCAAGAATAGGGCAGCAGTAACATTTATTAACTATTATCAATACTTTTTTCTCTACTTGGCTGAAAATATCAGTGCATTCATGATGGCTGAGAAAAAATAAGGAATTTGTAATTGCAAATGTACCAATTTGTTTTCACTTTAGTTGCAACACCTGCATGGTAAAAAATAATTGTATTCAGTTTATTATTCTTGTTTACTTTATTTTTTCTTCAAAATGAACCCACATCCCTTAAGAGGTACACAGCAACTTTATGATGCCTGAAATGTATCAAGTTGAAAAAGTATCCGTATCACGCTATTTTGAATTTCATCACAGACAATCGTGTTCTTATTGATGTGCTCTTTACTCCCAATGCTAAGCAGATCTGGAGACTTCTGACAAGATTGTATTCCCTGCACCTCAGTGCCAAAGGATTCCTATTCCTCTGGAGAAACAAAGAATTTATCAGTAGCACTGACAGGCTGCTGTGCCCCTTGTACAGTATGGTGATGATGTGCAGACTGTCTGACAGCCTCTCTGCACTGTGTCACTACTGTCTGGAGCACATGGAGTCACGCTGGGTCTCCAAAAGAACCCCAGCAAAGAGAATTGATTTCTTCCACCCAATGCCATATATTATATTTAACCTTCTTAAAAGAAGAATAGGACGTTTTAAATAAGCACAGTACCACGGAGTTGTGTGGTTTAACTTTTGAGGAAGATTTCACAGCTATTTGTACTCTACCAAATACTTAATGCAGTAATATTTTTAAAACAGTTCCTCATAATTAACAAAACAGGATTTATAAATGATCTTCTCATTACATATAGTTTAAATTAGTTTCCATGAAAAATGTCCTAGAAAAAGTGTCTAATTTCTGCTTGAACACAAAGCACCATACAAGACTAATGACTGTAGTTGGGTACTTTATATTAATTTGTTGACATAAAAGCCCCCTTTTTTTTAATTTGGTTATTTAAATGCACAGAGCATGTGATTTACAACTCCAGCCTTTTAGTATCTAACCAATTAAAGGCTTTACTTCTATACAAATGCTCCCATTGAGTGAAGGGTTTATTACAACTGAAGTAGAATCATATGGTTCCATTTATCACTAAGAGATACCACTTAACTTTAGTTAAAAACTACAGGTTCTCTTGAAACACTAAAGAGTCCGGGTATGTAAACTCATTCCAGAGAAACACTTTGTCTTAAATATGCCTTGAAGGCTGGCTCATGCAGTGCTGAGTATGAACTGTAAAGGGCTGCATTTCTGAAATCATACTCCAATGAGTCTGCTTGGCGAATGAACCACCGCCTGACCTCTATCAGGCTGTAACTGTGTTATTTTGCTTTCTATGCCAATATTAATAAAACCAACATATGGCACCAGGCGCACACCAGCGATTTGTCCCTCAGGCTAATATGCGCTGTGTTTCTTGTAATTCTCCTCAAGTGGAGAATAAAAATTGAACAAGACTCATCTGACCTTAGATTTATTTATTTGTTTATTTTGGGTTTATTTATGTATTTATGAATTTCAGTAGCATTTGAGCACCACACTCAAGGCTAGGGAAGAATCTAAGCAGTCCATAAGCCATAACATGGATGCTTGACAATTAAAATGCAGTTTAGGGTCAGCTTTTTGCATCTGATGTGACCTGTACTCAGCCAGGAGCCAATGCCACTCTTATCTTCATGTTCATGGTCTTGAACACACAGGGCCTAGGAAATGGAGGAGATCTGCAAGCTCCCAATCTGTGAGTCTTTCCGGAACCTACTGCAGTTTCGCTTTGCTGTTCAGTAGGTATCTGAGATAAATTTGCAATGCAGCTGAAATATATTTTTTTAATAGCTTTCTCGTCTGAGGTAATGCTTAAAGTGGCATCATTAAAGGAGAGCATCTGTAGAGCTGTAAATACTTTATGATTTGCCCAATTTTTTTCACTCTCTCTTTTTCTCTGTCATTAATTTTAAAGCAGGCCTTGGCAATGACAAGGGGCTTTGTCTTCATTATACAGAAATGCAGTCTGAAAAAAACGAATCCATTTATGTTTTCAATTTGCTCTGAACTACTTTACAATAACTTGGGTCAAGACCTAATTTTTAAAGCAATTGTCACTGGCTTTTATTGCTATGCAGTGACTTGGTTTTGATTAAAGACCCTGTCAAAAAAACTTTTTATTCCGACAGTATCGTCTGCTTTTTCAATTTCTTTTAGTATTTTGTTTTTATCCCACAATGCCTAAAAATCGATTCTTATGGCAGAATACCCAAAGTCTGAGTATTCTGTGCACAATAAAAGCTAAATTTTGCTAAACGAGTGTTAGCTATCTATTTATTATATCAGGATGACATTTTGCCTTTCATTTGGAAGTAGGGACTTGTGTGATTTAAAATACTATTCTTTGTGACACAGGCCTAAAACACATCTTTCAACATGTTTGATTGAATCCTTTTATTTCCACCTGCAATGAAACATTGTTGCTAATGTGTTGCATCAGTTGACTGCTACAGTATTGATAGCCTTAACATAAAATTGAGTTTCTTTTTTTGATGTCATGCTTCCTCTGCTCTATAAGAACTTAATTCCTGGAAATTCAGTTTAATATCCATATCCTCTCCCCCTCTCTGTGTGGCTTGCTTTCAGACACCACAAAGTGTGAGATTCTCAACCCTTGGGGCATTTGATTACTGTTGTCTGTCAGATCTTAGTTACATTGTTAGAGAAAAACTGGTTTTGAGATATTAAGATGTAATAGCCAATGATTTCCTGCTACTCTTCTCACAGTTTTCGCACCTTTCTACTAGTCAATGTCTTTCTTCAGTGGGAGAAAACTGACAGCTTCAGACTCCAGTTTCCCTTTCCTGAGAGGCCTGTGCAGTGTCAGTGTTTGGCTGGGTGACAGACAAGGCAGCAGGTGCTACACGGGGCTCACAGCTACACATGTTCAATCTCTAGATAAAAGCTACTTTTAAATGTCTCCTTTCTTCATACATTTGTACAGTTCAACTTTAGAAAAAATCTGTAAACATCCACTGTATTTTTGGTGTAGTGTAAAATGTCTTGGTAAATCTACCACTGTTCAAAGCCACATCTCGACCTTTAAATATTTTTGAAATATAGAAATATTAATGCTCAATTCCATGTTACACTCTTCCTCCTCAGTTTGCACCTTGAGGTTTGCGGGTTGAGGAATGCATTTAAATGAAACCCAGAGAGATAAAAAGTGTATATTTAGGAGCTGCTTTAAAAAACAAAACAAGTTCTGGAACTTCGGTTCATGTCAGGTCAGATTTTGCCAGTTTTTGGGAAGCCAATATAAAAGAAAAAGAAAACCACGTTATGCCAGCAAAGGAAAAAAGATAAACAGAAAGTGACATGAAGGCAGGAAGGACAAGAAGTGGGATCAGAGTGGTATTGAATGCCAAATTCCATTAAAAAGCTCTGATTCTACACGAACAGGAGAGTTTTAGCCCTTATCAGATTTGGAGATTCATTCACGAGTGTTTACAAGATAACAAAACTTGCTGACAGTAATTCAGGACTAATTAGATCTTTTGGCCAAATAATCAATCAGTGATTCCAGTTACTTTATCTAATTTTGATGTTATACTAAGGTTATGTTTACCCAACCCAATCCTCTCCTGTTCAAACCCCACTGTTTTCAGACTACAATACCATTCCTCTGCATTTTCATGGTTTATGAAGAAATCCATAAACAAAATAATTTACCCCATCAGGTGCTCCTCCATTAAAATGGCATAAAATAAATTGGTTTGGGGTTAACACCAGCTCTACCTGTTTTACCATTAACCAACCCTGTGGCTTTGAGTTGATTTGCTCAGCTGGAACAGGTGTCTGAGGAGATGAGGACATTGAACTGCTCCTTTATTAAGACTTGTGTGATCCCAGTGCATACATCTTCAGTATTCTGCTATATACTGTGCTGTCAAAACATATTGATGCAGCAAAGTCAAAACTATTATTTTTGTTTTACATACATATTACTTGTACTGTAAGTTTTATTTTTGCTACATACTGTATGCATACATTTGATTATATTAACATACTTTGTGTCCAAGCCAATAAATTCAAAGCAGTAATTATAAATACTGGAACATATTCACTCTCATCCAAATTACAAAATGTAATTACAAAATGTTAAAGTCAGTATTCGGTTACATTATCCACCCATCCACTGGAGCTTATCTCAGCAAGCAATGGAAGCAAGGAAGATTACACACTAGACGGAATGTTAGTCTATCGCAGGACACAGACACAAACACAGACAAACACACACTCACACCAGGGCCAGTTTTCCCAGAAGCCAATTAACCTACCTGTATTGTTCTGGACTTTGGGAGAAACCTGGAGCACCTGACAAGTGCTGCAAGGCAGCAATGCTAACAGCTGTGCCACCATGTCACCCCAGTTATATATTCCTACAATGTAATCCCACACAGTGTGTGACCCATAAAACACACCAAACTCTTTGTGTCATCATTTGAGATGCTTTTCCAAGCCTGTGCTGTGGCTTTTCTTGGGATGTTCTGACTTCAATGTTTCCTTCAGCATAAACCTGGAGATTGAATCTCAAATCGTCACCTTTTTTCTCCTGATAAAGTCCTCGGTTGCACTGCTTGTATGATATGGGTCACTGTCATGCTGCAAGGCGAAGTGCCACTTAACAAGTATGGAATAATTTCTTCTACAAGAGCAGACAAAATTATTCTGAATGAAAATGAATTCATTCATCTCACGATCACAAATAACAATTACTCGAATGTAAAGCTGGGACTTTGCTGTCCCAGTATGACAGATACTTTATACACAGTAGTGTTTCAAAATAGCATTTAAAATTAAATATAGTTATATGCCTTTCTCTTTAAAATATTTTGATTGATGAAGAATTATACTACTGATTACAGATATAATAATAACCATTATTCATTTTAATTCAACTAAAATCAAACAAAATAAAAAAGTCTACTAAGGCTAAAAATTCCTACATTTTTTTTCATCTGTGTGTAACACAGCAGAAGACCTTCTGAATAACACATCCCGACCCAAGATTGGTGGTATAGCTTACACAACATAAATTCTAGACGGCACAAGACTAAGATGCTTTTTTTAATGTTTAAAGCTTCAATCTATTTGGTAAGTTTGAATGGATTCAAAGAATATTTTTGAAACCTGATGAATACGTGAAAAATCTGAATACGGATGCAGCTCACACATCTTCCTATCTATACACCAGGCCTTAAGCCTGTCTGGACTACAAATTGTAATTTACAAAACATGTACAGCATGACATTTAAAAAAGAAGGAACAAACAATCAATTTAAGTCAATTAATTTAAATTCAAGTGCCCTAAGATTTATTGTTGTGTGTATATTTGCACTTTGGTATGCACTTAAAGGAGACACCATAAATATATTTTAAGGATGAAATCAGGTAAAAGACCATGATTCAGAAATCTTATCACATGTTAGTTTCATGAACAGTTCACTTACAGCATTTGATCGCACGTCAGTGCCATGAGAAATTAAATCTTCTGGGATGGCTTTTTCACTGTCTGGTTTATTTGAAAGAATCTTGTATTCATGGCACTCCTAATAGTTTACAATGAAATTTACTTCTGCTTGTGATACACATCACCTGAAGAAGTACCTGTGGTGTTGTTTTGCTCCAAGATGAGAACAGCCAGAAAATATGAGTTGTGCAATTTCTTTATTTTGGAGCTCCAAAAAAACTGTTTGATTTATCTTTCTGAAAGAAGCATCACATGTGTTCTGTAATATGAGGCTGTGATGTATATTTAAAAAAAAGTTTATTATGGTGCGCTTTGGCTGCTGTCACATCATCCAGGTGTGTTGGTGTACATGAAAGGACAGTGGTGCATGAGCTAAGTATTTAAATTATGCAACTAGCTATTATGTAATCTACAACTTATTCATCAAAATTGAAAATATGTTTTATAATTTAAGTAAAGAGAAACTCAGGTGTACTAAATCATTTTCTGTGCATATACTGTATTCTGCTTACTGCCCATTCAGTGTAGTACAACATATTCTGTACAAATACTAAATACCCACTTTTCAATTATATCCCATTGTTGGACAAATTAGTTTTGCAAGTGACAGAAAAAACAGCTATTACACAACTTTTCCTATATAACCACCCTTTCTCCTTGGTATGTAGTAAAGCAGACCTTATTATTATTTGTACAAAGATCATGCCTATAAAGGCGGCCTAGTAACCTGTCTTTTTACATTGCATGGATTACAATAGATTAGAAGATGAATGCAAAAACAGAAAATACTTCCTAAAATAATCAAGGCATCTTTCCAAACATTAGCACAAATGTTACTGTCAAAAGCTTGGTTTGCATTTGATATGATCTAAAAATGATGTCAACTAAATATCACTCTGCAGCAAGACAAGCAGTTTTGTGGACCTGAGGAGATCTGATTGTGCTATATTAAGGCTGAGGTTTCATGCAGTATGTGGCAGTTTGTATTTGGCATATATTTGCCACTTAAACTGTGCTTTATGATGTGCAAAACATTGAATATATGCTTAATTTTCTGAAAGCTTATATAAATATAGTGATTATCTCTCATTTTCTTAAATAGTAATTTAGAGCTTAGAAATTAGGTTAGTCTAACAGAGGTAATGCCTGGTATGCTCGACAGTTTCAATTATGATGTGCTTTAAAGAAAAGCAAGAAACATTAGAGAAAGTTTAAGTCCTGTAAAAGTCTGTGTACGCTGACACATACTGGAATGTACATGTCTGACCTTTTTTCTTACATGCAGACATCACATCACAATTTTGAAGCTGCATTGTAGCAGATTTGTACAAGAAGGACTGGGGGAATAAGGAGACCTCTAACCAATAAAAACTCAACTTAAGGCAAACATTAATCAATCAAAATGTGTCACATGCTGACACATTCTCATTCACCAGCTTGAGTGTTTAAATTCACTTTACAAATGCACGATGTTTTGTGCGGCATTAGCAAAACCCAGCTCCACTGCGAAACGATGGGGTCAGAGCGCTCCATATCTTTAAGTGTTAGTCGTTTAAAAACACATTTGCTAAAATCTCCTGAAACGATCCCTTTTCCTTGAAGCAGTTATTATATGCTATCAGTGTTCTTTAGAGTACAAGCGTAACACAGCCTAATGAAAAGAGCTGGCTGTTTCACTTTATCTAGGCGGTTGCTAGGTTGTTTTGTATTTCAGATCAATGATTCTTTTATGTCTAATCTGGCATGGGCTGTGCCCACAGACTCATTCTCCTGAATGGGACAAGTGTGTAGAAACTGCTCTTACTGATCTCCCACCACATGCCAAGTCTGCATTGTGAATGCTGGTTGCTCAGACTTCTTCATTTACTTTCGCGATAATGTCCACACCAAACCTAACATCCCATTCCAAGAAGCCAGAATTGTTCCAGAAACATTTGCATACACTTACAGAATAGATTTTTTTTTGCTAGGATTTTGCGCTTTTTTTAAGAAAGTTCCGAAAATGGGCATGTGATCACAGTTATTGTTCTTTTGTGGCCCAAACACATTTCAACAAAAGGATTAAGTCGTCAGGTTGTGTTTTTAAAAATTGTTCTTCAACACAAAATTATTGAGCATAAGTCTATGAGCTGTGAACATCAAAGGATTTAATTTTTCCTTGGTTAAATAAAAAGATTTCTAAAAAGTAAAATGTAAAAAAAAACATGGGTACGGCAAGTACTTAAATGTACTGTTTTCCAATTATTCACAGATTTGGAAAATTATGTTGAGGTTAATTAGAGTATGAAACAGTTGAGAAATTTTGAGCAGGAGCAAAAAGCTTTGAAACTCATCCTATATATGGACTACTCAGTTTTCTGTACTAAGAGACAAAAGAATGAAATACTGTAAACCATTCACTGATTGTATGTCCCTGCTTTCAGTCTGAACAGATTGAGTGTACTGTTTTACCTTTCTATGCATAGGGAAATTATATGCATTTTCTGCAGCAAAAAGTTGTGCTCACATCTGTTCAATTGTTTATATTCTGCCACCCTGCTTCGATTACCTGACATAAATTCACTGCACAAGAAAGTGCACTTTATTGCCTAGAGGATAAAAAATTGGGGATGAGTAAAAGGAAACCATCCATTCTAATTGTCTTCAGGAAATTCCACCCTTTTAAATCAACTCACCGGCAGACATTTCAGATGATTGTACTCTCGGTAAAAATTTCATGCATATTCCCATTGCACACAGCTGTAGTAGAGATGTCAGTAGAAAACGTCTGTGGCTGAAACCCATTAAATGAGGACTGTTAAGTTGGGGTCTATGAGTAAAACATGAAGACTCTAGAATAATTTGCTAATGAAATTAGATTTAAATAGACATTTTCTTGCAGTTTGAAAAAATTCTCAGAATTCATATTTGTATTAGAGATATTGAGCTGTATTTTCAGTTGATTACCAACTCAAAAAACTGACCAGCAGTTCAAAGTAAAAGGCTGTCTTTATTCAAAAGTTCTGACACAGCAGGGGGACCGGCAGGGACTTGTGAAGGAGATTTGAATGATGCTAATTTCTGGTGCTTTGAGAAATGAGGACTCAACTGCATGTATTCTCCAGACCAAAAAAATAGATTTGTCAGAATTTTAAGTATGATGTGTAGACATTTTCTAGGAATTTACTTGTGCCTTTTTATGCAAGCAATCTTGAATTATAGAGTAAAATGCTCCCAAGTGAAATACTTTCCATGGGTTTAATGAAATGTATAGTGACATTCAGTATGATATTTTCAATTTCAGCTCAAGTTAACTTTAACCATGCACTTCATTGAAAACTATAGATTTATTATCTTGGATCTTGGACTCAGTGACAGCTGAAGCAAATATTACTGGCATGTAGCGTATTATAAACATCAGAAGAGCAAGGATTCTCAGCACCAGGGAGCCTGACAAAAGAGCAGAGAAACTGGGTGTTATTGCTTTGTTTCTGTTGATGGCTGAGAGTGCAGAGGAAAGTGACGAGCTGTGGCACACATCTCCTGTGAAACGGCCCTGGTCTGTCTCTCTGCCTGTGATGTGTCTTATAATGGAATTACAGGCCAACCACACAACCCTGTAAGGAGAGGTAGGCTTCTTTGAGCACCAAACTAGAAAAAAGGTGAAACAATTCCGTTCCATGTGAAAAGGTCTGTCAAAAATATTTTTTATATCACTTTCAGTAACTCTTTGTTTATATTCTCGTTCTTTTGAGTGCTCACAACTATGCATTTCAGTGCGGTTGCTTTGCTGAGCAATACTAAATAACTGGCTGTTGAGCACAAGATTTTATTGAAGTATTGGAAAAACAGAAATATGATCATATTCAGTCTGGATAAAATCATCTATTCTTTATTTTACAACCAGCAAATTAAATAAGCCAAATGAGGTATCACACTATACGCATACCTGTGTCCTTTTTTAATACTTCGTTCAGTACTGTCTTACTTTACTACTATATTATTTTACTACAGTATGTTATTATTACTATCTGTGCCTTGTGATTAGAACATGCCAAAATTGTATTTCTTCTACTGTAATATATTGTAGCACAACATCATACAACAGGTAGAAAGATATATAATTTTACAAGTAAATTAGAACAATGGGAGGAATTGAGTAATTAAGTAATACATTTAAGTAGAAACATTTCATTTAAGGGGACATTATTCTACATTTAAGTCTGATAAAAAGGATAGTGAAACAAATTCCAAAAGAGGGGTTAGATTGGAAAACTAAAGACACCAATTTTGCGAACTCATCACTAAAGTGTTATTATAGTTTTCAAGTAATTATCAAATTTGAAAGATCAATTAAAATCAGTTTGCAGGCAGCAGACAAATCAAAACCCTTTAGATCACATCTAAGCTCATCTGTCTATACCTTGAAATTGACCACCTCAGTCAATGTTACACAGATCAATAGCATATTGTCCTTGGACTTGAGTCCCCAAGGTTAGTTTCCTGCTGATCGGTGCAAGGAGGGCCAGGTTAGGTTAGCATGTGTCTGAGATGTAAGCAGGTCATCTACTGTGCATCAGTTTGACTCTCAGAGTCACGTTTTTCAAATTCACTTGGTGGGGGGAAAAACAATGACAAATTTGCAAGGGGTGGCAAACTGTTAATGTAGAATATTGTGGCCAAATATTTGATAATTAAAAATGTCTAACTGTTTAAGAAATATGCATCTTTTCATAGTCAGGGCACTGGAGCTGTAAGAATCTACTTGGTATAACTTTCCATGCTCAAATGCCCGTCATAACTCTTCTGTGGATACATTAGAAATTCTGACATTTCCTACTGATGCACTATTTTAAAATATTCCCCTCATTCATGCTCCTAGAGGATGTCTCCTGTGTGGCATTTGTACTGCATGGAAGCACAATTGCCTCAGACTAGACTTTTATGGCATGGCTGAAAATATGTTAACACTACCCAGGTACAGTATGCCCAGCAATTTTAATGTGAGGATTTTGTGGTACAATGTTCAGGGAACCAGGGTAATGTTGAAAACAGAACTAGTAATGTTTCAGGTGGATAGCCGCATCAGCATGCATAGTCTGCAAAGGAACAAGTAATACTGTAGGTTTATTCCATCCTGAAAAGTGAAGAGAGAAAACACAACGTTTCGGCTGTGAAGCCTTCTCAGGTGTGAAGAGTAGTAATGTTTTATTTACTTGAAAATTATTAAATCAGTGTGCACTGGTTAATCTTCTACAATATATCACAATCTTCAAATGCAGACTGTCACAGCTAATCCCACATTAACACAAGAAAATAAACAATGTAATGTATATTACCTACAGTATCAAATTAGTCTTATTAAAAAAGTGTTACATTTGTTTTACCCAATACATGGGAACTGGCATGTCATGTCTTGTTTTGTAAATTTTGCTCTGCCTGAAGTAGTTATTCTTTATTTTCAGTAATTATAGTTTATTTTGATCTAAACTTCAGGGTAGGCTTACTTCAAAGCACTGTGTAAACTTTACCATTCTATAGTCAAGAGGTAAATAATCACATTGGGGTGATATAATTAGCAAGGACCTCAGGGATCTGTATTAGTACCATTGCTCTTTCTGATTTATGTCAATGACCTAGATTCTGGTACAGTGAGTTAAAGTTTGCAGATGAAACCAAATTAGAAGGAATACTAAACGAAGCAAACACTGTAGAAGCTGCAAAGGAACATCAAAAAGATGTATGTAGAATTAAAAATTTGAGAAACATATGGCAGATGACATTTAATATAAACAAGTGCAGAGTGTTACATGCGAGTAGCAAAAACATCAACTCTAAATACAAAATAAAAAACATTGAGCTTATGAAAAAAATCTTACTGTAGGTGTTTTTGTTGACATGTTATTTGCAACTTCTAGACATTATGGAGAAGCAATAAAAAAGGCATACAGAATATTGATATTAAAATTACACTACTTATTTAGAATATTGTATGTAATTTTGGTCATTGTCCTTAAAAAATGCACTGCTCCTAAGGAATTAGTCCAAAGACGTGCAAACAGGTACAAGGTTTCAAGCATACTGAGAAATTTAACCTTATGAACTGCTTCAAAAGTAACACTATAATATTATGTTGACACTTAGACAGGAACTAGACAGAGATATAGCTAAAATTGAGCTTGTTTTTCTTAAGATAAGAAAGGGTTATTAAAGGGTACTGTTCTTTTTTACAAATATGAGTTTGGAATAAACTACTTAGCCAGTTGTTGAAACCAATATCACTGATTCTTTCAAGAAGCAACTGGATAAGATCTTTGGATTGATTACCTACTAGAAACCAAATGAGCTAGACTTGATGAATGACCTTCTCTTATGCTTTTAGATATGTTCTACCTGTATATATTACAAACACAATGCATCCATTTCTGCAAGATTTATTACGGTTTTAATTTGCATGCTTTTTGAGAAAACCGAAAATAGTATTAAACTTATCCTTGGAACTGTAATGGACCCCCAACTTTATGGATGCAAAAAAAAAGGGATACAAACGTTTTATAGAGCCATATAGTTTTCGGAATATACTGTGTGTGCATCAGCATTCCACAGATCTTTTCCTTTTGATTTGTTGCCCTGTTTTTTTAAACAAAATAAACTTGTTTAAAACTGCACTATTCAAATCCATTAAATTATTAAATACTGTACTGTACACCCATCTCTTTTTCCAAAGATTAAAAGGTTTTTTTGTTTTCCAGCTACAAAAAAGCCCAACCAGGTGTCTTTAAAGTCTGGCACAGGTTGATTCATGAACTAAAAGCAGCAGCCATCAAAGAAAAGACTATAAGCTCTGTAGAACTTTGCAGATTTAGCAGACAGAGCAATGAGCCAAGCTGGAAACCCCTGTTTACTGGGAGGACACAGAGAAGCGTATGCATGAAAAGTGATAGCAAACTAAAACTCAGCAGGTATAGCACTCTGCAGATTGCTATTGTTAGAGGCGACAGCTCTATAATAGGCTTCTGAGAGGTATATAAGACATCAAAGAGAGTAAGACATTTGGGAAAAGTGATACATCTTATATAAACACTGCTCGTTACAGTTTTCATTTCCATAACATTATATTTAAATGACAAGGAAACTGTTAACCTGCTGTGGTTAAATCAATGGTTGGTTTAATTTGTTGATGTGACTAAAGCCGATATGTTTTGCTGTGTCAGTGTTTGCTCAGACGCGCTAATAAATGTGACACTTCATTATTTATCATTTCTGGGAATTGAACAGTGAAGGCAAATGTTCTAACGGACTATTAAGCAACGCTGGAAAAAAACTCTGTAGCAAAGCCTATTTTTACATGGTTAATAAAGCCATTTCAATTGGTCGATTTACATTTTGAATGTATATTCATGACTGCTTAGAGAGCTGCAAGATGAAAACTCCATGCCATAGTGCAGCTGAGATAGACAAATGCAGTATCTGAGCATCACTGTACTGGCAAAGGGTTAGGTCGTGCTGCAGCTCAATTTTATCAATTTCAGCCAGAATTATGAATTGTATCTGAACATCATGCCATCTATTTCAGGAGATGCATGTGATCATACCCATAGTGTGATTGCAAACGTTTAGTATTTGAGTTCTGCTATAGCCTGTTTGGATTGAGGGGCGAAGACAATCTGAGCAGACAAGGCAATGTAACTCCCTTCACTGGAGGTTTGAGCTTTGGGGTTACTGTAAGGATAAGAACATAAAAATGATTACAATTGAAAGGAGGCCAATCTTTTGACAGTAGTTAATTGATCCAAGGGTCTAATCTAACCATATCTTAGAATCCAGAATAACAGGTTCAACAGCATGGCTGTGCAGCTTGGTCCATACTCCCACAACCCTTTAGGTGAAGAAGCACCTCCTGTTTTAAATGCACCTCCATTTAGTTTACTCTTGTCTCCTTTTTGTGTTTCATTGTTCATTCTGAAGACGTTCACTGGGTTGACTCAAAGGATAGGGTGATAGATAGGGGACTGGTAAATGGTTTTTATAGAAGGTATGCCAGGAAAGACCGATGTCTCTTATTTATAAGGAAGAGGTGATTAATACGTTGGATAATAACTAATTGGTTGGATCGAGGGGCTTGTCCCTTTCCAGAAGCCAGGTGAAAAGAACACGTTTCAGGGTGTTTCAAAAACCCTAGAATATACATCAATCTAACATGAATTAAAAAGTTTAATCAATTATCATTAGCTTTTTTTTCCATCTAATCCCAATAGTTTTCAAGCAGAGTTTAGGGGGAAAGAACATCTTAGGCTTTCCTGTGAAAGCCAAATTTCTGATCAGGCTCATTCATATTCTTCAATTAATTTTACTCTTTGTAAAGATATGAAAAAAGATGCATGGAGCAATGTCTTCACTGCATATTCTGTGCATGATAACCTGAGCTGCTAAAAAAGAGCCCTGAGCCTCTACAGAAGCCACACCACCCCCACCCTCTCTCGGGAAACCTCCCCTGTGGCTTATTGCTGGTGAATGGAAGCTGGGCATCATCTGTCAGTGCAGGTGTGGAAACTCTGATGTCAACCCCTGGTGCTGGCGCAGATAGATAAACACCAGACTTGTACTAGTTCAAAATGAATACAACAGGCATGTGTGTACTTCAGTTTTGAAAACTGCCCAAGGCTTTATTTAGAGGAAGACAAGGAAATCTATAGAATAGTATTTGATATTGTATAAACACTGGTTCATCAGCTTAGATTTTTATCCTGATTTCCGTGTCATTACGTAGACTTGGGACCACATGACTCCCCCTCCCCAGATGGGACACTGGTCAATCTCTAGGATCACACTGACACCTCACTCAAAGTACAACAGCAACGTGTGCAGTGGGTTGTCAGCTCATAGAATTACCCACTACACCACACTACCATTAATACAGTAATCTATTGTAAATGATAGAATAAAATATTTTAGATGTCATTTCTTATATTACTCCAAGTGGGTATGCCCATTCCTCTATTTATGAACATAATTTCAGGAAAACTATTTTTTTGTAAACTGAAAGTGAAACTCCTATTACTATATGTCTTCCATAGACGAGATAAAATTGATGGAACAGAATGAATTATTTTTCATTATTACTTCTATACAGTATTTACAGTGTACTTTTCTGTTCTGTACATAGACAATAGATACTATTTATTATATTATTATATTACATATAAAGTGAAGAGGAAAAAACAACATATACTGTATACAACACAAGAAAGGAGTGATAAGGTATAATACTTCACTGGTAGAGTGCTGTTTAGATATTACACAACCCTACTTCAACTATGTTGTCTTGTGGAGTTTTTACCTTGCAGCTCTAATGCTTCTCCTTTAAGTTCCCGCAAGAAAGAACTGGTACTTCTCTTAAAATTGACTATTAATCTTTCTTTTCCCCCTGAAGACTAGTGTTGATGTTCAATTCACTTCTCTTAATCCTCTCATTTGCATGAACTGAGGACGTGTGGACTTTGTGTTGCATTTCACAGTTTCCTTGAATGTATTAAAAGCTTACAGGGATTTTTTAAATGCTCCTTTTGAAAGATGTTCTGCTGACATGTAAAACTTCAATGCATAATAAAAACATTGATGAAATGATGAAAAGACAATTAATATCATCATTCTTCTTCAGCATGGCTTTACTGGCAATGATGGCACCTGCCTCATACATGGCTCTTTTACAAATTGTCCTCTAACTGAAGTTATATGGTTTAAAAGACTGAAGTGTTTACCTTTATCTTACCTATATTTTGTGCACTTTCTGATTCTCTTCTGCGTGGCATAAAAATGCTCCATTTATGCTGTTTTTCCAAAGTGTGCAGTAGCTGAGTGACTCCAGTGATTCCAGCTGAGTTGTTTCTTATCATATTTGAAGCTTTTATCACGTACACACCTGTATGAAACACCTTTATTCTATATACAGTATTATCTTATCCAGACACAGGTGTAGACACTTACACACCTGTGTCTTTGGATAAGATACTACAGGGCAGGAGCCAATAACATTAGTTCTAATCCTGGCTCCTGGCTATAATGATGGACCCCTGGTCACATTACTGTAAATTGATATATTTTCTAAATGATGTACTCAGGTACATCAAACTCTGATAAATACAAATATTTTTAAAATTGAGATTTTCAGAAAAGGTGCCTTAGTTACACTTCTGATTTGACCACTTGCTGTTATCTTACTGTCATCTTGCATACTGGCTCTTTTATAGGAGACTGGCTTTTTGATGTTCTTCGAAACAGTAACTTGAATGCCTTTTCTGGCATATGGGATATGGGAAGTCATAGAAAATAAAATGCTTTTATATTAAGGATGCATACTTTACTTTACACACACAGTGATGTACAAGCTTTATACATTTCAGCAGTGTGAACACCACCTCTTCAGATACAGAATCCATAATGGGTAAATACTGTGGAAAGCAGTACACTGGTCATTGGAAAAGTAGTACTGGAAAGCAGAAGTAGCTCCCCTACATTGGTATATAGGGTGACCAATACATCATAAAAACATGTAAAAGGAAAAAAGATTAAATAAAAAAAGGAGTTGCAATACAAGAGCAGGCTTGTAAAAGACTTTTTGATGGACCTTTTATCTTAGTAGCTCACAAAGCACAGACAGATTGAAAAGAAGATATAACAAGGGGAATAGATTAAAAAAGGTACAATATTCTGGGAATCACATTGAGAAACATTCAGCTACTCACAAAAAAAATCAAATCTCTGGAGACACAGAGGAGTACAAGACAAAGATTTTTGTTATTGCAAACCATCTATTTCTCTCTGTTTCCTCCAACCCACCGACTGCATGTTTTTTTTTCCCCTAAATATAATGAGAGCCTCCTGGAGCTGTTGATAGAAACTGAAAGTTTCCCTTCAGAAAAAAAAAACAGTGGGATGGCACTCCAGTGGATGCCTCCTAAAAGCTGCTTTTGAAGAGTCCTCGGCCCCCAGGACTAACCTTTCTCCTCTTCTGATTCCTCCCTGTGGTAGATGGAACATTTCCTTGGCAGTGCCCTCGCAGACAACAGAACAGCATCCTGCCACAGGCAAGCAGCATCAACCCATTCTCCATACGCTCCCAGCCTCTCTGATGCTACAATGGATTTATTTTCCTTATGACAACCATCTGCTCCTTGTCCCCCCCCCTCCTTCATAGTTATCGCATTTTTTCAGTTGGTTTTCAACTCGGATCAGCTACAACAATCTGTCTGCCTCGCATAAAGCCAAGAAAATGTCCACTTCTTTGACAAATGTTGGGAAGAAAGCCTACATTGCTGTCTCGCCTGTTGTTTCCCTGTAAAATAAAATTGGACATTTTCATTGTCGGTGTTGCTAAATCAGGGATTTTGCTTTTGTTTCCTGCATAGCTGGCGCTGCAGCGTGTATTGGTGTATCTAGTGTTTTACGCTGAAGAAGCCAGTGTTTAAGAACCGAATCACAATAAGAAACACTGAGGCATTTGTATACAGAGTAATGGTGTCTGACATGTGGAAAGCTGAGAGTTGAAAAAAAAAGCTTCAGTACCAAAAGGCCTAAAATGTTGCTCATCGCTATCTAAAAGTAACAGATGATATTCGCTATCCAAACAATAGCCTGCTATCAGCGCCAGTTACAGACCCTTTCCCAGTTGCACAGTAAGTCAAAACATATGCTCAAGGTACGACTTTATCTATTTGCCTTTATAGAAATGATTGACAGTTCTCTGTTATTTCTTAAAGTGCAGCATCTCAATGTCCGTCCCGGACAGTTTGCCTGCCAACACACCAGCAATGACAAGGCCCTGTACTCTGTGCTGACATGGTGTCAAATAATTTGTATGGCTGTGGTGAGTGAGTATCAAAGGCTGGAAATGGGACAGGGGAAGGGAAAAATGAAGAGAGTTTCAGTGTTCTGTCCTCTGTGGATTTGGATGTTGCTATGGGACTCTTCCTTTTTTCCATTCACTCTCTGTATATGACTCTGCAGGGAGAAAACTACAGGTTAATTAGTACAAGGAATATGGCTAGGGGCAGAGCACAGATCTCCTAGGGCTTTTCCATAAGGGGTACCAGCCAAAGTCACTGTTCAGCACTGGAAAAATTGGCAGGCTGTGGCACTCTCTTTCCAACCAAAGCACAAAGCACTGGTAGAAAACAAAACAATAACTCTGAGCCAATTGTAGCCATTTTCATGAGCCCTGGCGCCCATAGTGCCTTCAGTTAGTCTTGGAATGAACTACCTATTGCTTTTGGTTGAGTTTATGGTAAACTTCTATTGAGAAAAACTGAGATGTAACACATTTATATTGTATCTCCAGCACATACAAGTCTCATGTCTTCAGACAACAAATAGATGAGGGCGATAACCTCACCTACAACTCGGCTTTTTCTTCCTTACTAGGGTGGAAAAGCCTCATGTTACCTTCATTAAAGGGGTGGTACTGTAAAATAAATACACATGAAAAGCTCCAACAATCGAAGGCCCATGATGTGATCTGAAGGACAATTTCATTTCTCTGCCAAAGTCAAAAGTGAGATAACAGCATAGAGCCACTCAGCTGAGGAGGCCAGACTTTGATCGGCGATGCATCGCTTTGACTGATCATACTATTGAATCACAACCCAACCAGCCGAGAGACAGCTGGGTTAAATTTAATGTTTACAGCTCTGTCACAAACGCCAAGTATGCAAAAATTCTGCTTGGGCTTTTTTGTTTGCCAGTGAACAGTCCTTCTCATTTGTGTTTAAAACAGACCTGTGTACTATCAGATGTTTAAGCATGAAAGAAACTGATGCCATTGCTCAGAAATTTCATTACAGTTTCTGTTCCTTATAACGAATGGCTGCCATGGATTAATGCCTGCAAATTCAATTGAATCGCAGTATGCTTTGCATATGATTTTCATTTTTCTTGATGCCACATTTCTGGAAACTTTCCTATTCATAACTTTTACAGACGCTTTTACATTCAGACACTGCCTAAACCTTCAGTTCCAGTTATGCATTTAGTAGTAATAGATTCACACAGTTCAGCAGGTTATTTAATCAGTTTTGCACCTGTTCATCTGTATAATAAACTTGGACCCATAGTCATTGATATGTGAGTCCAAAGCTCTAACAGAAAAGGAACATTCATGACTGTAAAGACATTCCAAATACAATTCAACTGAAAGAAAACTAAACAGCAAATTGGAGGCTGATCAGCTAGTACTATTGGAACTGGTTATAGATTTGTGTGTTCTGTATATAGTAAGTGCACCTGTATAACAACACTGTTCTTTATGTACTGTATATGGAAGGACACTGCAACATCCTATAGAAAACATCTCGGTACAATTGTAAATTAGAGTACAGATTGGTGGAGAAGTAACTTCTGATCTGTATTTTTCCTTGAGCTCCCCTCTTATGTTATTTAGGAGAATGTTTAGTATGCAAAGCTTATTTTGTCATTTCTGATTTATATCTCAGATGACACTGACGGATTTCTATAATTGCATTATGAGCTGTGAAATAAGCTGTTTCTCTGAAGAAGGTAGGTGACAGAAACATAATCCAAGATTTAATTATTGTTATCCAAAGTACTGAAATATTAATTATGCAAAACCTATATTACACTGTGCCAAGGAAATACCAGTTCCTATGTAAAAGTGCTTGTGATATGGTTTGTTTCTCTGAGATGTTGCTTGAAAATACCTCAGTCGGCACATTTGAAATATTCACACCATGGTCTAAAGTTACATTTATTAAAGCTTGGAAATTAGATAAGCCCACTTTTACTACTGTTGCCACCATGTACTGTAGGCTCTCAGCAAAGAAAAAACAGCTTGCGATAACTCTGGAATCTGTTGCCTTAAAGCTGGTCTCAAATAGTATGATTAAGTAATTTAAAGGATTTCTAAAGATGGGAATCTATTTAATCAAAATTATATTCCGTAACAAATACTGTAATGTCAGATATATTAAGGGAAGAGTTTCCAAAGACAAAAAGTGAATGCATGCACAATACACATTAAATTGAGAAACCTTTAAAATGTATTTAGCATGTAATCTGAAATATCCCTTTCTTTTTAAGTAACGTGTAACTGTATACTTCAGTTCTTTCTGCAGTATATTATTTCAGTGGCACCAGGGACACTACAAAGAAAAATCTGAGGTCTTATTTCTCTGGTTGGCTGCTATCCAGTGTCTAGCACTCACACAACAAGGAATGGAAGTATTAAGTAATAACGGTTTTCCATCTGTTTCTTTAATGTAGTGTACAATCCATGGATGTGACAATACAACTACAGTACATAACTTTTTTTTCTTTCAGACAACATAAGTTCCTGTAAAATAGTTTTCAATACCGGTGATTGTGCCTGTTTTGGTAAAAAAACAAAACTGTGACATAGAAAACATAAACAAAAGGATTGAAAAATATGTATGTAAGTGTTACTTACATCAAATATGCAATCTAAGACATTAATGAGTGTTTTCTGAAAAACAGGAACTGTTAGTGACACTAGTGTTAATCAGAAATTAAATTAGATTTCTCTTTTTCTTTAAAGCCATGTATTCTCTTGTTTTGGTGCCCATTACAGCTCAGTGTGTCTTTGTAGATATTAATACACTTGACATGTTATATTATAAAACCTTATCACAACTCTGCCTGTGCTGTTAGCAGCCTTAAGATTCTGTGTAACGAGAAGACTTTTCTTCCACTCCTAACAAGTTAAGACAGTGTGACTCACTTTTTGGGATTAGCTCTTGGAAAGGAAAGGATTCAAGGATTTTGGGGTAATTTAGGGCATAATGTGCACAACGGCATCACTGGATGTGACCTGCCACAGGGAAGGTGAAACCGACCACATTTGTCTTTAATAGTTTATCAATTAATCCCAAAGTGCCCATTCAGCTTTTAGATAGGCAAAATACGAGAAGTAATCAATACAGGTTTTGCAATGTAAAAGGAAAGCAGCAGGTGCAAATGGAAAAGATTTTATACATACTCAGGCTACATTTTTCAACATACAACTACATCTTTCTACGTAGATAAATGGAGCAAATATCATATCACACAATAATGAATCTGACCCCTTCTCATTTCAATGTCTTCTAGATGGTGCTTGGTGCTCTAACACTGTCATTTGTCTAAGTAGACTGGAGTTCAGTTTCCTACAAAATAAAAGGCTGCAAAGATTAGTTCAAAATAAAATGTCTGTCTGTACACATTGTCACATTATCCTTTCAATAAATACGTAATTAGACATATTATTGTCATAGCCTTTATTGTTACATCTTAAGAAGTGACAGGACCTATTTTGTGAGACACATCAATGATTATCATTGCAGAAACTCCACACACTGCACTATTTTTTCTCTTATCATCCGATTTACAGCTGCAATCCTCAAATATGTGGCAGCAGAAAAAGAAATTAACTTTCCTTTCACCCTCATCATAAATAATGTTTGATTTCTGCAGTTTCTATTCTGTGTGTGAACAAGAAATGAAAAATACCTTCTTGATGACATCTGGTTTCAAGCTGCTCATGTATGATACTAAAATTATGTTAACAGGGCCTGAATACAAATGTTAGCATTGCATTGTTAATCCACATGCATACACAAAGCAGCTGTATTCAGGCATATATCCCTGGACTAATTGGATTTTACAATATGTATTACTTCACTGCAGAACTTTTGCAGGCTTCGGGGATTCAAGCTAATGAAAGTGGTTTAATACCTCAAGATTACATCATGTAAATGACTTAATTTTGGTCTTAATGCAATTTCACTCCATATGGAACTTGAACCATCATTTATCAAAGGGTAACTACATATAAAGACCTATTATGAAGCCAATCAAAATGGCAATGTGACCTCTGAAGAGCTGTTTGTATCCTCTGTTAAAGAAACATGACCATTTTGAAAAATCAGACTTCACCCTTAGCAGCTACCGAATGAATCTCTTTAGGGTTCTCTTCTTTGTTGTTCGGTATAAATATAGAGTTGCTGTCACATAAGATGTTATGAAGCAAATGTAGAACTCATGCTATCCACATCCAGTCAGGAATAAAAATACCCAACTTTTCTGACTGTAGCCTATAATTCAATCTGAGACACGGCAGCATTGGAGAGCTCTAAGAGTGTCTATGTTGAAGCAATTGGGACAGATATTGACGTAATGCACAATTACATCTATCTGCTAGGCTTTGTTTTTTTTTACCCAGGAATTGATTTCTATTTGACGACATTATCGATTAAAAGATAAATAACAGTAAATTCCAATGATTCCTGCATCTGTTTATTCCTTTTGTTTCATTCTTTGGAAAATTAACAATAATTAGAATCAGCTGTTAAGCAGCTTTTTCCAGGGATACATGCAGTACAGGACACCATTATGCAGCTGTAATGTTGCACTTTGCACGCAGAACAGTAACTGTTTATTTTCTGTGCGCATTTTTTGCATGTTTCGTTTTGTGCGAGTTTCCAAAGTCTCTGCGTGATATTCGTACTTATGGCCTGTCGCTTTCCTCCTTGGCCAAAGCAGTGTCAAATCGGAGGTACAGAAGTGAGCCACAGTAACAGCCAGGGGCTGGAGCTACCACTGTGGGAATGGTCAGCCATTCATCACATATTTAATGGGGATTTGTCTTCCTCTCTCACAAAGGACAGTATTTTGCTTTTTAGTGCATGTTCAGTTGCAGAATTCCATCTGTTTAGCATGCTGAAAGTATACCAAGTGTGTGTGCAGCATACTGATAGTAAGCCCTGGTGTTTTCCCTGGTGAGCCCAGAAGGGCTGAATGGCTATAAAGACAAGGGCATTAAATTAAAGGGGGTTATGTTGTATTCTCTGAAGGGCAACACAGCAAAATAATCCCCGACAGAAATGTGGGGTACAAGCAAAACAATGTGTTTGCGATTCCCCGCATTTTCTTTCATTACCAAGACTACAGGGCAAGCAGTGGGAGTCCCCTCCAGATTTAGGTCTCTTTAATGAAAAGCAATGGGGCTTTTGAGGGCAAAGTGATGGTGAAGACAAAGGGCAAGCTGGGACTGCCTGGATGGAAGAAACTGCCTGTGAGTCCTCTAGTGAAGACAACACAGGAAACTACAAAGAAAGGAAATTTAGAAAACAAGCCAAGTTTACTGACAAACCGTTTTTAGGGATTCTGAATTCCTGGGATGAATGTTATATATCAGTTACCACTGTTCACGACCCACGATTCCACCTCTGAGCTGCTGCACAGCAGAACGAGCTCTGTGGTGCAACCCGCAGCTTCCTGTAACATGTCCTTGATTTAAGAAAACAAAAGAAAGGGATACAATACAAAACCCAGCACTTCACTTGACCTTGAAAAGCATGACAGCTAAAGAAAAAAACAAGTTAATCTTTGGTCTGACCTAAAACTGAGATTTTATAATGTTTGTTTGCTTCATAAAAATAACCCACAGATGACCTCCACATGCCAGATGAAGAGGCTGTGGAAGGCTGATTTTCCCCTTAGGTGACAAAATATAGTCGCACAATAGCAAGCTCATTTTTATTTTAAACTATGTATTAGTGTTGCTTTGATGTGAACAGAGATACATGTATTACTGTTCTGTGCTGCACACTATAAATCAAATTTAATAGGATCTGGGCCTTCAATTTCTCAAAGCGATTGTCTATGTGCCATCATTCACCTAACATTTGCTGCAAAATATTTTACATTTACATAAATGCGTTAAAAAACCAATTAAGTCAAGGTAGATTTCTCACCTAAATGTAATTTTTCTGTATTTTCAAATAAAATAACAAATATGTTCCCTTCTCTGATTAAGTCTCATCACAAGCTGATTGACTGTCTTTCCAGGCTTCCTAACCTGGTGAATATATAAGCATGCAAGAGATTAATCTTAGTCAACAGGAGACTGCAGGCACCTATCACTTAATAACATCACTGCTTTTTTTGAAAGACGCAAAAAGAATTGATTGAGCAAAAGTTTGACAGATAGCAATGAAAGAGATGAGAGATGTCTAGATTCAGAGACAGCTGCCTTGTCTTGCTGACACTGTATGTGTGGTTTAAAAAAAATGTCACAATAGGTGAAATCCAACAGAGACAGTCTCAACATGATTCGTTCAAGTACCCTTTGTATAAACCAAAAAGAGGGAAAGAAAAAAGTATTTTTCTTTGGTTGAAAATTGCCTGAAATGGTTTCTGGTTGAAAAACAGCATTAACAAGAAAGCAGAAGGATTTCTCAGAGCGAAATTATCCAAAGTAGCTAAGGGATCTGTACTTCTCTCAGGTGATGAAGAACAGATTGGAAAGATCTGAGTGCTTCAGGGCAACATGTTTTTTTCTCAGGACCTACATGACCTGGGTTTGCAGGAGACGACATGCATATTTTTTAAAACTGCAAACTTTTTGAAAAAAAAAAACATTAGAGCTGAAACCGTAAAAGACTCTTAACGTTTAATTATTGAATACCATTTTAATATATTCCTTATATTTTTCTATGCATGCACTTCATAAAGACAGAATAGTTTCTTTAATGGTGATAGTTATAGTGCAGTACAATACATTTCTCTATGCTTGTTTTAAAAATGCAACGTAATGCAATATGTTTATGTCAATCTGCCTTTATAAGTAATTTATTTTATTGCTTGTGCTTTAATATTCTTGGATAACAGTAATATCTGTGATGCTCTGTGCAATAGTCTGTTTTGGGAAATAAAACTTAAGTTTAACTTTCAAATATTAATGCTTATGACAAGAAGGTGTACAGTAATACTTGTACTGCAAATAACACTGTAGTATTTATCACTGGGATAATATTGGCTCTCCAGAGCTTTCACTAAAAATGTATTTATCTTTAAAGCACTTTTATTTCAATGGAGAAATTCTCCAGTGAATGGCTGTATTCACAGTCTACACCCTTGAACTGATAGTAGAAGGCCTGAGATTTAAAGGGCCGTTAAAGGTCTGGCTGGTACCCGGTGGAGTTATTTCCTGCACATTATATCCCTGGGTTAGTGATCTATCTACTTAAAATATGTACAGGAGTCACTGAGTATTCATGAGTTCTCCTGCAATCTGCATTTGAGTTCTACTTCAGGTTAAAGTTAAGGTTAGGATTAAGGTCTGGGATCAGGGTGTGTAGCAAGATGCCTGGATATTCCAGTAGCCATGACCCCTTGTGGAGAGTCCTTAACTGGGCCAGCAGTGAGGGAGCAGTAGTTTCACTTTTTTGCCCTACAGCGCATAGCCATTCCCAACTCCAGGCAGCAGAAAATGGTTCAGGGCTAAAAGATAAAAAGTTTAAAATTGCTCGAGGCCTGAACAAAACAACAAAAATATGTTTTGTTCATCCTTCTGTTAATTTGGAGAGCAACACTGGGTATTAGCCAGGCTAAGAAAGACTGACGTATCTCAATAGAATACAGGAGATTTTCAGAATGATGAAAAAAGCAAAGGTCCACCTTGATTTTCCATGAATATTGCCGGTTTATTGAATACAGTAGAATAAAATATATCATTATGTTTCTACAGCCAGAATGAATAGTTTTTAATTTGTCCTAAATGCAGATCACTTTTTCCTGACTGTGTTCATTAATGAGAATAATTGTTGCTCATGAACAAGAATCCACGTGTTAACTCTGAAAAACACCTACACACTCATACGCGTACACACATATATACCAGAGTTGTGCTGGAGTCATGAGATAATGATTCTGACTCAGGCTTCTTTGTTAATCTCAAAGAACAATAGCATGGACAGAAAAAATAACTTCAGTGTTATTTCCCTTTCATACAGAAAATCCTCTTGGACAGAAACACAGAAAGGGTGAAGGAAAAACTTACTGGTCTTTTATTAAAATTTGAATGTAAAGGGCTTGACAGAGCCCAATCTTAGGCAAAACAATAGTCCTTATGATGCATAATGTATTCAGCAGCTCAGAAATTGCGTATTGAACAATTATATTTCAAAAGAACAAAAACCACAGATGCTGAGCCTCGTCAGATGTAATTCCTTTGTAGAAAAGTACATTTAGCAGCACTGCTGTTAGACAAACTGCCTTTCAAATTATCAGTGGCATTTATGTGATCATTATCATTACTCCCAGGTTGGTAGAAATTTTCTATGCAGAAAAGGCGATTCCTCCCCCCATAGATGGCATAAAAATTGAGGTGTGTGCTATCCCACCGAGGGCACAAGTTCATTAGCGGAGACAGCCAAGTCCTAAGGAGCCACAGCTAAACTACAAATGAGATATAGAGAGAGGGCCATCAATTCCCAACAAACTCAATCATTAACATTTGCAGATGGCTTCATGGAAACAAGGTGAATCAAAAGCGTCATTTACACTGTCTAAATATTTTCCTTAATTGGCTTTAATTTGCTGCCAGGGGAGGTTAGCCTTAAGACAGAGAAAACAACCTGCTCATTAATTGTTCGTTCTTGGGAGTATAAAAAAGGGTTTGGCGAGGAGTACAGGTGGGCTGTGGGGGGGGTTAGATATCGGAGGTTAATGCAGTTGTGAGGTACTGGGTCCACACTACCTCCAGTGAGCAGATGTGTGTCAAAGCCAGACTGGGAAGACCATTGACTCCCTGTTGATTCAAACTTGGCAGGGGGTTATTGGCATCAGGTGTTCCAAAAGAGCATTCTTTTATCTCATACGGCCCGCTGTTTTCGTTCTTCATCGGCTACTTCTTTGAAAAACCATTCAACAATTGTCTGCGGTGGCCCTGAAAACTGACCCTCGACTGGAAGAGCTGGCTAGCACAACCAAAACAGAAAAACAGTCGGATCTTCAACAGCACAGGTTCTCCTCCAATGAAGATACCAGCAGTTGAAATAGGTATTTTATTATTTTTAGCTAAGTGAGCCTACGGGATAAGTACATCTCAAGCAAACAATATATAAGATTTATTCTTTCAGATAGATGAGTGTGATTTTTTTTTACCTGAGCAATGCTTCACCCAAAGGACTTCATCAATAAAATGAAAATGGTCTTGTATGTACAAAATATAACCTTGACAATGAATCACAATCATTAGGGATTCTGTGAATGTCTCTCTGTAGTTTCCCCATGGTTTTGCTAGCCTCCCACCACACTCTCACTTCCCTTTGCATCATGTTTACAATATCATTCGACAAGATGGACGTTCTATCCCTCATTTTCTAACAGCTTCATCCACTTCAGGACTGTGGGCAAGCTGGAGCCTATCCTGGCAAGCAACAGGCACAAGGCAGGGTACAACCTGGAAGAGATGCCAGCCCATAGTAGGTCAAGCACAGATACACACACTCACACCAGGGCCAATTTTTCAGGAACCCAATTAATCCTACCATTATGTTTTTGGAATGTGGGAGGAAACTGGAGCACCTGGATGAAACTCACGTGAGCATGGTGAGAACATATAAACTCGACCCAGATAGCGCCCCAGGCCGGGAGTTGAACCCAGGGCCCCAGAATGTGCTTTGTTAAACTAGGATAGGTGTCATGAGGCGTTATGAGCAGATAATATTAGAACACTAGCAAACTTACAAATGAGGAAGTTGTTCAACCCATCTAATGTGTTTGGTTGCCCATACTGTACCTAAGTGATGTCTGTATGGAACTCTTCAAGCCTTTTCTTGCTTTAACAACAGCTTTAACAACATGGTATGGTACCTGTTCCAGAGCAAAAAGATACAAGAGTTGATCTATAGTTAGTTGTTAATAGTCTATGAATGGTATATTTTGTTTTCTTCCACACAAGTAGAATGTAATCTGGCCTTGGAGATTTTTTTCTTAAATGTTTTTAGTACCTGTAGCACTTCTATACATCTTCAATGCTAATATTATATAATATAAAGTACTTTCCTCACCCTCAAGTATGTTTCTCAATTTCTGCTATGGTAAAAAGCGGAATGAAATATTAATTTATTAACCATTTTCCTTTTATCTAGACAAATCATAGAAATTGGGAGCATCAAGAGACTGGTCATGTGTGTGTTTTTTTCAGATGTATTTTATTTGCTGTGTTTTTTTCAGATGTATTTTATTTATTTTTTGTATCTGGATTATCATTTTCACTTCTTAAGAATCCCAATTTGTATATTCAGGTTTAAACATTTACAAAATAATCTAATGATATATACATAGACAAAACATAATTAAGCCTTCAGACAGACAATAATGTTTGCTTTACACAAATATCAGAGTAGCTGTAATATCCCACTTTGGATATACCAGAAAATCTACTTTATTCCTCCTAACAGCTTGGATTAAACATTTAATGCTCCAGACTCCACCACTCCAAGGACTAGGTGTCATGAACAATCACACATTATTTCAGAAAAAGCATAAGAACTGTGAGCTCAGAGGAGCAGCAAAGCTAGCACACAGACCGCACATTGATCCTTTTTAAACTCATAATAGGAATTTCAAACACTTTAGTGTATATCCTAATACTGAAAGATTGTCTGCACATCATTAATAATCTTCACTTAAAAAAAAAGATAAAAACAGAAAAAATATTCCAAATGCAGGCTTGCCCAGGATACACAATAACATTTTCCTGTTTCAGCTTTTACTAAATGTCAGCCTTTCTTCTCATTGTCTAGTGAATAGATTATGCCCCCGGCCACTCTTACTGAATTGCCAGCAGGGGGTGAGAGGTTGTCAGGAGGAAAGAAGTGCCCGATCTCATAGCTCAAACCACAGGTGCTTTTTTATTACCTCCTTTTGTTGGAAATGATGAACTCCAGTCAGGATACCTTTTTTCGTTTTGAGCCCTTAAAACATTCTCCCATCTTTCTTTATCTCAGGTGGAGGCAATTTAACCAAGAAGGCTGTAACATATGGCAGTTTGCGAACAGGATAGCCACCGAGTCACAGGAGCTGTACTTGCAATGTATTCTGCAGAAGCTATTACAGATTCATCAAAAATTAAAAGGATATTTCAAAAGACTGTTGGAAAGCCAGGAAAATCGAGTTGCGTGATTGTGCTACATGACAAACATATTAGTAGTTTGGCATTAGAACCTACAGTATCAGTGACCCTGCTGCCAAGTTTGTTGCTTTTTGGTGAACTAGTTCACTTTATACCAGAACAAGTTACACTTGTTGAAACAGGCTCCATAACGTCCCACATCTTCCTCCACTGAAACATTCTGGAAATAAATATAGCAAGATACATGCAGAATAAAACTGCACTGTGACCCCTGCAGCCTGAGACACAGATGAATATTGATCCATCTCTTCAGAAAACATTACTGTAACGATCAATACAGGGCAAACCTCTGTTCAGCTCAGGAATTGTTAATATTCTGAAGTGAATAATCTGCATGATTTAAAATATATTACCATATGTTTTGCATAGAAAATAGAAAGTTTAATTTTGAGAAATGATAAGAGTGAATGGTAGCTTAAAGAACTAGTAAGCACAAAGCAGTATATTTAATATGAATCTCTATAACCATAATTCTGCTAAATCAAGCTGTTTCTGTGTTGTATGTTCTTTCTAAAAAACCTCAGAGTATTATGTGATTAAGAGCTTTTTTTATATCCTTCTCTTTTTCTGCTTAAAGTCACGCCTTGACTATAAATAATAGTCTATGTTCAGAGAAACGTTACTTTGATAAATCTAACGCATGAATTTGCCATTGCACATTTCCATTACATTAGAGAATATTGAAGCTTGGACCATTTTGTCACATGAATGAGCTTTTTTAGACACAAAACAGCATTAGAGGAAGGAAGGCAGTTATACTCGTATTGGCTCTACAAAACGTTAGGGAATGTAAATAAGAGAATGTCCCTTCATTTTCACCGTATGCAAATATAAGGAGCATGACAGGTAATCAGCTACAGCACAACCTTTTTGAGAGATGGCCTGGATGCCTGCAAAGCATTGTGGAAAACAAGAAAACCTAGTGCGACTCCACAACGGCCACACTAGAATGCAGCAGTGGCACTGGTCTGACCCTGAATGTGTCCGCCCACAGTGTCTCCTGGGACTTCCTGCTTGGCATGACAGGGTTTCTAGGAATATTCCAGCATGACAGTACATCTGTGGTTACACACAGGTCACAACAGATTGAGTCTGCAGACATGTGCAATCTACCATGACAAGCAACAGATGTGCTACAGTTTCCCAAACCTCAGAAACCTCCAAAACTGCACAAGACATGCCTACTTTCACAACGTGGCCTTACCATCCTACTTTACGTGCCTCTAACTGAGGCTAATCACAATTTTTTATTGTTGTTATTTTTAACCAAAAGGACAGTAATAATAGCAATAATGTTTCTGCAAATAATACAAGTAATAGAAGAAAAGATTGAACTACAAATAGCACTTTCAGGAAATGAGGTATTCTAGAATTTAATGATGAGTTGAAAGCTATGGACTCTAAAATTATAATTCTCTAGAGGCCTTCTTTTTGAGAAAAAAAAGTTTTTTTGAGAGGTGGCAATACTCAAATAATCCAGTAACAAATAATAATACTGTAGGACAGGAGAAAAAAGTGTTGATATGAATGTATAAAAGGAGATGAAAATGAGATTTGAATGATGCCCATAGGCAGTAGGTGTTTTAGTTTTGTACACTATAAGTACTGAACACACCTGACTCGGACTGATATGGCATCACCACCCCTGTAGTTTGTGAGGACCGTGTGCCCCTGTACATGCTGCTTGTGTCACTGCTGACAAACTAACCAGGGGTACACAGTAATGAAGCAGGTTGTTTACCAGTGGTTTCCTGTGTCCCTCAAGTGCAAGACGGTCTCCAAGGAACGGGTGAAATCTGTTCTCAGATGGTCATCTGGAAAACAGTAAACAAAGGCTTTTTTTAGGATCAGCTGCGGGCACCTTTACAAGCAAAAGATATGAGATTGTCTTAAGGAAAAATGCTTTTTAAAAAAAGGACATGGAAAACATGGAGCATATAATGCATACTCTTTTATGTACCATACATGCTTAAATTATCTTAACATTAGATTATCCATTAGAAGTAAATATTCTAGCTGTTTTGTGTGATATCAGACAGAGAGATCATTTTGTCTATTTTTTATTTTTACTGTACTGACATAATAGACTCCACACAGTCCTGGAAGCTGGCCTCTGTAGATGGATTTTCGTACGGTCATTAAGTTCATGCAGCAGATGCAGAGGCAATAACAGTGTCCCTGATTAGTATGCCATTCAGGTTCATCCCAGCGATGTTCTATTGCCTGTGCTGATGCAGTCTGGTGACCAATTCCTCAGATCAGACCAATAGCACAACCGTCCTTGTTACTGTGGCACCTGCTTAATGTTTACCTATTAGACTGCCTCTTGCATAAGAATTAGAGTTCATACAGTGAGGAATTTATAGTAGATTTGCCATATGTTTTTCTTCCCTCATCTTGAGATGCTGTAGGGAGCATTTACTTGCTACCTTGTCTGTATTTATTTTTACTTGTAGTTAGGACAATTTCAATTGAATCAGACGGAACAAGTGTCTCTAATGCTTGTTCTCTAGAGCCCGTATTCTTCAGTTTTATAGGTGACTTCAGTTAAAGGCTAAAGATGACATTAATCTTGACTGATTAAATCAGGGATCCTCAATCCTGGGCCTGGAGGGCTGGTGTGTCTACAGGATTGAGGACCCCAGAATTAAGTCAATAACTGGTTGAAGTGAGTAACTGAAATTTAATGTGGAGAAAAACAAACTCTGTAGCTCTCTGGGACCACAGTAGGAGCTGGTGTTTCCATGATACACTGGCCAAGAATACACCTTAACTGCTTTAAAGTGCCATTTGAGTGTGTGTCATAGATGAGAGTATGAGTCTTTAATCTCAGTGTTAGTTGTCCTGCTAGGTCCCAGCATGGAATTTGTGTTGGAGAGGAGAGTCCATGTGAGTGTGTACATAGTATATGCGTGCAGCTTAGTGCCATACAGCCCTGTCATATGTGCATGTTGGGAAGGTAGAAGGAGAAAATGACAAAAGCGTGCCATTGTTGGCTGTACTGTTCTTGTTAGCTCTCGGAAGATAAGCAAGGCTGGAGGGTAATAAGACAAGAGACATCCAGGGAATCCAAGTTGCTGCTGCATGTTGTGTTGATGAACCAGTAGGTAGCACTCTTCCCACTGGACCAGACCTTCCAAACCAATTGCCCAGTACAATGACTGGGGACACTGTTCTTGATGATGTGCTATCCTTATGATAAGATGTTAACCAAGAACATTACTGCTTAATCATTAAATATCCCACTACAGGGTCTTAACCCTGATGTCCTGGCTAAAGTCCTTGTTTAATCTGGCCTTTCTAAAGTAATTTCTAAGCGCTTTGCCTGATCTGCTGCACACTGCTGCTACACCCAGGTGAGTGCTGTACTACAGATGTGTCTCCATATTAAAAGATTTGGGATCCTTTGGAATGTGTCATATACATGTTATTATTAATGTAAACTCTCTAGTTTGCTTAATGCTATGGAAACTAGGTTGAGCTCTGGTCCAGTGAACTGCTGTGGTTCTGGTCTGAACCTGATCTTTAATTTTTATCTGTGAATGTGGAAATGTGGACATTGCTCCTAAAAGGAGCAAAAAGGATCCTAAAAGGATGCTCAGGACCTGATGAAAGGCTAAAGAAGTCTGGTGAAAAGGTTTATTTAGTGCTGGGTGAATAATTTAAATACAACAGTAAGGATGTTTCACAACTTTCTTGATGAACCTCAGAGATCTTGTATTGAAGTTTGAATGTCTGAAGGTTGCTTACCCAGTTATTTCTTATAAATGCTTTTTCAATTTGCACATTCTAATCAGACCCCCCCCCCCCATCTCCTTAAATAATAAGGTGCTGAAACAAAAGGAGCTATGCCCAAATCAGTATTCTCTGATTCACTGCTTTCTGAACCTACTTTTTAGGAAGAGCTGTAACATTATCATTTACTCTTTTTAACAGATTTCAGACTGATCTCTTTCACTCTGCCATAGAACGTGGAAGACTAAAGGTTCAAAGTTATCGATGAGAATGAAATGCCCAATACAGGAAGAACACACAGCAAACACTTATTCGATTTGTGCCCATTGTTTATAAGGATCAATCATTTTTAATATTTAAGTATCTCAGAATAGCCATTAAATGTAATGTATCTTTCAAATACATTAAAAACTTTATTCAATTAGATGAAGATGTACATTGGATAGGGAGCAAGCTAGAATTTGTAAAATATTTATGGCTCTATTATTAACATCATTACAATGTAGGAAAATGATCTTGGTTATTAAATGGTTAACAAAATGATGCTGCACAGTGGTATGATAGATATTTCTTAGGTGTTTCATGACAAAGGCCCTTTGTGAATTTACTAGCTGCTCTTTTGCTATCTTTTTATTTATGGGTGATATAGAGGCAACATGTCACTTTAAATGGTTTTATTAAATATTAAATTACAACAAAACCCACAAGACTGGAACACAGCCAGGTTAGTTCAAAAAGCCAGCAGAGCACAGAGAGTCTAAAGAATGTGGTGCTCCTGTATCTCTGTCTATAACCTGAATGTGCCTGTGATGATATCATGTCAACCTGTCCCGAAAAAACACAACACTGAATATTCATTCTGAGATCTATAAAAAAGTTAAATAAATAGCTTTTTGTTTGGATTTTTCAAATAAGTCTCAAAGAAAACATCTGGAATACAATGTTACTGTATTTACTTTAAAACATTTTTTTACTTCTGTATCCCCCATATTACCACAGGGGTTTTTTGGGTTGTTCACGGTTACCTCTGAAACACATGCAGACAGGACCGTCCTGCTGTGACCACAGGAGATTCAACATCGATAACAGGAGTGATGCAACTCTTGCGTTCGCCTGGGAAATCGCCTTCACCTGCGAAACAGCAGGGGGCACTCCTGGGCCAACTCAAGGCCACATGCCACTGGAGCCCCCTCCTGCAGCTGGTGACGTCTGGACTACGGGTCTCAAGCTAAACCCCCTTTATTACTGACTTTGCAGAAAGGGAAGCGGGGAACCCCATGTCTGTGACTCATTCGTAAAAGTCACGCACTGAGAAAGGACCTCTTCCAGTTCTCTATACATTGTCACGTTTACACCAGCAGGAAATAACAGAACAGTAAAACTACTCCTGTGCCAACACTGTGTTTTTTTAAAATTACATTCCTTTCCCAGCACAAGCTACTCTCTATGGCTCTAACACTCGTTCCCAGGAAGGTCAAATGAAAGTGAAGCGAAAACCTTCAACTGCAAGATCACAGGTCTGTTCTATAGCATAAGTAAACACAGCAGGGTGCTCTTGACAAGCTGAAGCCAGTTTTATTCCTTTTTTAATATCAAAGGAGTGTTGTGAAAAGAGACTTTAATTGCTGTTGTCAAAACAAAATGTTAACAGCTAATTACCACAGATTTATGGAATAAAATACACATACCGTACATCAACGCATTGAGTTTGGATAGTAATAAATATAGCCATACCACATTATTTATCAAACTTACTTGTTGACTGAAAAACATCAATTTATCAATGCCTTTATGTAGTGTAATCTGTAGCATATTTTATGAAGGGAAATTGTATTTCTTACATTCAAGATGTATTATTGACTACTCTGAAAGGTTAAGGGTACTGGTTTCAGACATATCTGATTTTCCTTCCAAATTAAATCCTACAAACCACTCTTTGCAACAGAATCCTTGATAAATCTAGTTCAATTTCCCCAGTCACTGAAGTGGCACAAAGACATCCTTGAAAAATATTGTTCTAGATAGTTTTATAGATGTAAACATCATACATAACACACACACAAAATTGCTTTCTTTGCATATGGAACAATAGAATTATTCTCTTTGTCTATTACATCTCTTAGAAGAATAAAACAGGAAAGACTTAAAGGCTTGCGCTTCAAAAATCCATTAAAATCTCTTGTAGCTATTTGAGGAAACTATTTCCCAAACTCATTTACTGCTGCTGCTAAAGTCTAATTAACAGGGCCCGGTATTGACCAGTCCCTTAGCTCATGATAAATAACACACTATTTCTCTAAAATCTTTTTTAAATGAATTAAATCACTATTTGAATAAATGATTCATTTAGTCATTCTGTAATAAGGAAAAGTTGTATTTGATAACATTAGAAATAGAAAGGATATAGGAATTGACAAAGGTCCTCACCTTTACCAAAAACAGCCCTTGGAACATCTTTCCCAGGAGGCATTCCCATAAATATTCACATCCAGTACACATTTGTACATGGCCCCGCAAGTTATTTCTAGATCACTCAAAAGGTTTCACGTTTGTCTCACAATGTCAATTTTTGCATCTCCCGTAGAAGCTGCTCTGTCATTTACTGAACATGGAAACAGGAAGCAGACGGGAAAACCATTTCAAGGAATGTGCATTTAAAACCAGGAACAAGAAAGAATTCTTTGCCCAAATGTGAAGTGGTGTGAAGTGGTGTGGAACACTCTACCCAGCCATGTTGCTGAAGCTGATACCCTCTGGCTTCTTACTGGAAATGGCTGGAGGAGAGTCTTGGACCTATTAGGTACTAACTACAAAATGAGTTAGATGGGCCAAACGGCCTCTTCTTGTTTGTAACCTTTCTTACTTTCTTTGCACAGCAGAGCTGTGGAGCTCCATGACCTCATTTAGCCAATACTTCCCCATTTTACGTCTCCCGGCCACGATTACATTGACCTTTATAGTCCCTTTTCTTCTCCCCTACCCATTCTCATATCCTATTTCTTGTGTTCTCCTTCTCCACCCCTTTGCCTCATATTCCTGCTCACACCTCCCTGCGTCCTCCACAGAGGAGGAACAGGCTTCTCAGCTGAAACTCTGCATCTCCATGCTGAGACACAAAGTTCCTTTACAAAACATTTATGCTATCTGTAAAAGTTTCACTGATACACTTTGCTGTTTCACAAAAGAGTTACATAAAATACATGGAAAACATAGCGAAAACAGCTTGAACTATATTCCCAGGGTCCACACTAGAAAAAAAAAAGTTCTGATCTTGCATGCTGGCGGGGGCACTGCACTGAGTTCTGCGAGAGAAATCGATGCTCTTGCACAGCAGATGCCCACTGTGCTAGATACAAAAAAGGATCCATTTTTTTACTTAAAAAACTCTCCCAGGAAACACTCAATTCTATGGGACATTTTAATATAAAACTTCTGTAAAGTCATTACAAAAACAAGTTTTGTTTTGCAGTTTTATTTTGACACAGATGCACTAGACACTAGCACATTTCATCACCAGCTAAAGCCCACAAGACCGCATTATGCATTCTCCTTTATTTCAATTGTTAATAAGTGATATCATGTGCTAAAATAAAAGGCCTGTGTCATGTTCTTAAATTGTTATAGGACCTACTGTAAAACCACAGGTAGAATCATCATGTCATTTAATTGAAATGTCCTTAAAGGAGATGAAAACATATGTAAAGTATGTATACAATATATCTTTGTGCACAGTGTAGGAGAAACATTTAAAAACGTTCACTGGTCAGATTAAAAAAACTGCTCGAAGAATGGCTGGTCCCTGGGTCCTGTGTCTGGGCTCCTCTGACTGCACAGAATGATCTGGTTATCTCTATAAGGAATTCAGAGTGGATGTGAAGCATAAATCCCCATTTTCCTGCTGCAATATACTATCCATGAATCACAATGTCACGCCAAGCCGATCACAATCTTACACTTCACGCCTCAGCCAACAACTTGATTTGTCAAGAGAACAGCCCTGCAATCTGCCAATAACATTGATTCCTGCCGGGGAACTGGGGATAATAAAACCTGCACCGAGTTAATAATCCTCCTGTTTTATAAGATTAACATTAATGGTTAGGCTGCTTTAATTCGGGGGATGGAAATTGTGAACTGTAATACACATAATGTTTGCAAAGCTCCCTTATTACTTATTTATGGTAGTGGACATTAAAGGAAAGTGGGTGGTGGTAGGGGGGTTCATTTAATTTACATCAGTGTTAATTATACTCAGATCACACACTCATAGCACACAAACAGTGGCATGCTTTTTGGCATGATGTAGACTATTAAGCAACAGGACAAATAACATTTACAGTATAATGGAAATAGTAAGTCAAAGCTACAAAATAACTTAACGGATACTAATAATACAACATTACATCTAACACTGCCTGGCAACAGGGCAATACTTTCCATATATTGTGTTGTGGAAACCAGTCATTTCCCCAGTGCATTACAGTTCAGCCAGCAGACTTAGGAAGATATTGTTACTACAGTTATTCCTGCCTAATCACACACACTCAATATACAGTACACACATGTACACATTTCAGATGCATGGAACTGCTTTGCTATATTGACCTGTATGCGTGTGGTCAAGATATATGGGTGTTTTATTTATATATTTACCAACTTATCTGTCTCTGCAACCTGCTCTTGATTCTGAGCACAGGGCCGAAAGGTACCGGAGTCACTCATGACAGGACAGAGTAATGAGGTGTGATGCCTTGTTCTGTTCCTTGTGGGGACAAGGAGTTGACCCAAAGAGGGACAATTTAAAATGAGCTCATCAAACCTATCCAACATGCCTTTGGGAGAGGAGATGCTTAGGAAGCTGGAGTACCCAGAGAAAATCTTTGTAGGTAAGGAGAGCACTCCATACAAACAAGAGCCAGAGCTGGAATCGAATTCAGGACTAAGCAGTGCTAAGCACTGTGTCACCATACTGCCTAAATACTGTTTTTATATACATCAGCAGCATCAGAGGTAATATACACCATACAACCCAATTATTATAATACTGTTTACTGAAACAATTTTAAGAAGAATACACTTTTTTTTCCAAAAGTGGAAGGCATACATGGAGCAGCACTGAGTGGGAGCTGGAGCTCTGGACTAAATAGAAGGTTCAGATCCTGTATGTGCACTCCCATTGTATGTGTAAGGCAGATATTTCCCTTTTAGCTGTATACAGAAAATGTGTACAAATGTAAGTTGTTTTGGATAAAAGCATCAACCAAATAAATTTATTTATTTTTCAACCATGAGAAACTATAGCAAGCATGCCTGAGGAAGACAATTTATTGATCAGTCTACAGGGTTTCATGAACAGGTGGGGACTGACAGGGCAAGACACTGTATTCTGATACGTGAATGTCGTTGAGGATATCCAATACAGTCGAGACAGTCTGCTCACTGTTTGGGCTGGAATTCTAGTCTTGGCAGCACTTTCAAGTGATTATTCACAAATGGTATATATACTCCAATGTACTAAAGAATATCAAACTGCAACTCTCAGTCTTACACTACAGACTGACCACATGTGTACGTGTACATCCATCCATCCATTTTCTAGCCACTTTATCCATTTCAGGGTCATGGGGGAGCCTATCCAAGCAAGAAACAGGCACAAGGCAGGAAACACCCTGGACAGGACATCAGTGGCACACACAGACAGAGACACGCACACACACTTGTAATAGTATTTATCATAACGTATATGATACACCTGTCACTGTAATGTCTGCTGTCAGGCAGTGAATCTAAAGCAACAATTCAGCCATGAAGCCAAAGAAGATTTAAATAAAACAACTAAAAGATAAAGTTGCAGAGAGGCGCAGATAGGAGAACGGTGTTAAAAAATAAAAGACAATGAATGTCCCTTTGAGCATAGTGAAGTTGATTATTATGAAGTCAAAGGTGTATTGTAACACCTAGATACGGCCTAGATCTAGGCAGCTGTTCTTCCATTCTGAGCAGCTGGAAAAGGAGGTCACAGGTTAGGGATACCACTGTGAAGGAACAGTGACTTTGAAAAGACTACAGAGTTCAATGACTGAGATGGGAGAAAATTTCCTTAAGTCATCAATATCCTGGTTTCTCCAAAAATCTAGTGGGAATGAGGACTAAAACCATTTCAGATGCTGCAAGGAGTTTGCAACAAAGTGTGTATGTGATACTACAAACATGTGGCAGAAGGTTCTGTGGTCAGACAAAACAAATTTGGAACTTTTTGGTCTAAAGGCAAAGAATATGCCTGGTTCAAAACCCAACACAATGCATCACCCAGTCAACATCATCCCTGCTGTCATGTCCCATGCTACAGTGAAAGTAGCTTTATGTTATGGGTCTGCTTCTCGTCACTAAGGACTGGGGAGCTTGTCATGATTCAGGGGAAAATAGTTGGAGCAAAGTCCAAATCATAAAGCATAACTTGAAGACATGAGAATTGCAGTCCGTAAACAATCCCAAACTAATATGACAAAGTTTAACCAAGACTGCAAAGAAGAAGGAGTGGAAATTTCATCATCCCTGTATACAAATTTGGCAGAAATAGGCAATGCTTCTAAAAGTGCTTCTACAGAGGGACTCAGGTGAGTGAGTATTTGCAATCAAGATATTTTTTGTTGATTTTTCTTTGAGGTTTTCCCTGACATTTGGCTTCTTTCACCCATTAAAGTGTTTGAGTTCTGATTAAAAATATTGATTTTAAAAACATGTATTCATCATTGGTAATTCGCCAAAATGTAACATCACTTTAAGGGGGTGAATACTTTTTTGGGTTCTAATGTAATGATACCCATCATATGGTCACAGTTGACATTAGCTTGTGATATTTTCCCAAAGTGGTTCTTTTAAAAGGACAAGCCATTAATTTCCTGACTTAATGTGTCTGCTCTGAACAGTTAGTACAAAGACTGGAATGGAACAGCAAGCTTTCAGGGATAACTACCTGCATATACACCTCTTTTCAGCAGCTTATAAAAGGCAAAGGAAATGGACTATGAAAAGAATTTTGTACATATTTTACCACTAAATATATATTTTAACGCACAGGGACATGAAAATGACAAATGAAAAGTGAAAAGTGAAATTTTAAATGAGAGTTAAAATGTAAAAAAATGCAACCCATAAATACTGTACACACTTTTGAATGAACAAAGGTTATGGTTTGCATAATTATAACAACTGACAGAAATCCAATGGGCTTTCGTGTTTATGACTCGTTAAAAATATAGTCACTTATTAGTGGTTTTTATTTAAATCTGCAGTACCTTTCTTAAAACATATCAGTGGAAAATTAATTTGGGATAACAAAGCAGACTAACAACTAAGTTTTAAGTAGTGTTTGACTCAGAATGTGTTTTCTTAAATCCAGCCTGACTTATATAAATAAAGGTTAAAGTTTTGCCAAAAGCTGTGCAATACCAATGATTCCCATAATGAAAGTTTTGGCAGACTTTTAATAACAGGATAAAATAAAATAATCAAAATTGACATATGAAACATCTTTAAATACAAAATATGCCTTTGAATGTCCTACAGGAGGCCCTTAGTCATTTATTTCTTCTCAATCACTTTAAGGAGGACGTGAAAACATTGATTTTTTTCTTTGCTTGCCATTTAAGCATTCACAGTATTTATCTGAGGAACACTTGCCTCCCTCCTTCACAATTTATAATCTCTTTTTCATCTCCAGTAACTCAGAACACACAACTCTGAATCAATCTATCAGGAAATCATTATCCCACTGAAGTTTTCTCTGCTGCTTCTCGAGTCATACTTTGTTCTCTTTCACTCAGACAGAACTAAAAACCTCTGTAAATTTCCTGACCATCAGTTACTAAAAAATTATTTATATTGAGCCATTATAGAAAAAAAGAATCACATATTGTATCTATGTTTTATGATTCCATGGGGGGGCAGTTCACTTCCTGAGCAGAGATTCTAGGTGGGTCCCTGACCAAAGACACACTCTACACACAAGTCAAAAAGTTGTTTATTTAAATGAAACTATTTACATTACTGGCACTAAAGTATGTCCAGCACAGCAACAGAGGCGGGTGATACTCTAGGCTAGGCAGCCAAGGTGGTTAGCAGAGATGCTTGTCTTCAGCCTGAAGGCGTGCTTGATAACCAAGTGGCTGAAATCCTCAGCCCTGAGGCTGTAGTAGTGAATCAGCAGTGTATGCTGTGTTAGCGTGGCTGGTGCAGTATGACCAGAGCCTGTCTTCAGCCCAAAGGCTTGTAATGCAGCCAAGTGGCTTGAATCTGCAGCCCTAAGGCTGGCTAAGTAGTGTATCAGCCTGTGCAATAGCAGAAGCTAATAGATAGATCCTGCATCGTTCTTATTCTGGCTTCTCCCCTCTCTCGTTTGGCGCTCTATTTATGTGGGCTGTAGCGGGTGAACAGCTGATCCCTGCTCCAGTAATTGCAGGCATCCAGCCTCATCTGAACGCTCAGTCAACCATCTTGGGTAGGGGAAAACTTCTAAAAACTGTAAAAGGCCTTGGGGCAAGTAATGCCCTTCAAGGACTCAGCCCTTCATGGCATCACAGTATGCCTATAAAAAGCATACAAATGTATATAATTAAATTGCTTATCTTTTACATGCCTTGTGAAAACAACATCGAAACACAAAACAAAGGCAGAGACTCTGAGTAAAGTGCCTTTTCTAGTTTAAAAAAGAAAGTTGTAAACCTATCGTGCAAAAAGGGGTCGTGCGTGCCGGATTACAATAAAGATTAATGTAGGTTTTAAAGAGGAAATAAACAAGTCAAGACATAAATTACTGCAATGTCAACAAAACAAGGAGAAATAACTATGTATCTAGAATAATATCTGGGATTAATAGTGTGAATTCACTCATTGTTTGCCCTTATGATTACAGACGATGACTAGGAAACAAGTAGACATCTGGAGGGTATTATACACAGCTGTAGACAAAACTGAAAGCCATCCAAAACACTCTTGCATGTTAGCCCACGTCTCTTTAGTCAATCCTGTGGGGTGAAGTTTATAGTCACAATCCAGGCTCAAACCTTAGCCCACAATTTTCATCTATAGTATTAATAGCACTGCTGACTGAAAACCGAATTATGAGATTCAATATCTAAAATTTCATTTCTCACAATGACTGTAAACATTTAACTTTTTTTGCACATGTTGCACACGTGTCCAACTAGGGTATTCCACCCCAGAATATAGACATTTTCGGTAAAAAGCAGCCATATAGATTTTATGTGCATTTTAATAACCCATTGATGAAGTATTTAATTAAATCTTTAATTATTAATTATAAATGATTAATGCATTACTTCTTTTCTAGAGAACATCCCTTTTATTTATATTAAAAACCATTTGGAGTCCAGAGCGTAAAAAAGTAATTGTGCCCAACTTCCGTTTTTCAATTTTCAACTTTTTGAAAATAAAAAAGTAAAAAAACAGTTCTGTTTATCTTGTGAAAACCCACCTTTTCAAACAATATATTTTATTTTTTGACTCTGGATTTACATTTTCCTTGCACTTTCCTTGGGAAAAAGACACGATACCAAGAGTTAAGAGTTTCTTTCTAAGACAGAGCACAGCGATACTGAATAGGTACTGCAAGACAAGCTTACACTCTCACTGCAGGCTGAGAAATGCAGATGTAACTGAACTTTAATGCAAAAAAGTTAAATAATGTTAGAACAAAGCAGTAATGATCACATCTTTATTGCAAGGGAGGATTGGGCATGTGTTTTTCTCCAGCTCAATGGCAATGGAGCACCAGCTGCATTAAAACACTATTTAACATGAATCTTATTGGGAGATAAGATTCCCCTGCACAAAAATCAACCCTTCCCCCTCTTAACATCTAAGCACAATTAGCGTTGTAATAATATTTGAAGAACAGATAACTTTTTTTTTCAAAGAATACGTTGTTATGAAGATCCAAAATAATGTTCTTCTTTGCTACAAAGCAAATACTTCTAAGAGAACATAATTGCACAAGAAAGTCAGATACTGTACCTAGAAGAGCTCATTGTCAAACACTTCCTGACAGTATTATTACATGTATGCTATGAGGTACTATAGTATGGGGTCTATTTTCTCATTTAACAACAATTCCAATGTCAGACCATCACATCTTAATTCAGAAACATCAAATGAGACCCCCAAAGTTGTGCAGATGTATTATTGAAGTCAGCTGTTTGCCAACAAATGGATATCAGATAACTAGTTGGGTATTGGAATTGCTGGAGTGCTCAAGGCCAAAATTATTGTGCTTTTACAGTTTTGCTTTTGCACTGCTAGGAAATTATCAGAAAGTATTTTTCAAGTCAATGGTTCCTAGCATATAATTACTGCCTCACAAAAAAAAACCTCAGAGCTAGTAACTAAAGTAAATCAAGGTTACATAATTTGAAGAGGGCTGAAATAAAGCATCCTTTACTGTAAAAAGCATAGGTCTACAGGTTATTTCTGTTCTTACTAAAGTGAAGAAAACAGGCCTCTCAGCTTGATAGAGAGTTATAATCTATGCAGCAATTGTGGCACAAAGTTATCTATATTATTGGAAACAAAGTCACAACAGAACTATGAAGACATTTGTGTAATACATTTCAGTGCTTAAATGCATATCACTGATAATTCCCTTAATCCTTGCTTAAAATGCAAACCACTAGTCTAGTCAGAGGTCTCTAATAAATCACATAATCTTGACTAGGTAGAGAACCTAAGATCTGTGAGAATTTGAATTTTGCAAACAGATATGCGTCACTTGATTACCAAAAGGGATGTGAAAAGGGCAATTCTTAATTTAAATGCAATCATGTTTGGAATGTGAAATGAAACAGCACATCAAGTCTTCTGCTAAATAGGAATTTAGACAATTTAATATTCTCAGCATTTGCCATTAACAGATTGCTGGGGTTCGGTAGAAATTTCATGGGGATATTTGTTCTGTAAGACTCCTTACAAAAAGAGGCAGAAATACATAACAAATAGAGGTGTTATGCATCTGTACATTAATAATGAAGAGAAAAATTGTATTTTGCTAAATAAAAAACAGCAATATGGTGGTTTCAATAACCACTGAGACACTCTGAAGAAATACCTGCAATTCTACAATTTCTTGCCAGCAGCCGTATCACTCTGAAACTCACAACTGGCAGCCCACCGAAGATAAGCAGGTGTGAGCCCATTTAGTACGTGGATGAGAGACCTCCTGGGAAAAACTAAGGTTGCTGCTGGAAGTGTTGTTAGTGGGGCCAGCAGGGGGCACTCATCCTGAGGCCTGTGTGGGTCCTAATGCCGCAGTATAGTGATAGGGACACTGTACTGTAAAAAGGCATCATCCTTTGGATGAGATGTAAAACTGAGGTCCTGACTCTCTATGGCCAAAAGTCCCAGGGCATTAATCCAAAAAGAGCAGGGGTATCACCCCGGTGTCCTGGCCACATTTCCCATTAGTCTTTACCAATAATGGCCTCCTAATAATCCTTGTCCATGAATTGGCTTCATCATTCTGTTCTCCTCCCCACTGATAGCTGGTGTCTGATGAGTGTACTGGTGCACTATGGGTGCACTATTGCATCATTCAGGTGGGTGCTGCACATTGGTGGTGGAGGAGAGTAGTCCCCATTACCTTTAAAGTGGTTTGAGTGGGGTGTCCAGAAAAGCACTATATAAGTGTAAGGAATTATTATTATTAATCCCTCACTGATGTGCTCACTGATGTCAAGGCACACAGATATACATTTTGTACATGTATCTTGATATGTACCTTATATTGCTTTTTTGTGAACTGTACAGTAGTCCAGCTTTTTACCATCCTCAGATAAATCTATAATCCTGCCATGGATATTTATTCTCAAGTCTTGGTGATGTTAAATGATCAGTGAATGAGTTATTGGTGAAATGATGCATGGCAAAAAAATGATTTTTTAACTTAAAACAGAGGAGTTTACACTTCTAACAGGTCATCCAATACCACATAAAATCCAAACTCTGATTTATAAATGTATACATCTGAATGTATAATTTTAACAGCATGTGATCATTTGCATATGTGCAAGTAACTAGACGAGTGAAAATTCCAGAATCAAAGAATCAAAGAAAAAGACTCTAAAGATTTTGAAAGTAACTTTTTACAATATTATAAAATTAATTTTACAGAAATGAAATCCAAAGGTTGCCCCACAACCTCAGCAGGAAAATTGCAACTCAACCAGTAAGGAAGCTCTCTCTTCTTTAGTCAAGCACTATGGCCCAGGCGGCACAAGTTCAATCCCGAGTCATATCTGCAACTATGATACCCTAAGTGCTGGAGGCCAGCTGGAGGAACAATGAGGGGCCGGGAAGTCGAGGCGGAACATGACTCTTGTGATTTTCCAGCAACCCCTAGGCCTCCTGTGGCATCAAAGTGAGATGTACCACTCCCCCAGTCAGACAAAAGATCAATGGTTCAATGGTTGGGAGGACTGGAGAAGCATCACTGCCCATTCTCATTAAAAAATGAAAAAACAACATTTGGTATTCTAAACTGGCTGGCTGTAAAATGAAGACTACGAACAAAAACAAAATGTTCATAAAAATGGGTTGATAATAGTAATAAACATATATTGAGGCACAGTCCTGTTTATATCCCATCTGAAAAGATATGAAAAAACAGGAAGTGATACAGTGATACATGTCTCTCCATATATTGGTAACCATTTCCAGTGAAAACTATTATTTTTTCCTCTTTCTTTTTCTCTGAAAGCAAGCTAAGAACAAACAGCAACTCTCTTGAAGGTTTTAGAAATGTCCAATGCATCCAACAATGGCATGTATCTAAGATTCCTTTTTATTAAAACTAAAGAAAAGCTCCAAAGGAGAAACAAAGAGTGTATCTGTTTATATGTACTTGTGAAAAGTTATTATGCAACTTGCTTACAAGTGATATCTATTTTTGCTACTACTGACAGACAGATACACCAAGTCATTAGAATTGTAAAAATATATTTTGAGCGCATCCAAAGTTAATGTGAACACCTTAGACTCATTCACAGTCACAGAGCTTATAAATTCACCAAACATGAGGTTGTACATTTATGATTATTCTCACTTTCAGGTTATGTTTACTTTTCTATCTGAATTAATTTTAAAATGTTTGTGGAGATTTATTGAAGCCACTGTCACATCCACCACCTCGATTGTCACATTGACTTGAATGTATCACACAGGTTTGATTTTCTTCACTTGGCCAATCAATCATTTATGCTGTCAGTCAAGCTCCACAAAAAAGAACATTGTCTCCTTGGGGCTTATACCTAGTAAAGAGTTCAGTAAGCTCTTTTAGATATTGTGTCAAGCTAAACAAAGCACTCTGGGAAAGGAAGACAGTTCTGTTTTGACACCAGATGCTCTCTGTTCCTTCTTTACTTCCCCAGCAAAACAAATTATTGCAAACAGTTAGATTTGTCTGATGCTTTTCTACCAAGCAACTTTAATTTTTACCAATTTACAAGAATGTTATTGTTTAAGGGTATAAATGTCTTAGACAATACACCACCCTATATCCTTAAACCTAGCCTTTAACAGTTACATCAGAGGCCTGGTTCTACCAGCTAACACAAATTCCTTCCATATTTCTAATATTTAAAAAGTTAATTGACCATATTATCTATCTACTTTAAGGTATGGGCATAATATGTTACTAAATGAAAACTTCAACCCAGCTCTACATTGCAAATCACAAATCCAGGTCTTGCTGGCAGACTGAGGACATTCATAACTAATATTGATATTAACTTGCTCTCATTGTTACGGATTTACTTATGACACCATGTAAAATGTGACAGATTTGTTTCACAGCCTTATCCAACTGAGTCCCACAAGGTTATATCCTGGTCCCCATTCTTCTCTCCATTTCTATTAACTATTATACCCAGGAAATAGGCAACTCTCAACTTTACCTCTACTCTGGCAAAACCTATCCTTGCTAAATCCATATTGACTTATTGCTCTACAATTAGTTGGTTTCGTTTTGTCACCTTTCTTAAGGAAGGCATTAAATCAGCAATTTTTCAGTGCATACTACCCCTGTCTTGAGGGACTGTTGGGTCAATGGTTTCTCAATAACATATCTTGTGTGAGTACAATTGGCAAGATACCATTGCACCCTGCGGATTTATCAGTCTTGAGTGATTTTAGTACTTCTGCTTCTTTTATGCTGAAACTGTTTTATACAGAACTTTGTCTTTCTGCTCCCTGGGGCAGGTTTTTAAATTTTTCCTTAATTAACACCTGATTGAAACACCTGTTTAGTACAGTACATCAGCCATTTTCCTTTCATTGTTTAGAGGTTTCTCATTTTAGTCCTAGATGAATTTTATTTTGTTCTTGATGGCTCTTTTGTTGTTTTAGTACTGAAATAACTTTTTTATTATTTAAAGTCCATTAATCAATTGTCTAACTGCTTCTTGCAATTGAGAGTCACTGTGGAGTCAGAGCCTATACCAACAATCAACAGGATCAAGGTGGTATACACCCTGAATGGGACGCCAGTCAATCGCAGGGCAGACACAGACACACACACTCTCATCTACTGTAGGGCCAATTTCCCTGTAGCCAATTAACCTGCCAGTATGTTTTTGGACTGTAGGAGGAAACCAGAGGTCATGGAGGAAGATGTCTTATTCCAATCTGCCATAGTATTTATCACTGGTGATGATGCATTGTTTGACCTTAATATTAAGTTAATATTAAAATGAATATTTATCACTGATGATGTATCACAATCATCGATGTGATCTGTATTCTGTGATTGACCTCTCTGCGAACTAAACAAATGTTTCACTGGTTATTACAGATCTTTAATTGTGAAAACATCTTCATAATTTATTGCACCCCTCTGTGCCATCTGACAATTTAAGATGTGCTCTTTTACTGAACCTCCCAAGAGTAAGTACCGACTTTTGGCTCAAGTCATTTCAATTTGCTGCTGCCAATGACTGGAACAATCTGCAGAGTAAGCTAAAACTATCCACCTTTGTATCTGAGGGTGTTTTCAGTTGTATGATTAAATCTTTTCTGCCTGACACTTGCACTTGTTAACTCTGTCACGTCCTGTTATGTTATTTACATTTTATTGATTGCTTTTTTCTTTCTATCACTACTTTGTTTTCTACGTAACAATGGCAGAAACCTCTTGACTCATTTGTCTTTGTAAATACGAATTTGTTCTCAACTGACTTATATTAATATAATTTAACATATCTGGATACATAAAGAATAATCAAATTATCAAGTGCTAGATATCCAGTTTGTAGTATGAGACTGGTGGGCATGTTGATGACTTAATTTAATCCTTGTGTGTACCTAATATTATATTTTCCATGTTAAACCACTACATTCAAATCAAATGAAAATACATCCTTGCCATTAGATCACAAAATGAAAACTAAGTGGAAAATTGCCACAGAGCAGAAATGGAACAGATTGAGAACATGCAGAGATTTCCACATGATAAATGTTCTGATGTTTCCATACTGAAAGTGCTAAATGATAATTTATTAAAAATATCTGTATATGTTACAGTGTAGAGTGGGGACCTGCTCTATAAAGTGACGTCAGCATGCAGCGTCTGCTGGTTCCTATATATAATAGTCGTAATTTAAATTGTGGATGCAAGAATTAAATATGCCGGGCGCACTCTCATTTTCAGAAAGAAAATGTGCATTGGATATACGTCATTGCAAGAAAACGAAACAGAAATAGTCACCATTTTTTGTTATATCTTTAGAAGCATTTAAAAGGTCACAGCAGGGTGCATTTATAAAGCTAACTAGGGCACCAGATTCTCAGCAGCAGTACTGTTTTGAGGCAGGAAATAAGAGAATGCCGTTAATCTGAACGGCGCGACTGAAAATACAATCTCTTGTTACGCTTAATTCAAAAGCACAAGAGTTTGACAAACAGAAAAAAAATCCATTTTAATAGTGCAGAGAGAGAGCAAAACCCGAATGTTCTTAAACATGGATTACAATAATAAAAAAACTAGTATGAACGCTGAAATGATACTTCAATATTACTTTCCACAAAAATTACCATTTTATAGTCATATTCCATCTCAATGAAGCAATGATCTTTTTTCCCCTTTGGACGATCCTCTGCTTTAAAGATTTAATAGAATTTTCATGGTTCTCCTGCCTAGAGCCTTGAGCATCACATCCAGAAAAGAATCCAGGATGAGTCATGCTCCAGCCTCCAAGTATGAAACTTTAAAATAATTTAAAGGACTCTTTCAGGAAACAAGGGAGAAAGAACCTTCTTAATACTCTTCTCAGCACCATCTTCGGAAGTGCTGCAGTTAATTGCTTACCAATTGTAACACTGCTAGATTGGGAAAGGAAAACAAATGCTGCAAGGATGTAATTAACCAGAATAAAATAAGGAACAGCAGCCTTGCTGATGAAGTTGAATGATTGCAACTGTTTGGCTCCAGAAAGCATTTCGTAAAGTCACTCTCTTTTATAGAAACCAAAGGCTGCGCACACTGTAAGCCAGGAATTCACGTGAAGCATTTCATATTGGGAAGGTATTGTGCAGATCTGTCTGCTACATTGATATCTAACTGGTAATTTTCAAACTACTGCTGTACTGCACACTGTCACTCAAACTGCTCATATGCTGAAGAATGGTGATTGGCACTGCACCCACTTTCCGATTCAGCTTCTGCAGCATCCTGGGCAGCCAGTTCAGCATCCTGGGAGGGAGGGGGGGTGGATGGCTGGAGGTAATAATTGCCTCCAATGAAGGCAGAAAAATGATAACCTGAATGAGACAGAAGAACTCAGCCAATTGCTGCATCAAGCTGTTTGGAGTTATGAAGGCTGACAATGGGAAGAGAAACAAAAAAGCCGTTTGCAAAAACAAACGAGTCCTGACAGATGAATTCAACACATTCTGTTCAAGCCCATGGAGGGTTACAGCCCCCTCCTTAATATGCATTGCTGCTTGCTGCCGTACTTTGTGTGTTCAATTAACGATTCGTTTACACGAATGGCACAGGTGATGAAGATAATTGAAAGCAAAGCAGGTTCTGCCAATGTCAATCTGCAGACACCCCCTCTCTTATCTCTAATTTGTCGTGTCATTTTTTGTTTTTATTTGCCCTCTCGGGTACGGTTGTGCCAGGCAAGGAATTTTCAGTGGATGGGGTGCAATCCTATCATAATGGGAACAGATGGATCAAGTGCCACTGTATTAGCAGCATACCTGAACCGTAAAAGCTGGGCTTATTATGATGATGAGTATTAATATTATTGGTGTGATAATGATTGTTTTTGCCTTCTTAATTTTTTAATATCCAATTCAGCTTCTGCTTTTTTTCCATAAATGATATGTTCTTATGCCATCTCATATGTCAATATTGCATTAAGGTTTTTGAACTTAAGCATGCTATATTCAAACAATGTGTCTGTGAACTTTGTAAATGTATATAAAATACAGATATGAACGCATGTGGTAGCTATGGAAAGGCCAAAGAAGTAGCTCTGAGATCCACACACCACATTGCTTTAGAGCAGGTTGATGAATGATGCTATCAACAAGCACTCTTGTCCTGATAAAAGGGGGCTCATTCCCTGGAGCTAGGATATGTTGGGATCTAAGTATCCAAATGAACCCTTCAGCTTGTGATTAAAAAGGTCAACGTTTTAAAAAGGTCAGATTGACCATAGGGTGTGACCAGGTAGGGGTGCTGTCGATACTACACCACACAATTTCTTTTCTGCTTATTTGTTTCCCTCAACAAAAGCATTTAATTTACCTGTTCTAGTGCAAAAGAACATGAGCATAGGTCAGAATTGCAGGATGAATAAAACATAGAAATGCACCGACCTCTGATCTTGTACAGCCAGTGCTTTGAACATTTATTGACACATATGGTGGGAGATGACAGATATGATGGATACAGGCACAGGACGTGGCATACAAGCTTGAGCGACTGAGATAATGCATGAATTCCAAGTAGGTGATTTAGGATCCATTTCACATTGGGTAGTAAAGGGTTAAAGGTTAGGTCTTGCAGCCATAAGTTCCAGATTGGAATCCTCCCCTCATAAAAAAACTTGCACAGCTCAGTGAAAGAAACACAGTAATTTTCTGCTGTTACAAATTTTCTGCCACATAGGGACCAGCTCAGTGGTAGTGTGCAGGCCGCAAAAATTCCAAAGAGAGAAAACTGTAACTCGTTTCCATTAAAACTTGTTCAAGCCGTGATATTGATAAAATCAGATTGAGGGACAGTTTGTCTTTACGCAGTGAACTTGCCAATGCACAGCAGTTCACCAAGGTCGGCCTTCAAACGTTTTCTTTTCTATATTAAAAGATTTCAGGGTGAAATGCAAAACAGTTAACTTAAAGTTATGGGTGTTGAGGACATTGTGAAACTAAAGAAACGAAAAAAAGCTTGTGTTAGCATCACTAGCTGAGCTGTTTGCATGTTTCATTAGAGTTGTCCTACCCACACTCACACTTACAGCTAACAAATTAATATATAGATATGTACAGATGCACAGATATTAATAACATGTCATCAGTGTAGAAGGTGTGAAAAAAATTGATTTAAAGCTATTTCTTGTCTTCAAATCTTGTGAGGAAAGGTTGCTGCTTTTCTTTGAAACATGATGCATTCTTTACCTTCTCTTACATGTGAAGTGAAAAGTGAAAAGCTTTTTTTCTCTCTCTCAAAAAGTAATAAAAGTCCCATTTTCCATGCCTTAAGGAATTCATACAGTATGTGTCAGAGGCAGTGATGACAGGAATGAAAGATGTCCCCATTGTGACCTGACTTTTATTATAGCAGTGGATGGACTTCGCTATTTCAAAGGTCTGCACCAGAAAACTAGATCAGAAAGTTTAATGGCAAGACCATACCTGATTCTCCGGCAATAAATGAAAGAAACCTTGTGGTCAATCATTGATACAGCTCACCTCTTTAAGTTTAGGTGGACTGAATGCAATTAAGCTCTAAACACTACAAAGCAGTAGCAGACACTACACTGGCAAAAATAAATTAAAACTAGTCAAATTCGTTTTCAGGGCTCATTTTCAAAGAGCATACATTTAAAGAGGAGAATGAAGGATATCGTTTTAGGGATGAAACAATTTTGAAGAAGTCTTAGAAATACAATTTGTGTTGTGGTGAATTGGTCATGAAATCTAAATTGAAAAACATTTCAGATAGTAGAGTTTATGCCTTAGTTGATTCTCCTGTATTTCCTCGTGTCATCTGAAAAATCAGATTGTGTCATGTAAGTGCTTGTTCTGCTTTCTTTTGCCTCTTCCTGTAATTTACTGTGAGAAAGATTTGGTTTTGCTGATATAACAACAATGAAGTGCATGTTTAATAAGGTATTGCTGCGCGCAGAATAAGTATGAGAAAAGCAATGGTATTATATTGCTCTCTAATCGCACAGTGCTGTCAAGAAAATCATAAAAATGAACGACATTGCATATCTTAACATCTTGTGGGTTGCTCAGCATTCTAATTGCCCACTTCGTCTTTCTTTACTATAATGAGATTGCAACTACATCCATAATCTACTGCAGGGGAATTAAGATTAAGAACATTTGGTTCTCACTAAACTGTCATATTCATATGCAAATACTATTCAGATGCATGTTATTATTGCAGTGGTTTGTCCTGTTTGGCGCAAGTATCAGTCCAATTCCATATAACAAATATTTAAGAAGAAGCCTCAGATTTTTTAGTTAAAATTTACATTTGTGTTCAATGGAGATGTCTGATGTATGATGTGTTACCATATGCCGCCCAACAAGACGGCTGGGGTGGGCCAGAAGGTGTTATGGACACAAAAGCAAGGGTATCACTGTCCAGGGATAGTTGCTGGCACACTCAGAAATGGATGCTGCTTTACAGAGACAGGTACAGAAAGGAGAATCTGAGACAGGGCAGGGCTGGTTGGTCTGCATCTGGAGCCGGGCAGGAAAGGCGCACATTGTTGGGGTGGTCCGCCAGGGGTGCACCAGGAGCAGGGCTAAATGGGGCATGTGTTTTCGAGGTGGTCTCCTCCAGAGACAGGACCAAACACGTGTTGTCAGAGAAGGCACACCAGAAACTAAGTGTTTTCAGGGTGGTCTTCTCCAGAGACTGAGCCAAACTGGACGTGTGTTGTCAGGGCGGACTGTAGTGGGCATGCCAGAGACTGGGCTGAGCAATGCGCCCGCTGAGGACAGGATCCAGTGAGGAGGCCCTGGGGCAGGTCAGGATGTGGGGCAGGCAGAGAGGCCAGCAGGCTGAGGTAGAATCCAAAAGGCAGAGAGCAGACTGGAAAGAAATAGGGCTGGAGTGCAGGTAGGAGAGCAGGCAGGGAACAGGGCTGCTGCGCAGGCTGGACACAGGGCTGGAGTGTGGGCTGGGCACAGGTCTGGAGTGCAGACAGGTGAACAAGCAGGGAACGAGGCTGGAATACAGGTAGGACACAGGGCTGGAGTGCAGGTAGAAGAGTAGGCAGGGAACAGGGCAGAACAGAGGTCTGGAGTGCAGGCAGGCAAGGAAACAGAGCTGGAGTGCAGGCAGGACATAGAGCTGGACATGGGGAAGGAGTGCAGGCTGGTGAGGTTGCTAAGTTCGGGGAAGACTACCAGGGGTGTCAGCTGTTCCAAACGCCAGCTCACGGGGCTGAGCCACCCGGTCCCTGGCCGGCAACAGCACCACACAAGGACTGTGAGGCAGATACAGCAGGAGACCTCACCACCAGCCACAAAGGGGATCAGAAGTGCGGCGCCCACTGCAGGGAACGAAGCAGTGCGACGTGCACACTGTGGGAACAGAAGTGTGCTCACTGACGGCAGGCAGTTGCCGCACCAAACCTGCAGCCACAGGCATCGCTGCCAAGAGCCAGAGAGCTGGCCATTCGCCATACACAGCAGGCTAGAGCAGTGAAGGTGAGCACAGCAAAGGAGAGAGTCCCGGCAGGTCAGGATACCGGCAGGCGAGGGGGAAAATCTAGGCAGGCAGGGATATAGGATGGGCTTAAGGAAGGATTCGGGCAGGTAGGGAACAGGGAAAAAGCAGGGAGAACTCCATTGGATAAAACTGGCCGGAGATCCATAAGAGATGCAATGCTGGATTGCACAGGACAAACTGAGAAGAGTTTAAATAACCTAGAGCACCTTATGCTGTGTGCCTTCTTACTACAGCCAGATGCCCCATATATCTCGTCCCCTTGGCAACCAGGGGTAGGAGGAGGCTGGAGGCATTGCCCGCCGCCACTATAACTGCAACACACCCCGCTGCTTCACAGGACAGATTTAACAGTATGTGCTTGGTTCAAAATACATGACCAGATCCCCCAAATCTTAAAAAAACAACAAGATTATTAATACAGATTCTTCCGTAAGCAGTATGTTCATTTCTGTATGGTTATTTTCATTTATGTTTCCAAACGTCAGGATAGAATAGGACAAAAAAAAATCCATCATAAGATTAAGAGACATGTCCCTTCTTTCCATACGTACAGTATGTATATTCTCATTCTGACTTTATTCCAGTGATCTTCTGTTATACAGATCAGGGATGGACTACGAGGGGTTCTTGCTCTCATTCCATCTTACATCTTAATTACTTCACTGAATTCGTTACTGGGATTTGATCTCAAAATCACTCGTCTTTTTCTAAGTCTCAACCTGTTGCTAATTGAAAGATATGTGTAAAATCTGAAGGAATCTAGCCCTCAAGGGCTGGAGCAGTCCACCTCTGTTACAGAGAGTTAAAGTATTCCAGCTGCTCTGGCCTGGGCACCAACAGGTCATTTATCTGCCTCAGAAGGTCCTCTAAACCATCACACACAGTCCTGCAATTTACAACGATATTCAATCAGCAAAATTAGTAACGCTAATTGGCAGGGGAACATGATTTTCAGAATGGGAATGCATTTTCAATGCAATCACCCACCACATGTAAGCCAATGCTCAGCAATCGTCTCCAAAAAATCTGTAATCATATTCCAGTGGAAGTGACATGATACGAAGTCCAAACATCATCTTGTTGCTGGAAAAAAATAACCTTTTAACTGTTCCACAAAAAAACCTTTTTAATTGTGAACATACATACTTCAGCTTATATTGCTTTTAATTAACCTGGCATTAACATATGTAATGTAAAACACTGAAGCCCTGCTGGAACATTTACTGATGCTTGTGTCTCCTTGTCTTCCCTGAGGCAGTGTTGCTTGTTCCGCAGAAGGTAATTTGTTATGTGCATGTGCACAGCTCCAGCTTTCAAACGAAATAAAGTATCACTGAGTATTGCTCAAGTATTTGTGACTTGCTGCAGTTGTCCTGTTTTCCTGAACATTCACTGTTAAGTGGCAGAGTTTAAACAGGGTGTGTACCAACAGTCAAACAGCACAGAACTGGTAACATCACCTTCCCTTGTGCCTGGGGCATACAAATAATAGTGTCACATTTTTCTCAATATGCATGAGGCTAATGGATAAATGTGGTTCATAAGCTGATAATTTCGAAAAGGCATTGAAATGTCATCCACTCTATTATAGTCAAGTTAGGTACTTTACATAAAATTGCCTGCATTAAGGAAAAGCAGGCTATCAGAACTCAAATCATTTGAGAACTATCAGATATGATAAATGGGTGTCAGGCTGTGCCATTTATAACACCTAGACACAAATGCATAATAATGGAGGCAACAGTAGACACAGATAGATGTATCAGGAGGCAGACCCCCAGAAATGCTCGCAGGTATTTACAGTTACTGTTAATAGGTGGGGGATGGGATTTCCAGACATCTAAATGACCTGCCTAATATTTAGTATTATATAAGAACGGCAAAAAAAATGCAGCAACACTGTCCCCCCTGTGCTGGAGGCAGAAATGCATGACTGGCCGGTGTGATTCTGTGTTTTTCCAAGCATTATTTACCGATGTCATTTTTTACCCTAGCAAGTGTCAGCATTTGAAATATTGCACACACTTTGAAAAATGTAAGTAAAATTCAATAGATCGCTAGCAGAGCTGTCGGCACTTACAGAAACAAGAGGAATATATTGAGATTATTTATATGGATTTATATGGATTTTTATACAAAGCAAGAAATTACAGACCACCCACGCACTCTTATTATTTTAAAACCTTTCTGCAAGTTCTTGCAGTGCTCCAAATGTAACACTGTAAGGCTTTGTTTTGTTTATAGGAGATTTGTATTTATCCTGCCTTATTCTATGTCCTACAATTACTGTATACTGCATATTGCATACATTTTAAACAAATACGGCCCATGTCTAGACTTGTGCTGGATCACCTATATTGTTGTTGTGAGATCTCTAAAGACGCGTATCATGCTTTGCAAAAGTTTTCACACTCTCACACAGTTTTCAAATTTTGTTAAAGCTTGCTGTCATGACATTTTGAAGTAGCAATTAATACTGTATACAGTACTGTACACAACCAACTCCACACATTCAAAACAAGAAAATACAAAAAGAAATAATTGAACAGATAATTAATATTGCATAAGTCTTCAATTTTTTTGTTGTGGCAATTAATTTAGGTGCACAAAATTACCTTAACAAACCACACAAGTAGCTAAGAGGCTTCCATCTGTGTGAAATGATAGTGTTTCACATGATTTCAGAATAAATAAATCTATCTCTATAGGAGATTTCAAGTAAAACCAGGAAGACCAAGGATTTTTCAAAGCAAATCAAGGATAATGCTGTATAAAGGCTTAAACCAACAGAAAGAATAAAAACATTTCAAATACAATAATAATGTCTTTGAGTATAGAGAGATCAATTATTTAGAAGTAGAAGATACCCAGTCACTATCTAGATCAAGCTATTCCTCCAAACTGAGCAAGTGGGCAAGGAGGAAACATGTTAAGGATGCAACCATCAGGCCAACAGTGGCTGAGATGGGAGAAATTAATGGGTCAGTAATCTCCTGGTCCCGCCACAAAGGGGACTTGTATGAAACAGAAGACCAACCTAGGGTTTGCAATAAAGTACATAAATGATACTGATAATGTGTGGCAAAAGGTTCTATGGTCAGATAAGACAAGACTGGAACTTTCTGGCCTAAATGCAAAGTGCTAATTCTGATGCAAACCCAACACAGTGCGTCACTCAGGCAAAACCATCCCTATTGTCAATTATGGTGATGGCAGCATTATGTTGTAGTCCTGCTTCTCATCAGCTGGGGCTGGGAAGCTTGTCAAGACTCATAGGAATTTAGATGGAGCAAAGAACAGACAAATCATAAAAGAGAACCAGCTTCAGACCTAAAAGTTGGACAAAAATTTACTACTCAGTAGGACAATGATCCAAAGTAGAAAGACAAAGCTACACTCGAGCGCTTAAAAAAAAAGAAAATGAATATCCCTGTGTGGCTGAGTCACAGATTTGACTTGAATCCTACTCAGAGTCTTTAGAAGGACATGAAAGCTGCTGTCCATAAGCAATCCCCCAGTAGCATGAGAGAGCTTGAGCAAATCTGTAAAGAAGAATGGGCAAAACCTGGAAAAAACTGGTGTGCAAAGATGCTACTTACCCAGAAAGACTTGAGACTATATTTTGATTCCACCAAATATTGAGTTCATGGTTATGAATATTTGGTCCATCTACATTGGTTACCAGTAGGGATTAACTTGTAAAAGTGACATGTACTGTCTGTCTTGAGAAGGAAATTAACTTAATCTTTTAACCAAAATATGACTTTTAAAAATCAGCCCCAAACAAATAACTAACCAGCTAGGGAATGCTACTTAATTTAGTTAATTAAAATGTTTGGTTAAAGAAAACATAGCAGGGGACAGCAAAAAAAAGATTATTTTTACTCTTTGTAATGCAAGAATTGAAAGGGTGTGTAGTGCAATATCTACAGTGGAAGGAAAAGTAAAGTCTTATAATATACAATAGTTTTAGCTTTAAAATGATGCCATATATCATTACAGAGCTACAGAGCTGCAGCAAAGCTGTACAGAGTACCTCTGGAGATAAAATACTTGTGAGACAATTCTCAGGGGTACTGAGCTGAAATCATTGTTGTCCTAATATGTAAAACTGTTAACCCCTTTAGAGCCAAACTTCACAGATGCTGCAAGGTCTTATAAACAAAGCTCATTGTTTCTACTAGTTGTTATTATCAATATGCAAAATACCCCCACCACCACATGTAGTACCAACATTCTTCAGGCAGTAAATTACTTTTACACTTGATAAGACCTCACAAATAACTATACTCTGAAACTGACAATTAATGTTATCATTGGATGAAGAATGTTATGTCCTCTCATGTAAGTGCAGACATCCATTCCTTCACTGACTAATAAACTTTACAATTCTAAGGGGAAATCATGGTGTTCATAGGCTGCATGCAGCTGCACAAATGGATGAGGATTCCATTGAATACTTCATTCCCTGACCGACAATGCACTGAATTTCTTGAATTTTGTATTAGAGTTTGATTTACACCTCTCTATCCATGTTTAAATTAGCATATTCCAAACCTATTTTAACTAACCCATTTACATTTCCCTCATTGGACAAGGAATGAAATCTGACTACCAGTGAAAATATCTACATGAAGTCATTTCGAATGTCCTTTCAAACTATAATAACCTTCTCACAAAATGCATCATTTCATTTTGAGAGCAGACATGTTACAACTCGATATACATGTTTACTACACTTAAGCAATTAAGGTCAGAAACAAGTGGAAAAACAAATAGCTTTTTGAGTGCGACTCAAAAACTCCAATTGAAACCAATTAAGTCAATACTTAACTCCATTAAGTCATTAAGAGGTCTCTTCAGGACCAGAACTGAGGATCACTGGTCAAAAGAACTCAGCTCCACATTTGGACACAAAGACATTCTAGGTCAGGGGTATCAAATTGAGTTCCCAGAGCTCTTAGTTACAGAGCTGGCAAAATGTTTTTAATAGCTGCATAATTATAATACTACTAATCAGGCACTGAGGAGGTAATTGGTATCTTCAATGAAGTTACATTTTTGAGTAACCAAACATAAATATTATAAGGACATTTATATGCCTGAGAAAATAAGTGGGATAACTGTTGAATTTATTAGCAAGATTGGAATAAAAGCCAGAAGACACAAAGTCTTCCAGGAATTGCATTTTTGAAACCCTTACTCTAGGTGCTACAGATGATGTTACAATCACACACACGTTCAGTGTAACTGTGTGCAGTGGATGCAAGTTGGTCAGCATGGCTTGCTGGCAATCCAAGTATCTTGCGATTCTGCAGTTACTGTGAAAACACCCTGTTTTCCACTGTTATGTGTCCAGAAACTTTGCAACGTATGAAAAGGTGCTCCAAAAGCCTGATCAAGATCTCAGTGAAGTCAGCCTATTCAACACAGCCTCTGAGCATTGGGGGCAGTTCTAATCACTACAAAAAGGCAATATCAAGAGGAAACCCAGTGTAAATTGTGATTCTATCAAGGGATGGTGACTATGTGCTGACCATAGGGGGAAGATCCTTTGGAAACACTCATACAGTCTGATAACAATCAGGATTTGATAAAGTTTTCCTTTTCCAGGCACAAAGGATGGCCATCTGCCATTCAGCAGTTTTACAGCTTGTCAGATGCTAATGCTACAATGAACATAAACTATTTTCACTTGGAAATATGTGCATGTTTACATAGACATCAAAACGTGCATGAATCCCAATGCAATCTTCCTCTATAGAAGTATGTTTTAACATTGCTCAGAATGCACATGCTGGTTAACCTGTTCTCCACAAAGCTGGGTTACTGCAAACTATCATGCATGTTGACTGGTGGACATTAAAGGTTACCCATGGTAAAAGACAATCAAGAATTCCATATTAAAGCATAATGTAATGCATAATTAAAGTCTTTCAGAATGTTCTATTCAAATATCAATTACTGTGCATGGACTTGAACTGGAATTTGACCTTGATCTTAATTTTTGCATGAACGCACTCATTTTATAATCTTGAAGATTAGAATTTTGCATTAAGAACTGTGTAGTATGACTGTGTAGTATGTGACATTAAAAAGGTAGTAGATACTACTCTAATGCAGTCAAGAAAAAAGCAACTGTTATCAATGCACGTCTTTCTGCATCATTTCCATTTGATGTGGGATCACTTACCTATTTAGTTTACATATTGTATAAATGCACTATATTTATTGAAGAACAAGGCTAATCTATACTTGGTATTTTCCTAATTGCAATCAACGTACTGTACGGAATACTTAATATTTTGTGTTGAGCTCCATTGTCAAAGATGCAAATCAGTTACCAGGAGCAAACAGATTACATTCCTTACTCCTTAGGAAAAAAAACAAACGAATGTGCTTATATTATTTTCGGTTCATTCCTATTTGTCTGCAAATAACACCAAAAAAGAAAAAGGCATTAACGTGCAATGGCTAAGTGCTGTCGCTGTTTAATTTGGATACTTGGAAGGGGATGTACTCAACTCCCTGGAGTTTAAGAAATAGGCAGAGTCTGGCTGTATCTCCTCATTACAGAGCAGCGCGCCTCCGAACACCAAACAACCAGCTGAGTGGAAAGTACTATTGCAAATCCACACAGCCCATAGGAAACTACAGCAAATCCAGCTGAGACAAAGCTTCTACAGTGTACGTTTGAACAGGCTGAGATTTTAACAGCTCAATAGCACAGAAAATAAACAGAGAGCCAGTTCCTTTGTTTCCTGTGGGTGATCATTTAAAAGTAAGTATTTTACTCATTCTGTCGGCTTGTTCTGTAGATAAGGGCTCTGAGATGCAGTCAGTGCAGAATAGTTGCAACATATTACTTTTCTGCAAGTAGCTGGGAGCTTTGTTTTCTTTTATGTTTCTGGTTTAGTCTGCATTTAGTCGGTTCGCAAATCCAGCAGGCTTTTGGCATTTAGACTATTTTGTGTTCTGCCTTCTATTTGCATCAGGGGAAAGCATTACAGGATTGTGGATAAAAAAAGCTGAGACAGAAAAAACAGGATTTTGACTGTCAATTTTGACAGAACAATACCTTTTGTGATATGATTTCCATCTCGTTTCAGATGAAATTGCAGTGTTTAATAATTGATGCTGAAAAATGAAAACTGCTTGCACATGGTACTGACCTCGCATCTGTAAACATCTCATGTACTTTCAGTTCTAACCCTAAAAGCATTCTCTGTGTGTTAGCATTCAGGCTTTGTTCATACACACTGGCTCTGTTCAGAAAGTTATTAAGTTCTGATTCAGAGGAGCTATATTTGTATCTGGTTTCTTATTCTTCTTGACTTATGGGTGTGAATGCTGGCAGCCTATCAATAGAGTCTAATTACAATGACCATAGACTGACTGAATAATTTATAACTCTCTTAAAGCTGATGTGTTCTGGAAAAACCTATCTACTGAAAGCACAGTCAGTACTTTATCATGAAGGATAAAACAGCAGCCTGCCAAAAATGCCGATGTTTAGCAATATAATAAAGACGTATCTTGGCATACAATCTTGTTTTTAAAGCAACGATTCTAATGTTCCACCAAAGTAACTCCAGAAACGCAACACAGCACTTTCTCAGTTTTCAATATTAAAGCTTTTTTACATTCCTGAGAAGGCCATTTCCCTTAGCTATTTCACCTTAGTCATTTCTTCAGTGGGATTAATGCTTATTTAATTGTGCTCCGTGCTTTTATTAAGTACTAAGCTGACAATTTTTTGTTTTACAATTTTAAAAAAAAGCTAATGAAAAGGTGATAGATTTGATTGAATAAGCTCACATGTGTCTGTTGCAGACCATTGAGGATGATTTGTTGGTGTTCAGTACATTGCAGCCCAAATTTTAGAAGCAGAGTGTGGCTTAGATATTTGTTTTTTGTGGAGTTTTTTTTAAAGCTAGTGATCTAGAATCTTTTCTCTGTTCTTTGTTCTTTTGCCAAGGCCTGTCTGAATCAAGGACTCTTGATAGCTTAATGTGAGAGAACCCCACCCACCTCACCCTCTTAATGAATTATAAATGCAAAGGACTTTCTGTGTATTGCCAGCAAGATAAGCACTAATGTAATTTACATCCAGTAGCGGAATCAATTCCTGTATTTACCAGCCTCTACCCAGTCTAAACATCGTGAGGTGATTTGGTGTCCCCTGTTCTTTTAGTTCTTTGGGAAATTCTTTCCCTAGAAACTGAAAGATTTTCAGACTCCTGGTGCTTGGATGTCTCGCAGGAATATGTATATTGAACTCTGTGTTTTCAAAGAAAGCCTATGTTTATTCCCTTCAGAATCCATCACCTAGTTCTAAATATCTTGCACTAGTTTTTTGGAGGCATTTTAATATGTCTACACATGAAGACATACTGTACATATGAAAGAGAGGTACAGAAAAGGATGGAATGCTTCTGGTTTCTTTGTTACTAAATTGCATTTATTTAAGTAAGGTCTCCTGGTAATGTGAAATGGAAATTACATTTTAGAAAAATAATAAAAATTATGACAATTCTTGTGACAGATGACTGTTTGATACTAGAGATTGGAAACTGAAGTACAGTATTTCAGAGCCTAATATACATCTGCTGCAGTCTGAACTGAGGGACTTTTTGAAATTCTGATATTCTAATCCTATTATATCTTCAATGCCTCTGATGCTGTAGTTCAATATTGCAATGTGTCAGATTCCCTGCCAAAAGCAAAGAATCTGCAATAGTACTAAACAGCAGTAAAATACAATGTGTTAGGAGTCACCAGCATATCTTTTATTATTATGTCTTTAATCCTGTTATCACAGAAATATAAAGGGTAATGTCACAGGAGTTTACTTTTTAAAGGCGAAAGCATTACTGTACAATAGTATAGATTTCTACATTTGTACAATCTTTTACAGTATGTTGAAGATTTATTTTTCTCTTTAGGGATATTTCTTCAGTATTGGTCCACTAATCTATTGCTTATTCCCTCGGGCTACACTTGTCACTCCCTACCCTTCTGCTTGTTCCTCCAGTTCTCTCCTTCTCCAAATGTGGCCAGCACTTTCAAATACTCCTATAATAGATTCTGTTCTTTAAACAGCTCACCATCGATCTACCTGTAGATTGTTGCATATTAGTCTGTCTTCCAATCCATCCTTCCTCCAGTCCTCACCCAGCTGTTTCCAGTGGCATCTGCTTAGCAATGCACCTTGTTCTATCCATTTGCATGTCACTCTCTGCCTCATACAGAATCTCATTAATCATCCATCAATAGGTCCCCTGTTCACTGCTATCTCCCCACTTATCTCTATTCCAAGAGCTAAAGGTGCTGTTAATGCATGGAGCTGCAGTAAACATCTTCTTTTAAAGGTGGATCATTAGCAGTATTCATTGTTAGGAGACCACATCAATCAGGGAATACTTTTCATCTTATTAGTGCTGCAGTTATATCATTTGTACAATTCCCTTTGGGATGCCTCTTAAAACTGCCCCCATTGAATGTCTGCTTTCATAATCGAGAAATGCAAAGTGGAATGTCAGGGATTTGATTAATACAATAGGAGAATTCTTTACTCCCTCCAGCTTTCTTTGCCTTATGATTTGATTTTCTTTTCAATAAATTACACAGTTATTCAGAGCGTTCTGGTACTGGTGCTACAGTCTACAATGCGCTAATACGTTTTTTCTGATTGACCTTAAAACTGACAAATTTCTATTTTTAATGCAAACAACAAGCCTGAATAGTAATGCTGACTTGGAGGGGTGCTGATCTTCGAAAGCACACGGTATTCAGCTGTTCTGAGCCCGTACTAAGCCTATGATACCAGGTCAGGAAATCTAAATAATAATATTAATTATTTCTCCCGGCGGGGAGTACCACAGGTGCTGGATTTTGCCTCGCAGAACTGGGGCCCTGGGTTCAATTCCTGGGATGTTGCCTGTTTGGATTCTGTATGTTTTCTCTGTGTTCACTGGGTTTTCTTCACGGGCTCTTGTTTCCTCCAACAGACCAAAAACATTCTGTCAGGTTAATTCTGGCTTCTAGGAAAATTGGCCCTGATGTAAGTGTGTGTGTCTTGCGAAGGACATGCGTCCTGTTGAAGCTGTATCCTGCCTTCTGCCTGTTGCTTGCTGTGATAGTCTCCAGCTCCCCCATGACCCTGTATTGAATAAAGTGGTTAGAAAATGTATGCGTGATAGAGAGCTGTTCTGAACTCATATTGGGAATACAATATCAGGATAGGAAAATGGAATCACAATCTCAAAAAATAAATCAAAATACAGAAATTTCAATAATACTGTCCTAAAGAGGCATTTTACCCTTCAGAAACCACAACCTTGGAGAGTGGAGAAAGAGTGCCGATGTATGCATTCTTTACAATAGCTTCCCGGGAAATGTAATACAATCCTGCTGAATGGTTGCAAAATTGAACATGTCTAAAGGCAGCACATGTGCTTTAAAACCTGGGCTGATTTTATCTCTTGGTCATTCACATTTTCTTTGGCAGATTTCTCTTTACTGAAGAAAAACTCACACAAGCTATTTCTCTGTTTCAAACCCGTGAAGGTCATAATTTAGAGAGCAACACTGTGCAGGTCCGCATCCAGCAATCACAGGCAAGCCCCTCCCTACAAACAGTGCTTGAGAAAGGGCTGCAGGCTTGCCATGAAGTTCTCTCAGACAGCAAATCTACAGCAGTGAAAGCATGATGTACCTCATGGTTAAGTGGTCTTTACATGTTGGATGTTTTCCAGCAGGCGGCACAGTGGCGCAGTGGTTAGCATTTCTGCCTCACAGGACTGGGGCTCTGTGTTCAATTCCTGGGGTGCTGTCTATGTAGAGTTCGTATGTCCTCCTTGTGTTTGCGTAGGGTTTCCTTTGGGTGTTATGACTTCCTCTCAAGGTGCAAAGACATATCCTCATGTGAGTGTCTGCTCTGTGATGGACTAACATCCCACCCAGGGTGTATACAGCCCTGCGCCCATTGCTTGCCAAGACAGGCTCTGGCTCCCCCGTGATCCCCTGAATTGGATAAAGTGGTTCGAAAATGGATGGACGGATATTTTTCAGCAGTTTATCAGTCAATGTTTCTAACGATTGATGCATCTCAAAGTGGTGACCCTTGTAAAGGAGCAATTTGATTGGCTTAAACAAAAAAAAGAATGTTGTCTTGCCTGAAAGACAAGTCCAGCCTATGAATGCCAGTAGGGCAAATCTATTTAGCTGAAAAACAGGCTGTAAGACTATAAAAAAAGCAATTGTGGAATAATGGAATATTCATTTCAATTCAATTCAGATGTGTTCTTTTTATCCTTTTTTCATTTTTGTGAAGTTTTTGCTTTTTATGGGTATGACAAATTAAAAAAAAACTTTTGGGATTCAATGTAACACATACTTTTGTAATTATACATAAAAAAGTTAATTGTTTTTCAATGAAATGTGATTATCACATTATGAATAATTGAAATATCCAGATTACCAAAAGAAAACTAATAAGATACAACAAACGTTAAATGATGGTAACCCATTTGTTTATGATAAGAGTACAATCTGAATTATGATATTACTGATATTTTTTAAAATAATCTTTTACATTTTCTAGTTATTGCATTTTTACATCTTTACATGGAGGATAACAGAGAGAGGTATAACAGCAGTGTTGTAATGTGTAAACTCGCTGTTAGAGGATGAAATAGGTTTTCCAGAAATTGGTTCTTCAGATTGAGACTATGTCCTTAGCCAACTACTAAGCCAACTGCAGCTCACAATTAGGTGACTACAGCTAGAGCTTCTTCTTCTTCGTGTTTAACAGATTTTATATCTGTCATGTTTTTGTAAGTCAATGAGATTTTAATTATACATCCATCATTTTTCTAACTGCTTCATCCAATTCAGTGCTGCAGAGGAACCAGAGTGTATCTCTGCGAGCATCGGCTACCAATATGTCTTTGGACTTTGGGAGGAAACCCATGCAAACATAGGGAGAACTTACAAACTCCAGGCAGATAACACCCCGGTTCTGGAATTAAACCTAGGGCTCCATCTGAGTGAGCCAGCAATACTAATCACTGTGCCACCTTAATTGCAATATGTATTTTCTAATTATACATTGGTTTTCTCCATTTAGTTTTGTTTCAGTATAGAAGTGCGTTGCATGCATTTAGTGCTTCTATGTCAAAATGTGCATTCTCCCGCCCCAGACACACACTATATCACTGCTGTGACATGTTGAGCTTTGACTGCCATGCACATTTGGCGATATTGGAGTTAGGATGTAAGTATAAAAGCCAATTCCCATAATGTCAACACATGTTCCCTAGATGCTTAGTCACCAGTGCTGTTAGTACAGTAACTATGTATGTGTGCTTTGAGCTTACTGTGAGTTACACAGCCTGTGTCTGGCTGTTGTTGACTGGACTTGTTTTATTGCTTAGCTGTGCCCTGCAAGAGGCTAAAAATGCCATAATTGCCTCTCTGAAATCAAAAGGAAAAAAAGAAAGAGACAAAGGTGCACTTTGGGAAATGGACGAAATTGTAGAAAAAAAAGAACAGCAGAACTAAACTCTTCAAATGTGCTTTGATGTACCTGAGTGCTACAGATTAGAGAGGCTGCAGAATGTTAGCAAGCTAGGCTTATTCAGTATTTTATTGATGGGTTACAGCATGGCATGCCACCTCTTTCTCTTATCTTGATTTAATGCTGTATCTTAAGACAGAGGTTTCAATTGGCACAAAAACGGACTGTTTAAGAGGTGAAAACCTGAGTTTACAAGCAGAGGGTAATAAACAGCACTGTGAGACATTTGCCACAGGAGTCTTTTCTAACCGCATCTCTGGCTTATTGATTTAAAAACACACATTGCACACATAACATAACAGCCAACACTGTATACATGGACACAATGAAAGAGAGCTCATTACACAATATCTTGACAAACGCTATCATGCCTAGGAATAGAGCTGCAGTAACCTGCTTGAAGTCCTGTCCAGTGGCATTATTATTTGATATCATCGGTAGAAAAGTCCTGCTTGCTAGGAACTTCCTGGTCAGCAGGAAAAAGAAGGAAGATTACAAGGAAGGGGACTTCTGCAAAAAATAGTAAATAAAATAAAATACAACAGTGAGATGGCAAAACAAACAAAAAAAGGAGATCAGGTACAGAGTTAGTTAGTGGGGCAGTATCTGTATGCTGATTTGGTCTGATTATCTTCTAATTAATCTCAGAGGACGGAAATTCAACCTGTGTCTGAAAAGGATTGAACTTGTGTTTTTGCTGTGCAAGGTCTACATGAATGTGTGTGTAGCAGTGGCAATTTAAAACTGTGAAAAAGCACATTGTTTATCCAGAAGGTGTTACCTGTAGGTCCATTCAGCTTGTGAACACAAGCATAAGCTTCTCAGCAACAAGAGTCCAGGGTGGTCATCACCCATCTCATGCTAAGAAAAATACTCTTCGCCTCTTTTCACCCATCTGTTTCGGTGCACGTGTGATGTAATGTGCATCTCTCGCAGCCTGTTCCCAGTGTTGCTGAGTGTTTCTATTTCTCCCAGCCTAAACAAGTGGGTCAGATTTTTCTGTCAGAAGCAAGGGAAAAAACTGCCACATTCTGGAGCCTTAAAAAATAATATCTGCAAATGTTTCATGTGCTACACAATGGTAGCACACACAATGTATATTACTGCTCAATGTCTGATAAAAATGAGGCCCTAAGGTGTAATGCACCTTCTAAAAATTCCCAAGGTTAAAAGCTCCATCTCAGAGAAAGCAATCCTTCATCAGGAGTAAAAGGAATGTTATATAATCCATTTATGTTGCACTAAAAAAGCCTTTTACAAGTTTGTCCTACCTATTGTTTAAATACTGACATGACATCTCTATAATACAGATGTTATCCCCAATTGTTTTTGATACAATGTTTTAAGGAAAGAAATGCATTAGTGATCAGATTAATAGCTTTTATGCTGCCTGGGAGCTGATGTGTAATGACGAAGGTGTACTGGTGCGGGTTTCTGCATGGTTAGGGTATTTAAAAAAAATAACATATGCCTCACATTCATTTCAGGAGGAACTGGAAACTGTACCCATTTTACTGAACTGTAATCGTCAGGTCTTATTTGCCAGAACAAAAAAAAATATTAGTGTCCACATGCAAGCAATTTGCCACTGGAAAATAGCTGCATTGGTTTCATTTCATTATATTTTGATCCACATTCACACTTAATAGATGCATTATGGAGCATTTCATTGGGCAACCTCAAAAAAGTGGTATTCTGAAAAACAATCTTCCAAAAAAAAAGAAAAGTTAAGGTCAATACTGATGTATTAGATAAGGTGGATGCAATTTTCCGCACTCTGTCTTGATAAAATCTAATCCGAGCCTGTAAAGGAGGCAGATTGGAGCCTATACTGAGCATTAGTCACAGTTGCTGCAGTGTGGGGATGCCAGTTTATTTGTTGTGATACTTCCTGCTGTGCTGCTTCTTATTGTCTCAACAGTCCAGACTGGTGAGAAACATCTATTATGAGCCACACAGCTTAAACACTTAATACAATGGGATCGCAGCAATGAAAAACAAAACATTCCACAAATCTACCATTTTGAGATTCTGAAAAACCCAAAGAACAACTCAAACCAGCATGGGATTGACGCATTTCCACAGCTGAAAGGCCAAAGTATGTCAGCGAAAACTTTAAATTAAAAGAAAATTTGATGCAATTTTAATTTCAATTTTTTCAGCAAACTGCATGGCAAAAAAAAAAGAAACAGAGAAAAAAAGAATTGCTTTCCACAATTTCCAGAGAAAGACATGAATCTGTGCCCAGATCAAGCAGCAGGAGGGACAATTCAAGAAGCAGTGAATGGCTGAAGAAAAAAAAAGTTTTAATTAAAGCTCAGAGAGTCTGTCCTGATTCAGGCAAAGGCAAACTTCAATTGACCTGTAAAGCACCTCAAATCTGATTACTCATAATTACTTATTTTCCTTCTGAATTGATTATCTGATGGCTAAGGCCTACCTGCCCATTACATTAATGGTGAGCCAAAGAAAAGAAGTGAACCCCCAAGATTGGTCACCTGCCTCATAAGCTGGAAAGCTGGCTCTCTTTCAGACTGATTAACAGCGGGTCCCATATTGTCACTATCTTCTGCTAGCAGGAGTCTATCACATTCTCAACCTGCTTAATCGCAGTCCATCTGTGAGTCCAAGTATTAATGTGCATGTATTACAATTATATGTATGTTTCAGCAGTCACAATTTAAAGAAAGGTGTATGATATAAAATTGAATTATGAGTTTTTAGCAATGGCGAATACATTGAGTAAGCCACTTATATCAGTCTTACTCACTGAGGTACATACTAATAATAATGTTTTGGCTGACCCTTTTAAGACTTCGACAGCAATGACAGGGTGAACTATGCATTAACATTTATGGATGAAGAAACACTGCTATGAGACAATACATTTAACTTCTCGCCTGAAGAACAGCAGGAGGATGTTAAGGAGTCAGTGGTTGGGCTTGGGTTTGAACCCAGAGCCTCTTGGTAATGGACACTTTACCTTAATTACTAGACCATTTAAGCTTTAAGAAAATATGACACTGATACTAAATCCTGGTCATAATGATTCTTGGGCACTTGCTTTGAGTTACTTATCTCAGTTCTTAGCAGCTTTTTTAAATAGCTGCAGCATGTTATTTATGAGCATGGTGCTGTGCTACCAACCCAAATAGTGGGAAAGACATGTCTTGTGTTCTTATCTACAGGGAAGGAGCATGAGCTGGGGATAACTCATGTCACTAACCTAAGTCAGTTCTCATTAGCAAGCAACAGTGCTGGGCAAGTCAAGATTTCCTTAGAAACCTCTGCTCCTTATACTGACTGGGATAAAACCAATAGGATATAATAATAAGAACAGTGAAGACCTATCTTCCATGGCTGCGTTCCAGCTTTACTGTCACAGTAAAAGACATTTTAATTACACATTCCATACTTAGTTCTCACAAAGGTTGGAAAAAATACATAACTGCTATACTGTCTATTCTTGCACTGACTTCAGTTGCGGTGCCTACTGAAAGCAGTTTTAATTGTAAAATTAAATTATTTAAAATTATTAAAATAATTAAAAAAATATTTTATTTTTTATTCTGGTTTCCTTTGTTTTTTATTACTCATGTTATCACACATGAAAGATGTGATACAGATGCATCAGAGCTTAGTTGACCGGATGCAGCCTGGGTACACGACAGCATGAGATCTGTAGCAATCGGAAATTTCACAAGACACTTCCTCATTTCTCCTTTTTCACTGTCTTGATTATAATAGCTTCCCTCTGGCTCTGTTTACCTGGCTTGTGCTCTGGGGCTGTTTTTACAAGCCACGGCTGTCATAACGTAAAAGCAGCATAATTTGAATTCTCTTTGTAGACAAATACATTCTGCCTTAACAGCAGATAACTAAACACGACCCAAGATGCTATTAATCTAGACTTTTTTAAACTAAAGACATGTATATCAAGCACTCCAACTCTAAAATAAGAGCCAAAGCTGCATTGACTTATGATCAGGGACCTTTGAATACAAAGTAGGTGTTGCCCACGCTTAAGAACAGATGTTCAACAAAAGAGATTTTGCTTTCCAAAAATGAACGCATCCAGTTCTTACTAGCCAATTAATCCAACAATGTGTCAAGCCAGTTCTGTTGGAATTCCCATGAATCAAAGTGCATAGAAAATGATCAGTAGCACATGCCAAATTGTCAGTCCTTGTCACAGATTCCCATGTTCAGTACATTGTCCAGAGCTACATAATTATAGCAAATTAACACTGTCATTTTCCATGATTATTTGTTAGTCATCATTTTAAAAATGTAAGAAATTATCATTTGTTTAGGTACAGAATTATGAATCCTACTAGTCTGAAAGTAGGTACATTTGTGCTTAGCAATGAGAACTCTTCGGGAATGTGCAACCCATATGGCTGGAAAGCACATTTACCACAAGAGAAAGGAGAAGACTGTGATGATATACAGTGCCTTGCGAAAGTATTCGGCCCCCTTGAACTTTTCAACCTTTTGCCACATTTCAGGCTTCAAACATAAAGATATAAATTTTTTATTTTATGTGAAGAATCACCAACAAGTGGGACACAATTGTGAAGTGGAACGAAATCTATTGGATTTTTGAAACTTTTTTAACTAATAAAAAAATGAAAAGTGGGGCGTGCAAAATTATTCGGCCCCTTTACTTTCAGTGCAGCAAACTCACTCCAGAAGTTCAGCGAGGATCTCTGAATGATCCAATGTTGTCCTAAATGACTGATGGTGATAAATAGAATCCACCTGTGTGTAATCAAGTCTCTGTATAAATGCACCTGTTCTGTGATAGTCTCAAGGTTCTGTTGAAAGCGCAGAGAGCATCATGAAGACCAAGGAACACACCAGGCAGGTCCGTAATACTGTTGTGGAGAAGTTTAAAGCCGGATTTGGATACAAAAAGATTTCCCAAGCTTCAAACATCCCAAGGAGCACTGTGCAAGCGATCATCTTGAAATGGAAGGAGTATCAGACCACTGCAAATCTACCAAGACCTGGCCGTCCCTCTAAACTTTCAGCTCAGACAAGGAGAAGACTGATCAGAGATGCAGCCAAGAGGCCCATGATCACTCTGGATGAACTGCAGAGAACTACAGCTGAGGTGGGAGAGTCTGTCCATAGGACAACAATCAGTCTTACACTGCACAAATCTGACCTTTATGGAAGAGTGGCAAGAAGAAAGCCATTTCTCAAAGATATCCATAAAAAGTCTCGTCTAAAGTTTGCCACAAGCCACCTGGGAGACACCCCAAACATGTGGAAGAAGGTGCTCTGGTCAGATGAAACCAAAATCGAACTTTTTGGCCACAATGCAAAACGATATGTTTGGCGTAAAAGCAACACAGCTCATCACCCTCTACACACCATCCCCACTGTCAAACATGGTGGTGGCAGCATCATGGTTTGGGCCTGCTTTTCTTCAGCAGGGACAGGGAAGATGGTTAAAATTGAGGGGAAGATGGATGCAGCCAAATACAGGACCATTCTGGATGAAAACCTGTTGGAGTCTGCAAAAGACCTGAGACTGGGACGGAGATTTATCTTCCAACAAGACAATGATCCCAAACATACAGCAAAATCTACAAAGGAATGGTTCACAAATAAACGTATCCAGGTGTTTGAATGGCCAAGTCAAAGTCCAGACCTGAATCCAATCGAGAATCTGTGGAAAGAGCTGAAAACTGCTGTTCACAAACGCTCTCCATCCAACCTCACTGAGCTCGAGCTGTTTTGCAAGGAAGAATGGGCAAGAATTTCAGTCTCTCGATGTGCAAAACTGATAGAGACATACCCCAAGCGACTTGCAGCTGTAATCGCAGCAAAAGGTGGCTCTGCAAAGTATTAACGCAAGGGGGCCGAATAATTTTGCACGCCCCACTTTTCATTTTTTTATTAGTTAAAAAAGTTTCAAAAATCCAATAGATTTCGTTCCACTTCACAATTGTGTCCCACTTGTTGGTGATTCTTCACATAAAATAAAAAATTTATATCTTTATGTTTGAAGCCTGAAATGTGGCAAAAGGTTGAAAAGTTCAAGGGGGCCGAATACTTTCGCAAGGCACTGTATTTGTGGAGAAGTGCAGTGAAAGCCTAATTCTCCAGGTGCCTACTGATTTAGAACAGATAAATAGCATTAACATTCCGAACTGAACATAGTACACAGTACAGCGAGTTCTAATCAAAGTCAACCCAATGGATTACTTAAAGATCAACAATGAACTTCAGGACAACTTGTGTTTAAGACAGTGTGTTTAAGACAGACAAAGATTTGTGTCCTGAACCACATAATTCAATTGTTAAAGACAGTTTCTCATAATTCTTCAAGAAACAACTGGACATGATTCTCAGATCAATGAGATATTAAAAATCCAATGATCAAGATATAATAAAAATAATAAATTGTAAACATATATCTGTACACATACACAGCGCTTTGCTGGACACTCCACTCAAAGCTCTTTACAGGTAATGGGGATTCCCCTCCACCACCACTGATGTGCAGCATCCACCATTAAGACTAACAACCTCGGTTATACTTCTCATCAGAAGGACTGCACTATTTTTACAGTATATTGTCCCCGTCACTATACTGGGAGTTTAGGACTCTCATATCTTTCCAAAGCAGAAACCGTAGCTTTCCCAGGAGGTCTCCCATCCAGGTACTGGCCAGGCTCACACATGCACAGCTTCAGTGGATTGCCAGTTGTGAGTTGCAATGTGTTATAACTGGATGGTCTCATGTTGTTTGCAACCTTTAGTTTGCTGTTAAGTTCCATATTTTGCTAAATAAACAATGGGCGTGATATTGTTTGACTGAAGTCATACTTATTGGCACCCCCCATCAACTTCGTAAAGCCCTATCTGTAGATGGTTCTGTTCTTGAGCTTCAATCAAAATTGAAAAACCTTGGGGTTATATTCGATTCTGGCTTAACATTCGACCCACATGTGCAGCATACTGTCAAAACATCTTTTTTTCACCTCAGAAATATCGCTAGATTACTCCCTATGCTATCATTAAATATGGCTGAAAAGATGATCAACACATTTGTGTTCTCTCGAATTGACTACTGTAATGCTCTACTCGCTGGGGTATCTAAATCTACTCTGAACAAACTGCAGTATGTCCAAAATTCAGCAGCCAGAATCCTGACCAGGTCTAGTGCAAGTGTTCACATTACTCCTATCCTGGAGTCCTTGCACTGGCTTCCGGTCAAATTCCGTGTGGACTTTAAAATCCTCATGCTCACCTATAAGGCTCTGCATGGCTTGGCGCCTCAGTACCTGTCTGAACTATTATTGCCCTACTCCCCACCTCGCTACCTTCGCTCTTCTAATTCTGGTCTCCTAACTGTCCCTCAAGCCTGTCTACATTGTACGGGTGACAGGACCTTCTCCTGTTGTGCCCCCAAGCTCTGGAACTCTCTCCCCAAGAATATCAGAGAGTCACCTTCTCTAAACTCCTTCAAATCCAGACTCAAAACCCTCTTCTTCAGAAAAGCCTTTACTTAACTGGTTCCATTCTTCACTCCTCTGCTTTTCTTAGTACAACCATCCACGGTCTCCTCTATATATTGTAATTGTGTTTTATCTTGTGTATTCTTCTTATTTATTGTTCTTGTCATCCTGTAAAGCGCTTTGAGAAGCCACCTTTAAAGGCGCTATATAAAATAATGTTTATTATTATTATTATTATTATTATTATTATTATTATTGGAGACATGCATCTACAAATGGCTGATTGCCCTCAGTGAGAAGCTTGATTCCTAGACACTAATTGCAGTTCTAAATTAAAACTCAGTGATCACAGACCATTTAAAAATCTCTAGCACGTGACAGACTAAAGGGCATCAACAGAGAATATGATAATTAGGGAGCAATTATAAATTGTATATTGTCTCCATAAACCCATTTTCCCAAAAGTCTTTGATGAACTGTTAAACCCTGCAAATTTTTGTTTCACACACAAATAATAAAGAACTTCAAAACCAAACTGTTCCTGAACAATTAACCAATTCCTTCAGCAACATTGTAAACATCTGTGATCAAGAATTTTAAAACTGCATTTCACTTTCACATCTAAAGATTCCTTTTACGGTGTGTGATAATTACTTAATGCTTCCTTTGATAAATTCTGCCAACAAATTTTGCACCTATGAAAAGACACACTAAGCTCAACAGAAGGAGAATTTGGAGCTCTCTGTGCATGGCTACGGGTTTAACAAGTTGAAAAAACAAGCCTAAGAACCAATTATTTTTTTACAACACGCAAGCTCTGTTCCATGAAAAAACAAACATGTTGGAACCCCCTATACTGGAGTACACTTGCAGTAAGCATGCCCGGTACTTCCAGAGGTCTTGTCAGAATTGCATGCCAACTGTGAATAATTTGTGCTGCATATGATTGTGATTTTATGATGCAGACCACAGTTAGGGAAAGAATGTAGGTAACCCAAGTTGATTTCACTTGTGTGTCTGCCTAATTGAAATCATTCCAGAAATGAATAAGCACAAATCAGCCCATTTTAGAACCCTCAACACTTCCATGCCTACCAAATGCTCACTGCTCGTATAAGCTGCCATATTCTCAATGCAGCTGTAAGACTCAGACTTCATCCAAGCACTGTAATCAATGGTTCAGGGAAACTTAAAGCGTGCACAGTTTGATAACAGAATACTACATTGCACATTGAGCACAGCCTAGAGAGCACTATCCATAGTATATTTCCCTTTGCAAACCAAAGAAAAGAATGGCATTATTCCAATAACTACACACTGTGTTCAGCATGTCATAGCATACTTTCCAATGATTTGTGGCCTCCTCATAAACGGAGCAGGAGATGCAAGAAACTACATTTTTATAATGTATCCAGCTCAACATACAGTCACAACAGAAGAGCACACTGGTTCTACAAAGACAATACCCTGCAAATGGAAATTCTACAGAATGACCTTTGTTGCTTTTGACGTTTTTGTTTCAGTATGTTAATAAGATATTTGAGACAAAAAAAACTTGCTGATCCCAAATCCAGGCCTCAGGAAATTTAAGAAACAATTAAAAAAAATTAATTGGCAAATATGATTCTGTTCACATTCACTTGTCCATGGATGAACAGAGTACAGGTAAGGAGTGAATGCTCACATTGTGGTGATATAGTACCGCACGGATCTGTATTAGGACTTTTTCTCTTTCTAATTTAATACAATGATCTAGATTCTGAGATTCTGGAATATTAAGCAAACTAGTCATATTTGTGAAAAATAGGAGGATCAGGCAAGAATGTAGAAGTTGCAAAAAATATTCGAAATGATTTAGACAAAATTCAGTGCACATGCTTAGTGTAACTATGATAGCAAAAATATACTTCACATGTAAAATGGAAAATGCTGATCTTGAAGAATTTCATGGGAAAAACCATTACATATTTATGTTGACACTTAATTGTGGAATAACAATGAAAAAGAAACACATAGAATTTAAATCTAGGGAAGTTATGTTAAGATTGTGCAATGCCATTGTATGATCTTATTTAGCATTTTGAGTACAGGTAAAGAATAAACACAGTGAAGAGCAATGAGATAAATGCAGATACCGAATGAATGCATTACAGGACAGCGCTAATATGCTGTGGCTTTGAGACAGGTGGCGGAATCCAATCGCTAGGTGTGGGTGAAAGCAAAAGGACAGGCTGGGCAGAGAATGTGCTGGGCAGACAGCAGAGTAGGAGATGCGCTGGGCAGACAGGCAGAGCAGGAGATGTGCTGGGCAGATAGAGCAGGAGATGCACTGGGCAGACAGACAGAGCAGGAGATGCGCTAGGCAGACAGGCAGAGCAGGAGATGCGCTGGGCAAACAGGCAGAGCAGAGGATGTATTCTTCAGACAGGCAGATCAGAGTAAAAGCTCCACATCCAGGAAGATCAAAAAGGTTGCTATAAATGCTGTCAGTGGCCATACAGCAAACAGGCAGGGATCTGGCTGGTGGTCAGGTACAGGTTCAGGCACTGAATCAGATGCCTCTGACAGTTTCAGGCAGATTTCAGGGTACTGTACAGACTGCCTGGTTTGTGCTAGGACCACTTAAATATACTAAGGTGAAACTCCAATGACAGAACATCTGACTGTGGACAGGACAAGGGTTTAAAATCCAGCACTGGTGAGAAAATTACGCGTTAAGTGTGGGTAGGTGGCATGGACAGCCATACTGATCGCATTCTCATGCCACTGGGATGTGTTTGGCTCTGCGTGTGAATATGACCGGTTGCCGAGGAGACTGGGACCTGTGAGCTCAGGTTCGCCCAGGTGTAACAGAATGACCAATAGAGTAGCCATCCCAACGGACTTCTGCAGAATTTACAGTGAAACAGGAACCAAATGACACAAGTGGAAACTACAGAGAAGTGTATTTAAAACTTAGAACAGAAGGTACTACTTTATACAAAGAGTTGTGAAAGCCTGGAACAAGCTACACAATACCCTTCTTAGATGGTACTGTTTGATTAATTAGTTACTAGCAAACACATTGACTGGATGGTTTGAATGCCCTAATTTCTTTTAGAACTGTTCTTATGTTTACACAGGAAAAGTATCATCATTGGTATTTTACAGACTATCAGTTTGGACAGATGCAGTTAAACCAGGTGACCACCAGTGGCACTGTCCATCTAATTTTCAAATCTAAAAGGAACCAGAGGAGGCTTTCATTTTCTAAATCAGTTAAATTCAATATTAAAAACCTCACATATAAATGTATATCTTTTTAAAAGATACAGAGTTGATTGGAATCAGAATTATGGACCATTATGCTCACTTTAATGTTTTATTTTGTTCATAAACTGTATTACCTTCTGTTAACAAATGTTCACAAAAATTTAAACTTTTCTATAGATTTTTTTGTGGTTCCATAAAAGAAAACCTTATTGACTAATGCTTAGATGCAGCTGAGCACATATGAAAAAAAAAAACAGCTGGGACTCCAAGGTGCAGTCTTCTGGTAGCTGTACGTTTGCTTTTCACTAAATCACACAGCTGGTAGAAAGACACCAGCCATGTTTCTGAGTGCTATCTTTATCTAGAAACCTCAGGAAAATTACAAAATTCTCCCTTTTTAAATGAAAGTGCTTTCCTTCAGCAAATTAAGCACATACAGTACTGCAGAATTCTGGCTCAATTATAGGACATCCAGTACACTACTCTGAGGTTGTGTGAATGTTTTTTTTTTGCCTCATCCCTCTGGTTCAGGGACAGGTGTTTCCAGTTTGACCCCAGTCCGTCAGAGCAGCAGTTTGCAACTGTCGGTCAGAAAGTCACTAACACACAACAGCTCCGCGGCTCAGATTCTATTAACCTTGACTTGGAACGGTTTGGGTGTCTTAGAGTTTTAATTACTAAGCCCTCTCCAGTGTAAAGCCCCGGCTCTCAGATGAAGCTGACGCAGACAGTGACCTAAAAGTCTGGCAGCTTTGTGACCTGACCCATACAAAATCTTACTGAATCACAAGATTGGGTTTTTAAAAGCACACACTGCTGGTTTGGGCTTTAAAACTAATACTCTTAGCCACATATGAAAAGTGTATGCATTCTCACCTTGTACATAACAACATTATATCTTATAACATGCAGCAGTTGTGACAACAGAATGTGGCAGATTATCAGCAGTGAAAGAAAGAAACACAAAACAAATACTCAAGATAGACATTGCAATAAAACTATTTTATCAGGATATTATTGGCAGGGATCTAGCTTTTTCAATAACTTCTGTTTCCCACAATTATTTAATCAAAAAAGAAACTTAAAAAAACATCAGGAATGAACAGTTCTGAAGAAAGATTAAAAACAGATATTTTATCAAGGCTGAGTAACATAGTGACCTTGAAGATCCATTCTGATTCATGTACACAGCCTTTTTGATAATACCACTCACAATATTTTTTAGAAAAATGGATATTGCTAGTGCATTTGAGTGCAAAACCTGAACAAAAGCCGAACAAAACATTAGGCACACAGATCATTCTGTTAGGCAATGTAAATTACAGTAACAGTAATTGTATTAGTTTGGTAAGTTAATTAAATCACATACTGGGCTGCCTGAGCCTCTAAAAGGCTTGGCTTAAATATAACATCTTTATGTTTGCTCTGCAACAAAGTCACTTGAATTCCAGTGCTGTTTGCCATATTCAATGTCATACTCCATTAAATGGCTGTAGCTACCCATTAAGAAAAACAACGGTTAAACTTTAGTTTACAAATACAACACTCTCTGCTGTGTAAGAATAGGCAAAATGAAGTGATTCTTCAATCAATCCCATCTTTTCAGTTATCACTACTGTGCCCTCTGTGAAGCACAATTATTGCTAATTCCTTCAATCTTGAAGAAAACAATTTAAGAACCTCCTGCTAACACAAGCGCGTTTCAGGCACATTCAGAATAAATCAGCGACATCCGCACTATTTATCTATTTTTATTCTGTGGCTTTTAGAGAAAATGTATCTTTATACATTTTTATTTTAATTTATAATATATAATGAACTCAAATTTGTGTCAGCGGAAACCGACACATATTGAAAGTGAAAAAACTAGGTAAAAGTACTTTCCACTACACAGAAATGCAATTTTGACTATAATAGAAAAACATTCCCAGTGTCATTTTTTATTTTGATGGGAATTTTTACAAATAACACTGGCAAGCTGGTGCCTATACAGTCTGTGTATAAACAGTATATATTGTCAGTGAAGAGAAACACATTGCATTTTTCGAAAGGTAATAGTACAATAATCAAATGTCTCACACTGCAAATAATAAAAACATTTTTAAGTAGTGAGTAAAGTGTGACTATAAAAGATTATGGATCATTTTTTGATTCCTGAGTTTAAAAAAAACAGTCTTAGTTATATTCCTAGTATATAACTATATTCTTAGGTTTATTCTTAGAAAAAATTAAAGAAATGTTTTGAAAGAAAAAAAAGGGAACAATCTGCAAGTCCAAAAAACAACAAATGAAAGATGCATCAGACTTGCAGGTAATGTCATTACAGCAAGATGCTTTTCCCTATCCTAATGTCCATCATCTAGACAGTAATGTGACACACAAAACCACAGGCCCTTAGAGGAGAGGTTAAGGATCAACATACTTTACAAAATAGGAGAAGGGAGCAGCTTATTTAATTGCTGCAAATTCTGGATGAGCAAAATTATTCCTGCAGAAAGGAACCCTGTGCTTTTTGTATCGCGACTCTGAGAGACATACTAAAATACCAGAACAATGGAAGGACATAATGGTTGCAAAAGTGTTTGGGTATTGAATGACAATCACTAATGCGGTGCACATACTGTAAAAATCTGTGTAGCAGGACAATCCTCTGGTCGAGTGTCATGTTCTCTATGGACCTCGGATTTCAACTAGGCTTAAAAGTACTCTGTATCTGAAGATTTATATTTACTCATACATATTGCATAAATTTAACTCTAGTTCCATAGCTTATCCTATGATATACTCCTCTCTAGTCATGGAATCACTGAAGCAAAAATTATTGATCAGCTTCTTGATAGGAAAGTGCCCCAATTGTGAATAATTAACTTGACACAGCACTCTAATCGAGTCAATAAGACAGGATGAAAGAAACATATCACAGCTGAAAAATCAATATGACTAAAAGGATAATTATGACATGTGATTGCATTTAATTGCAAATTTAAATATCTACCTACATACACACGCAGCAGAAAAGAAAGTGAAGGACTTGCTGTATGTCAACTTTATTATTGTAATTTATCTGGAGAGCACAACTTGAAAATATAATTAAAGTTAATGCAGAGGCAGGCATCTCCGGTGAGCTGTTCTGAATGGCAATTACAAAAAACTACCATAACAGTGGCAGTTCACATTTTTTTTCATAAATATGATAATGTAAATAAGTTAAGATGCTAGCTTTCAAATGCATATCAATTCGAGAGATGACTGTTTTCCATCTAAGGTGGAAAGCGGACTTCCAGTTCAAGGAATGAGGCAGTGCTATTGATTAAGGAAGGTGAAATAAAGCTAGAAGTGCTTGGAGAAATTGCAGCATGCTATTGTAATTCTTCTTGGCTTTTTTAATATATTGGCATTGAATGAATTCAGATGGCCCACTGCCTGAAGGGTGAACACAAGGCTGGGCAGATGGCTGTGAGTATGATCCTTTGTCTGTTGACATTACACTTAAACTTCACTTCCTGAGGCAATAGCAGTGTGTAGTAAATAAATGATAAACACTATTTCTCATTCTGGAGACTAGATGCTATATCCATTTTTACTGCAAACAGTTCCTCAGACAAAGTATTGAGGTTAATATACCCATACATAATTAACACCCTTTTGCTTCTAGGACTGCATTTCATCATTTTGCACAGTAAAGATAGCCCAGAAGCATCCAAGCAGAACAGTGAAAAAAAAATGTTTAAATTAAAAGTTAGGTTAAGGTTTTTTTAAGAGTCAATATTTATTGCCAGGGTCCCAATTTCTCCAGTTTTGAGAAATAATGGCACTATGTTTTCATGTTCTGTTTCTTTTTCTATTTTTTTTTTGTAGTGATTCAAGAAAAAAAAATGTATTTGCTCTTTGTAAATAGCTAAACAGTAAGGGAATAGATCAGATGTAAAGTATAAGCCAGATTAAATGCTGCTGAGCCCTGCAAACCATTTCATTAAGTTTTAATGGGATTCACAGATCACCCTGCAACTGGGAAGCAGTGTCTCCCTTTGGTCTTAAAGTCCTTGACCTTTGAGCTGAAGGCCTTCCTTTTATTATTGACAAAGCAGATTGTAAAGGTTCACTGTCAATGAACATCTGCTGAAAAAACACAGGCATATAGCTGTTTTAATATTCATATTCTGCCCTTATTAGTTTCATTTCCTTACTTTGTTTTCCTCTTTCCCCCTCATAACCCAATTATATCTTCTATTATAAATGCATTCTGTCTGGCTTTTCATGCTCATTGTATTCAGAGGGACACTGAACAGTGCAAGGCAGATTTGTGTTGACAGTGGAGTTCTCATCAGGACGAGTGTAAAGGCTTATTCACGTCGAGGCTGAGGAGAAATATTTGGGAAAAGCCACATGGATGTGCAGATGGTTGGAGTAGGGTTTGGAAGGGTGGATTAAAACGTATTCTTTCCGATAGGTTTGTGACAATATGACAAAGGTATGAAAAGGCATGCAAAAAAAGTTTCATGCTGAGATCAAGGAGGGCACTGCTGGATATACTCTTTTTTCTTAATTAGTATGTACAGGCTAAAGAGAGCATATAGATTGTACATTCTGAGCAATACATTAACCTCCAGGTTGGTCTCAAACTCAAACTACATTTTCTAACAAACGCCTTTCATTCTAGCAATAAATATGTCAAAACCCCTCATCTGTGCTACCTTTAACTTGTAATTATACATTTAATGCAATGTTATGTAGTAGAGTGTTATGTATTTCACCAAAGTGGTTACTGTATATGTGGAAGCTACCATCTTGGCTCAAAACCAATGCCCAATGGTGGGGCCTGAGTTTTGAGCCAAGATGGTGGCTTCTGTTTGATGACACCTCCACTACATAACACTGAGATCAATCTATAATTACTAGTTAAAACTAGCACAGATAAAGGAGTTTCAGAGGTATATATTGTTAGAAGTCAACAAAATATGAGGTATTTCAATATTATAGTGAAAGGGTGGTTAATCTACTGTATACAAAAATGTCCTTAAAGTTACTCTTAATTAATCATAAGGCAATGCAGTTACATATAGAAAAGGAGTAGTTTATTTTGGATTTAAAAACAACCTAGATTTACTACTTAATTTGAAAGTAGATTAATTAGATGAACTACTTAACTTTGAAACAAAACATGACTCCTTAGAAATCTTTCAACCTAGTCTGAACAAATGGGGCCCATCAGGTTCCCTTCAGGAGAAAGTGAAGAGATGGTGCTGTTACAGATGGGTTTAATATAAACTTTTGTCTTTGTGAACAGTAAGATATAAAATGTGTTTACTATCAGATAAAGGACAATGACAGAGCACTCATCTAAGAGTTTCTAGGTCTAAGGTTGCACCAGCAAAACATCAGTTATCTAAAATGCCTTGAGGCTTAGTTTTGCACCTCTAAAATCTGCAAGTTCTATGATTAAAGAATCCCTTGTAAAAAGTGTATCTAGGACTGAAACTCGCATCAGGAAATTGAACTGACAACAAACTCCGCTGCTGCTTAACTGAGCTTCAAATAATGTTGCCAGTCATCCTTTTAATGTTTTAGTAAAACAAAGCCTTATTAAGCTTCAGCTGGCAAGAGCAGGAGGTCAGATACTGAAAACCACATTGTCTGGGCATTGTTCAAGCTTCTGGCAACACAGCTTATTAAAGAGAATGAAAGAATGAGTGTTACTGGCATATAAACTTCACCACCTCATCACATCATGATTTCCCAGAAAGAACGTTCAGAAGATGTGCAGAGCTCTGGTTTGTGGCTGACCTTGTTTTGCACTTTGGTAGTTAGTGCTGATCTCCTGCTTTGTAACCACCACTTTGAACAGTGTCTGAAAAAGTAAAAGAAGTCAGCTTCTCCTGGGCAAACATTTTGGTTCTTTGGAAATCAGAGACTCACTCTCTATACGACGGATGTTTTAGAATGGCTGTTGGAGGTGAAATGATATTGAGCTTCCGCTTCAATGAGAAGATTCATTTCTGTTTTTAATCACTGTGTGATTCAACCACATTGATCCTATGTGGGAGTTCAGAATGTTTTGATTGGTTGCAAACTGCAGGGAACTGGGAGAGGTAACCTGCAAAATCATACTTTTCAATCTTCTTGTGTCTATAAAACGCCACAGCTCAGGGATCCATGAGGCATCCAGAACCAGTGAAACTAAGAAGAATCTGAGTGCAGTTCACTTCCTAATCTCACGAGGTCCTGTGCAGCAGCACAAACAACCTCAGTCTGCTCTGACCAAGTCTGGCAGAGGTTTCATGCTCCTGGGTATTTAAACTCCGACAGCAGCAGCTTCAGACTTGGCAAGGTCCATATGTAAATAAGAACATGAAGACAGGTTACAAACGAGAGGAGGCCATTAAGGCCACCCAGCTCATCTGGTTGCTAGGAAGTAATCGATCTTCAGATCTCTTCCAGCCATTTCTTAAAGGAAGCCAGGGTATCAGCTTCAGCAAAATGACTGAGGAGCTTGTTCCAGACTCCCACAGCTTTTTGCAAAAAGACAGAAGATGAGATAAATAAACCATACTTAAACTAATATAGTTTGTATTACTGTAGTGGGGAACATTAAGTACAGCATAGAGGCATCAGCCATGAGGTGATCAGTGTTTTATAACTTCACCTAAGCTTTAAGGCAGGCTTGCAGCAAGCTATAACTGCAGAAAACACACAGGGCCACTACTGAAGCACCATAATTGATACATTAGCAGTGATTCCTATAATATGTATAAATTTACCATTTGATGATCAGCAAGGATGCAGGGCAGTTTAGGATGGACAAGACTGGCAGGGAAAATTCACTGTACTGTACTTCACTGTACATTTATTATAAGATTTACATCTTTCACTACAGATGACCAAAAAGACTTATAAACAAGAGGAGGCCTTTCAGCCCATCTGTGCTGTTTGGTAGTCAGTAGATAATTCATCAGAGGATCACATCCAGCCTTTTCTGAGGATGAACCAGGGTTTCAACTTCAATAACATGGCTGGGTAGTTTGTTCCATACTCTTACAACTCTTTGGGTAAAGTAGTGCCATGCGCTCTCAGTTTTAAACCCTTGCTTTTGTTTGACTGCTCATTCGGAAGTAGTCTTGTACTTGTATACTTGTACTTGTATCAAGATCCCTCATAGTCTTTTCTGTTCAAGACTGAAAGGGTTCAGTTCTTCAATATACAGTAAGAAGAACATCAGAACAGTTCTTCAGATACATATGATTTCAATTCTTTCACTTTTCTGTGAATACCCTGATGCTCGAACATCTGGATGCCTGACCAAAAGATATCAGACATCAAAAAAGATAGGATGGAAATAAATACCTACCTAAAATTGAAACTTGAAAAAAGTAGCAAATTATCCAAATGGTTCACCTATAAAGAGCTTCAGAGAAAGCTGCTAAAACAATTTCATTGTTGTTGGCAAAATGTTGTTAGAGACAGACTTTGCAAAATGTGAACTGTTTGTGTCTTCCAAAATTACTTTCAGATTTTTATTTTAATATTATCTGAGAGTAGGTTTATTAATAAGACTCACATCTTCAAAAGAAGAGGAAAAGCAACAATCCCATTTATATCAGTGTCATGTACAGTATGCAGGATACTTTAAGCTAGAACATTTTGCTTCTGAATGTTGTTTTCATTCCACATTATACTACCTAACAAAAACTCCTTGGTTAAAATAGGATTTTTTATTTTCCTAATAAATTATATTTGCCTTTGAAAAATAACTCTTAAGAAGAGGTTAGCTTGACAGATTGTGTATTATTCTTTGCTAAATAAAACCAAGAGGTGTTCAGAAACGTTTTCCTGAAGCATTTTGAAAAAAAAAGTCTGTTCTTGGCCCATTTCCTTTTCTGAATGGTAAATAAAGTTCAATCCTATTTTTGAAATCCACCAGCAATTGAATTCCAATATAAAGTTAATTAAATAAAGCACACGTTTGCTTGTTGTTCCTACTATGTTACTGAATGACATTTTAAAATATAAAATTACACTGAACTTTTACTGCACCAAGGACTTTATGTGCACCCTGGAACAATTAAACGTCTAAATTACTTTTAAATGCCATGAAAAGATTTACTGGATGGTTATTGCTAGTTTCAGTGTGCAAATGGAAAATGAAACTTAAGAATCAATGCTGAATTATAGACTTGAAAGCTGTACTTTATATTCTGAGCTTGATGAAATGCAGTTTTATGCTCATTGCTCAACAACCAGTGTAGCTTTCAAGATACAACATTTTAAAGACATTTAAGGAAGTTGCCAGCCTCAGTTTTCACCTTCCTTAGTCTGTTAGCCATGCAATAAAAAGCTCACCTCACCAGACATTCAATTTCTGGAAAAAAAAAATACAGAGGGCAGTAGTTAAGGCCCATGGCCATATTTTCATCAACTTCCTATTTAACAAATTGCTTACAATTGTAAATGTTAGTTGATCTCCTCCACTCTAATGGGAAATGATATGTAAAGTAAGTGATTACCATAATACAAGCACTGATGCAGCTAATGGTCAGAGGAGAGGAGCATGGCTTTCTGGTACTTCTGAATCAGCAATCTGTCTGTTCAGGCCCATTCATAGAGAAAGAAGCAAAATAAATCGTACAAAAGGAAGTATTTAATGGGACACATATGCATGTGCTTTTGTGCTATATGAAGCAAAGTGCAGTGTAATAAATCATATTTTTATTTGTTATGATCAAACATTTAGTTTTACATTAACTGCAAGATATAAGTAAAGGCATTATCATTTACACTGTCACACACAAAACATACCCTATTTAGCCATTATGTTGTCATATGGCATTCTTTAACATGATTGAATGACTGAAACAGCATTTAGGATTTAAGCTGCAAATTGGAGCAGGTAAGAAAAAACCTTGCTGTGGTTCCTACATCTTCCACCTTAATATTTCACGACACTCTGTCCGTGATGCTATGGAACAGAAGACTGAGTAAGGATCTTGCGCACAAGAGCATTTCTGAGACCTTGTTAGTTGTCTCTAATACAGTGTTTACTGTTTATTGTACTTTGTGTGGTTTGGGCTGAGCTCTGTTACAAGGGTTTAATGTTACTTACTTGGATAATTTAGTATTTCTGTTGCAAAGCAACAGGTATGAACTTGTTAGAGACCCTTCTTTGAAGAAAGAAATTTGATATAGCAGTGAACCCCGAAGGCATGGCTAGATATTTTCACAGTTGTTTAACTAATGCTTCTTACTTCTTAGATTTTGTTTTCAGTCTAAAATGTTTTCATCCAAAAGCTAGTGCTATTTTGGTACATTTATGGCAGATTTTTTTATGCTATTATTAGGTTTACAAATTTGAGACGTTACTAAAATTATAATCCATGTCTATATATGGAGTTAAATTATTCAGTAGGTAAATACATTGATCTCAGACCTAAATTCAAACCAGACTGGCAACTGAACGGGTCCTATTCTGAAACCACAGAAGTGCAGTTAAGGATAGAAAGAGAGAGACAGACAGGAACAAGTGCTTTTGCTGTAGTAATGAGATGGAAAAATCTCCTCTGAAGAATGCACAGTTTTTATCGGAGTTTTCTTTTAGGAATATGTGGAGGCTAATGATACATTTGCAAAAGCTGCTGACATACTGATTTGAAATCACTTTTAAAGTTATTAGGTGTTCCTTTTTTAATTAAACGAAAAGGTTTTCTTGCTTGTTTCTCCTATTTACCACCACATTTCCTATAGAAGAATAGAGCAGTAGTGTGCATAATGGAGTGCTTTTCAGATGTACAGTAATAATGGCACATTAGCATAACATCCAATGACTCCTCTGAGCTGCCTTTACATTTCAACCTCTCTGGTCCCCAGAGAAGAATTAGCTTGCCAAATGAGGTACATATTAGTTCCTCCTAGCTGAAAGATTTTTTTTACTCTCCCTGCACTCCACTATGCTGAGAGTATCACAACTTTTTGTTCTGTGGCTGGAAATTACTTTCAGTCAGTCAGACCAAAGCTGGATTTAAATCAAATAAAAGAGGTGAAATAAGGCCAAACGCAAAGAAGTACAAAGACCACCAGTACAGCACAGAACACACCCACAGTAGCCCAGCTGTTTGGACTGTTTGATGTTACTGTCGGGTATCTTCTTTGTTTCATAAACATCAATAAAATCCACAAAGTAGGTTGCATTGTGCTGGATTCTTTCATTAGGAGTTACATGAAAAAAGTCACGCTATCTTAGTAACAAAAAAAAACAGTAAATCAAACAAACTTCAATGCAAGTAATTACTTTTTCATTATGCCATTTTTGAAAAAATAACTTTAAACAAGAAAGCAAGGACTTCAAACTGCTCAGCTGATTTTTGTAAGCATTGAAGTCATTTTTTGGTCCAGAACAAAGTGGAATTTGAAGCTTCACTCTTCCTAGAAAATGGAAAAACCTTTTGTCCTTCTTGGAACAGAGAAGTAAGCGTTTCTGCACTGAGGATGACAGACAGGCAGCGTACAGTATATATATATAAAATAAAAACAGCTCATTGGGCTAATGTGGCTTCCCTAATTTGCTAGCCTAATGTTTTTAAAACCTTGAACAAAATGCAGTTTAATGTAATATAGTTTACTTCAACCTTTGCATTGACATTAAAACCAATACAATGAAACACCTGGATCCTGACATAAATAAAACCTTTGCTATAAGTGGAAGAAACAGCTACATTATTTCTGAGGATTTAAAAACATTATAACAAGAACGCTTAGTTTATCACATAGTGCTGCATTATGGTAGTCATAATTGGCGTTGCTTTCATTGGCACAAGGAGTGGGCTTCTTGGCTAGCCCGATGAAACCTCACAGTGCTTGTTGGCCTGAGATGGCAGGTTGCCATGCTGGCTAACGAAGCCACTTGTCCGATTAAGGAAAAGGGGGTTTTGTACACATTGCATCTGGCAGGGTCAGTTTGAGCATGGAGAACAATACGTGTATACATTATATGGAAAAAGCAAACATTTAAAACGGTATGCGCCAGTCTTCCCGAAATGGGATGAATGAAACCCTTTTAACTATCCAAGATGAGCCGTGAACGTCATCCGTACATTTCACACCAATTACTTAGGCCTCTGTTTGCAGAGGACTTAGCCTCAGTGTGGAGAGGGTACAGTCTGAATGTCTGATTAAAGGTGCCAAAGGTTTGGGCTTTCCCATGATATTCCTCCTCCACTTTAGGTTGAGTAACCAGGAAGGAATCTGCCTCCTTTCATTAGCCCTGAAAAGAGAGCTGTGAAATTGTCACTGAAATTTAACTGTGTGCAAACACAAAGCTAGTGAGATAATGTGCTGTTCCCAAACACTCAAAGAATCAGCTATTTTTGTGGGGAGGTGAGGGGGGGGTCTCGGTTCTTTTATACATTTAAACTACATTTGAAGTGAACTACTGATGGGGCTGTATGATCTAAGTGTCCCCTTCGCTTGCACGGTTTTTATTGATTTGCCTTTTGAGCTATGAAAAACCTTCAGGAGAGGACAAGGTGTTGAACTTTAGACTTGAGCAACACAGTCGTTGAAACCATTTGTTTTTAAAAAAAAAACATTTGTTTTTGACCTAATCAGATCATTTGCTTTGCGTGCTCCTTTCTTTGCCAACCATGAGACCCAGAGAACAGCTGTTCTGCATGAGCACCTGTTTCACTGAGGTTGTGAAGGAGTCTGTGGGATCACAGGCTGTATATTAATTCGAATAAAAATAAAACGCCAATTAAAAACAAGAAAAAAAAACTAATGAGGCAAGTTTAAAATGGTTTCTTTTTCATATCAATATTCATATCAATATTTTCAAAGCAACCATAGCAATTAAATTGGAAATCAAACCAGTGCTTATTTTCAGGCATTCAGTTCAAGTACTTGTTTTGATCAATTTTCTATTTCAACAAAGAAAACAAGGCAACATGTCAACAAGAATACAAGGATAAGGAATATAAAAGAAAACTATGTTTAAGTACTTTTAAAGAACGTGTCCAATGGCATTAAGGTTTACAGAGCTAATTTTTTTAGCTAAGCTAAATAAAATGTAAAATGAAATGTACACCCAGGTTCCAAATCATATTACAACTAAAGGACAAGCATCCCTCTTCACATTACAAGTGGCTGTAAGAAGAATATTCTAAGAACCCTCACACTCTAGGGTAAGTTTACACAGGCAAGAAGAACAAGGTGCAAAATCCATCCATTTCTAGCTGCTTCTTCCAACTGAAGGTTACAGAGGTGCCAGATCCTGGCCTGGCAAGTAACAGACAGAAGGCAGGATACACACTGGATGGGACGCACATCATACACACTCACACCAGGGCCAATTTTCCCAGAAGCCAGTATCTTTTTAGAATGTGACAGGAAACCGGAGCACCCGGAGAAAACCCACACAAACATGGGAGGAACATACAAACTCCACACATATGGCACACCAGGCCCGGAACTGAACCTTGTGCCCCAGCGCTGCGAGATAGCAATGCTAACCACTGCAACACCGTCTTTTATTGCAAATGGAAGTAACATTAAAACTCTGTGATTACAGAGACACATTGCAATCTTCTTTCCTTATTTCCAGAATCAAACCTATTATTTAATGAGCAGTACTCGATCTGCTTCTTTGAACCTAGTGCGCTTATCAGTAGTCTCCGGTGACCAGATCCTGACTAGCTGAAAGAAGCTTAAAAAAACTTTTAAGAACTGCTGCCAATTTGTATGTTTTCAACTTTTCTATTCCTGCTGGCAGAACTAATTTGTTTTTTTTTCCTCAAACGACCCACATACTACAGTGAAATTCTTATGGTTGCAATATTCTGCACACTGTTGCAATAACAGCAACCTGACTGACCATACACTGACCACGACCGGCCAAACACAAACTTATCCAGTATCTTGGTTGCTGTGATAGCTATGTTACTGAAAAAAAGATTCAGTGCCAATACAAATGTCTTATACCAAATTACCAGCCTTCCAAAGACGGACCGTCAAGGGTCCAGTTTCTTGGTTTGGGTTAAGTCTTAGAGCAGGCAATTGATCCCATTACAAACAAACCCTGTCTTCCTTAAGACTTATTTTTAAAATTCTGATCAATGGCAATAATTACTTTGACAGGTAATAAGTACAAATTTCATATTTAAAAAAGTACCATTATTGGGTTTATATATTAAAAAAGCAACCCAGTTAAGTGCCACTCAATTTGAAACTCCTGTATTTAACCTTACAGGATCAATATGCATAATCAATATGAAAAAGAAGTACCATCTGCAGTGCGGTGAAGTCACCAGTGACTTATGTTCAAGAGGTCATACATAGGTCATCTTTTTAATTGAGCCTGATGCATTGAAAAGCTGTTTGCAGCTAGATTTAGATGACGTAATTCCCACTGGGCTCTGCACAAATGGGGCATTCAGTTAAAATGTCACACAATGAAACCACAAAAAGGATCACAATAACGACACTGACAACAATGTGTAATAACATTAAATAACATAGATGGCACACTCACACAGAGGTCAGCACAACAAACTAAAACACACAGAGGCTCCTAAGCACAGCTGCAGACCTTTATTACGTAAGGTTTTAATTTCTTCTTCTGAGTTCGTCATGATGGAATAACTGCATATCCTTAAATGCATTTTTATGTAATTACTGTTGAATTACACATTTGCACTTCAGCTTCAATTGACAAATTCGGAATGTGCTTAAAAATATCTGATAAGGATTCTCACTGGCCCAACAGGCAAGAAGCATTTGTGTGGGTGGTAGGTGGAGCCTGAGTCTGGGCTGTGTCATCGGCCAGTCAGGAATGAGCAGTGACACAGAGACTTGAGTGTTTCTAGGCCTGAGTGGACATGAGCCAGGCTCAGAAGGTTCTGCTGGACCCCAATTAACAATTGTCATTAACAAGACTGATCAACATCACAGTCTACTGTAAAAATCAGGCTAGCAGAATGTTCCAACACATTTTGGAAGCAATTCAAACTGTGCATCTATAACACATGGCACTACCATGTTGCAGATGCTATCTTATGGCATTGGCTGCCATTTCATTGAGCCTGAAGATGTATGTGCATGTTCACTGGTCTCTAAGACACAAATTCCAGCTCACATTACAAATGTTCAGTGGGGCTCTGGCTCTGGCAAGTAAGTAGTTCTCTCATAGGCCTTCAGAAAGCATGTGTCTTTTCACTCTCTCTCTGAGCCCTAGGTGCCCTGTTTTATCCCAGATCATCCCGGAAATCATCCCATCATCCCACAGGGATGATGTCCTTCAAGTAGGACATACACTGCATTATCTCATCTCACAAAAAAAGCTGTTGTTTCAATAGCAGCATGAGGGCATTTATTGTGATGAGCCCACAAGAAGGGCAGTAAGGTCCCAGGACTTGACCAATGTAGTGCCGTGCAGTTAACTTGCCATCGGTTACTACAAGTGAAGATCTGTAGTGAATAGATACTCCTGTTGAGACCATTGCACTTGGACTTTCCTATCAATGTGTCATGACCTGTGGTCTCCCAGACCATGGTCTGTCATTGATGGATTGTGTTTGTCTGTAACCAGGTTAGAAATTGCCTCCAACACACAGTGTAGAGCTATTGTTCTCTTGATAAATGGGGAGTATTGGTTCTTGTTTGTCCTGTTTTTGTTTCTGATTTTCACTAGCTTTGACATTCAACAAATTCCATGTGTTTTATTCTTCTAAAAATATAATATGCACAAATATAGTGTTGGTTTTCTTTTGATACTCAGTAGATTAGCTGAAAAAGTGAAGAATCTCTTGCTTTGCCATGCTGTTGTTGATTTGTACATGTTTTTTTAGGAAATGACCTGCATCCCTCTAAAGGCACTTTATTTTTGAAGCACAATATGTACCATCAAAGTGAAATCTCGAAGTGAGGAAAAGTTAGAAGAACAAACATAAAGTCAATCTTGTGGGTGGATATAATCTGTGGAAAAAATGTTACACCCACAGGCAATCTATTGTATATAAATCTGGAACAGACTGAGCAAGTTCTATGCAATGCAAAGATGTGTTTAATAAACATGTGCCATTTAATGTGACATAAAACAGGCCAACCTACAACATCTTCTCCAAGGCAGTACACTGGAGTCATGGGATAAGGTACAGATGAAGACATTTTAGAAAACATCTAAAACAAATCATGACAATGGGCAAAGCAATGCTACTGTGTTTGCAAACTGAAACTGAATAAACATTTATCCTTCAAGTCTGTGGAAGATTGTTCAGGCAGCATAGCCTGTTCCAGCCACAGCAAAAGTCATTCAGAATGGGCACCCTCAGAAACATTACATTTCTGCCTCCAATCCCAAAAGCAGATTTGTGCGTGCTAAAAATTAGATATTAACAACCTCTGCACCCAAGTCAATTTCAATGACAACCTATATTGCCAGATTTTTGATAACCGCTGTTTCGCATCAATCAGAATACTATATTACCCCTTGGACATTCTAGTGATTCGGGTCACAACATGCCTTGTGGTCTTCTACTATGCTTTTAAATAAGGTCTATCCATTTTATTGGGATTAATGTGGCAGGCAAAACTGGAATGGTTAAAAGCAGCATGCTTTTATATAAATGGCATACTTATACAGTATATGTTTACTATAATTATTTAAAACTTTAGCACAGCTTTGTTGATGCAAAAGATGTCTTAAAATAGCACATTTTAATAATGTTAATGAGAGCTCTATGTAGCTAATAAATTCACTTAAAAGTCATAAACTCACACTGAAGTTACTTTTTCAAACGATATGTAACAGTATTCAGTACAGTTTAGTTGAAGATTACAACGAAAGAGGCTTTAAAATATTTCTGTGGGGACGAAATTCATTGTAAAGAAGCCAAGTTTTTATTTGTGGATATATTAGCCTCTTCCTACAAAAATGTCAGTAAATGAAACCAAATGAATTTAAATACTGCCCATGCAAAGATTCTCCTTATTTACTGAAGATGCTCCTTCCAAGAGAAAGATAATAGGGTAAACATTTCGACCAGCTCTCATTAAAAAGTTCTCATTTGACCAGCTGTTTAAATTTTGCCTTGAGGCAAAAAATGCTTTGTGTCGTTTTTCCTTATTTAGTATCAGGGGATATGCAAAAGTACACTCCCCCAAAACTGAAGTGGCAAAATGAACTGCATTGGATTTCACTACTTATTATCTTTAAACTTCAAGTGGCCCACTCTGATAGTTACTAAGAGAAGTTTAATTTATATGCATTATAATTTTTGATATGGTTATTTTTTTATCCTTCTTATCTGAAGAACAGCTCTATAACAACATTTTAAAAATGGAAGCATCAAGCGGCTTAGTGTCTTTATAGTTTGGCAGTAAAAAGGTCACTCTGCAAATTGGGTTCATTAATCTTCAAGTGTATTCAAGCTATTCCGAGGCACATTTTATAGAGTAGATTAGTGTGTCATATGGTTCGAGATTAGTTTGGGGTGAAATTCTTTCGTTGATAAGGAAAGTACAGAATGAAGAGACTTTCTTTTAAAAATAAAACTTCCTTTGCATAAAACTACCAGCTGGAATTGAGGAAAATGTAATACAGGAATGAAGTTTTACTTCTTTAAATAATTACACGGTTAAAAATCATTAGGCTTTTGATTTTGTGAGTGTCTGACAGACGTTTTCTTAATTGTAGGACTCTTGGACGTATCCCAACTTTTTCAACAGAGTTGGCATGTTACATCAACTACCAATGCCTGAAACTCACAAAGATTACAGCTGTTGTTTATAGAGGTAAGAAAAAATATTATGAAAGCAAATACTACATACATGCCACACATCCTTTGAGTAATGTGCTAGAAAAGCACAAAGTAAATAGGAATTTTCTCTGGCAGTGTTGAATCTGAATTTCAGCACTGTGCCCCAATTTTTTAATGGAGCCCATAAAGTTACTTTTTACATAGCCCCTGGGGCTTCTGCAGCTTTGGGGAGGCACATTACACATGAAACAAACATAAATAAATCAGTGTAAATGTAACTATAATTCATTAAACATAACTAAAGATTTTTTAACAATGAAAGACAAAACCGGTAGATGCATAAATGCATTTAACAAAACATTTCCAAGGCTACAGATAGATGGCACAAACACAAAGTCACTGCCCAAACTTGCTCTGAGGAAGACAAGACTACTTGGAATGCATAATGTGTTTTTTAATACTTCTTACTACATTTAATGAGAAATAAGGAATTTTATTTGAGAATTTGGACATGGGCTTCATATTGAGGGTATCTACTGTCTCTCTACTCCACTGGTCTCCAACCCTGGTCCTGGAAAGCCCTGGTCTAACAGGTTTTGTAGGGCACTATTAAAACACCAATTTCTAAAGGATTTCCTGAACCTTCTGTGTGATCAATTAAACAGGAGATTTATTAACTAATATAGAGATTATTTGTGATTACGATCTGAGTATTCTTCAGCCCTTAAGGATTGGAATTCTCTTAATTAACAGATTGGTTTAATTGATCGATAACTATCAAGCTAACTAGACTGGGACTCTTCAGGACCAGTGTTGGAAACTCCTGCTCTCTCCTGCTGTCCAGGTGTTGTGATATATAGGCATCTTTTAGAGAAAGTACTTGCAGTGCTGGCATACTGACAAATTTTTATATATAAAGAGTTTTTTTTCTCTCAGAAACTATTTTGGTCAGAATTACATCCTGTTTTCTAAGGAAGCAGTATTTAACTGTGTGCTTAACAACTTCAGGCAAGCTTGCTTAGAACTCACAGAGTAATCATACTAGAATGCTAAAAGAAAAGGAAAAAATATACATTTCTGTGATGTGGCAAACCCAAATCCTGTTTACGAGAACTGTAATGCATTAACATCAAGCGCAACTGTTCTTCCCTTGAGTTTTTTTAAATGTAAAATATTAAAAGAAAAATGTTCACTTACCTGATGGGTGGTAGTGAGAAGTTGCCACTGTTGTATCTAAAATAATAAAAACACAAATGTTAAGTTTGCTGCACGGTCAAAGCCATTTTTATATGCACATGTAAACTACAGGTTAACATTGCTGCCTCACAGCACTGGGGGCCAGGGTTCAATTCCCAGGGTACTATCTGTCTGGAGTGTGGTGTTTACATGTTCTCCATATGTTCGCATGGGTTTCCAATGGGTGCTCCAGTTTCCTCCCACAGTCCAAAGACATGGATGAATGTAAAATAAGAATATTTCCCACACAAATTTTAAGTATAAGTAAATCTTAAGTGAGCAATTAAAGTGCTCACAGGAGAATGATGGCAGAAAGTTTCTCTGAGTCTGACTGTCTTAGTATCAAAACACTGATCTTAAGGCCAAAGATGTCATGTATGGATCTGAAAGTGTTAAAGATGGGTAGCCTTTGGGATACTCAACACTCGTGGTGCTTGCTTGTTAAAACGAAGGAGTGGAAATGGACTTCCTGTGTTGAATGAGCATGCCCTCAGAGAAGATTTGTACTGGCAGCACACTTTATCATGCTCATGTACTGTGAGTATGTACTCACTCAGTATGTACAGTAGGAGAATTATTTTCTTAATTTATTGTGTTTATGGCAAAATGACTCTAGTTCTTAAACACTGGGGTTGCTATTATTACTAATAGCAGCAGCAGCCTTCTAAACTTGTTGCAAAATAACTGTGAATCTGAACAGCTCAACTGTTATGGGTTTTAGGCAGTTTGGTAAGGTCACTGTAGGGCAGTCCAGCACAGAGTACATAAATAGCCAATGTTTTCCAGTGAATGATGGTCGAGTGGAGAGTCTGAGTGAGATGAATTAATTCAGTTAAGTTCTGTTCTACTTTGCTGGTGAAAGCAAATGTTTTTTAATTCCAACTAAAGGTAATGTTAATAGATTTATTTTCATTTTTGCTGTTTTCCTGATAAAGGAACAATTTTTCATGGGCCACTGCAATCAAAGCTGTAAAGTTTTCAATATTTATTTTGTATCATTTTTGTATGGTTTCTTTCTTCAAGTTCCACCATTATTTTATTCCTGATGCCTGACATCTCCACATAACCATTTTTGTCGTACAAATGATAAAACTCCTGTCTGTTTTACAACTCCATCTCTTTCACTCTGTGTTGCTCTTGTTGAGAGATGTGATAAACATAGTAAAATGTTTGAGTTTCAAAATTAAATGCTGAAGTTCTCACCACAAATTCGTAGGTCTTCATTATTATTTTAAAAGACAAAATGCCATATTTCTAAACTCCTGTTTTTATTCTTTTTTTTAGTAAAAATAACCTTCAACATCAATTTTCAAAGGATCGTGAGATTTCAGCTCTGAAGGAAAATCAGTTAGAAGACACTCTGACAAAAATCCAAGCATTAGAATTCTGTTCTGGTATCCAATAAACTAGATAAAACATCAGCAGCTCTTTTTAAGAGATGCTTGGTTATGTAGGAAAAATCACAATGGATTATAATCAGAGATCTGTGAAAAAAAAATGATAACATGTATGGACAGGTTGTATCATGAGGGTGATTGTGGTCTTTTCTGTGATGTTTTGCCACAAATAATTATGTGCCCCTGTTTTAATAAAAAGTAGAGAAACAGGATTCTTGGTAGAGGATCTGCTATGTATCCACAATTTTAGGCTTCTGTTCACCTCCTTCATTGCTCCTGTATTCACAGTTTATTAAGCTTTCTCCAGGCCAGAGCAGTCATGAATAAAAACCTGATGAATGGCCACATAAATTAGATCTTGGTTTTCTAATAAAGTTCATCTAAATTTCATTTAGCAATTTTGCTTCGATAAACCATCGCACTCCAGATGGCTGGTGTGTATTTCCCCTCGCTGTTCCCTCATAATGGCACTCATAAAAGATTTACGCTTCATAAAAGCATTGTTAACTCTTTTTACTTTTTTCTTTTCACTAAAAACGGTTCGGATGACTAACAGTGTGTGTCCAATACCCAGATGAAAAAATATATATATATTTAAAATAATAATGAAGCTCATCTAATCCTGTTCATCTGAGAGTCAGAGTTTGTTTGCTGATTACACACCACATTTCTGGCTAGAACTTTTTAAGTATTCTCAGTAGTCACAAATAGTTGTGTAGGTTAAAGAGCAAGACTTTTAGAACAAAAAATAAATTTGAAGAGATAAACATCAAGAATGGGATTTGCAATTTGAATCATTTCTGTAGTTTTATGCCACACCAGATAAAAACATTTTAAACAAGGTGGATAGTTTAGTGGTACACGCAAGCTTTAACACAAGTGTCATTTCAAAGAACATACTGCATACTTCCACCTAGAAAGTTTCACATATAGCACTTGTAACAGGGATACAGCATTCACAGCCATATTCAGTCTGATGACAGGAACAGTGACTAACCCTGGTGGGGAAGTTTAGCATAGACCAGCATACCTTTGAGGACATGCAAACTCCACACAGAAGGTGCTCCAGCCCAGAATTGAATGAAAGACCCAAGAGCTGCTCAGCTCAAACACTGACTGTCTTGCTTCCACACCACCTATGCAGGGTGGGTTATACGAGCAACATAGACACACAGCAAGAACAACATGTTATTCTTGGCTAACCCAATCAGAAAAGTCCAGCTGGCTTAATTCCCTTCAATTCTACCTTAATTCCCATCAAGACCACCAGACAATTTTATCTGTGGAACTCATGAATCTCAAAATCCTCAAAATCTCAGATGACAGGTAAATGATAAGATCATATTATCATATCAAAGTTAGTTATTTTAAATCTGTCAGGAACATTAACACTACTGCCAGCAGCCATATCACCCTGCAACTCACAACTGGCAACCCACTGGAGCTCAGCAGGCGTGAGCCTGGTCAGTACCTGGATGGTAGACCTCCTGGGAAAACTAAGGCTGCTGGAAGAGGTGTTAGTGGGGCCAGCAGGGGGCGCTCACCCTGCTGTCCATGTGGGTCCTAATGCCCCAGTAAAGTGATGGGGACACTATACTGTAAACAACCGCCGTCCTTCAGATGAGACATAAAACCGAGGTCCTGACTCTCTGTGGTCATTAAAAATCCCAGGGTGTTTATCGAAAAGAGTAGGGGTGTAACCCTGGCATCCTGGCCAAATTTCCCATGCCTCCTAATAATCCCCCTCTATGAATTGGCTACATTACTTTGTTCTCCTCCCCTCCCCCCCCCCCCCTGACTCCGACGGCAGGCGGAGCGACGTGCCGGTTGGAGTATTCTCGGTCGCATTTAATGGCAACGTCAGCTCAAACCACCAAATGGAGACGGGCGTGCTGACAAGCGGACCCTGCTGATGCGGGATTAACGCTAGGATGAAGAAGAAGGAACATTAACACTACCCAAAAGAGTGTTAAACTGGAAATTGCATCAATTGTATTGTATCAGAACACACAATTAACAGGCAACCTGATGTCAGACTTAATAAGGTACAGCCTTGACCATGAAACCGCTAACAGTAAGAAAGTATCAGTGTCAAAAGTCCAAAAGACATGAACATATGTCATCATCAAACATCTTGTACTGTATAGGATCTTAACATCTTAACATTTTCCTTAGCTCACTTTAATGAAATTCAAAAGTTTCATAGCACAGTTTTCAAGGAGCCTTCTTACACCATTTATATAATAGGATTTGAATCTTCTACTAAGGAAAATTGCAGAAACAGCAATACCAAACCGGGTGTTAAATAAGGCCCACATTCTGCAATGTCTTAGTTACAAGACTATACTGTGGTAACTCATAAAATGTTCCATGATTGCACTGTTTTGTCTTTATAACAGAAACACCTTTTTTTGGTTTTATAACAGAAACATCTTTAATAGTTTTTTTTTACAATAACACCGTTGAAAGCTGAGAAAAAGATTAATGTATATAAGGCGCTAAGAGGGCTGAGTTCCAAAAAGAGTTTTCACATTAAAGCTGGGGTGTAATTGCTAAGCCAGGCCAATTACAAAAATGCGAGTTGCCACTGAGCTGGTTTCTAAATAGTGCCCCACCGGCCAACCCCACATTTCATAATGTGTGGGCGGGTAAATAAATTATGAGCAAAAATGAGATGTGTTAGATTAAAAAATATTGCTTGCTGCTAAGCAAAGTATCCAGCTGTGCCTGTGCTGTTGATGTTGATAGCAAAGCAGTGGGAAGAGGGCCTGGGAGAGACGCACAGCTGGAAAATGCCAATTCTACTCTTTCTGGAAAGGAGAAACCCTAAACAAACTTCATAAATAATGTCACAGTATTCTAGACCAGACCAAAAGTTCGGGGACCAAAGGCAAGGTGATAAAGAAAAATCCATAAAAAACACACACTGGGAGTTTTATTTCCTTGGGTTTCCTTGTTGAAGTAGTAATTAGCCTATTTCATTCAACAGCAGTGGTAATACCTGGCACCCTACCGCCACTCAAGACTTTATTACTGCCTTTTCATAGTCAGAAACACTTCTCACAGCACACATGGGTCCTGGCTTAATGGAACCCGCTCCTCGTTACAGAAAAATACCATTAACCCTTGATTTCTTTAAGCAAATATGCACTCATGAAAAAAATAAGATTTTTAAAGTCAATTTAAAAACAGCACTGAAATCCTTCAAGGATATTCATATCCAGAGTGAAATGAAAGATCTCCTACCGAGTACAAAGGATAAGAATTTTGGTCATGTTTTTCTGTCAGCTCACTTTTGCTGCAGAAATCCATAAGAAAAATTTAACAGCATAAATCTTTAAATTTAAGCACCGCTGTAGCAATACGCTGTGTCATTTAGAAGATTATTGTCAAAAGGATGGAGGGCAAAAACGAGTAAAGCTGACTTAATATTTTAATTGATACTGCTTTCCACATTTATTTCCAAAATGACTCATTTTCGTTTTGACATAAATATTTAACATCAGAAATGGAAAGAAATTTTCAGCTCATCCACCAAGACAAAGAGCAATAAAGGAACAGCAATTTAGGTTATTAAAATACAGTTATCCCCCTGTTATTTTTACAGCTTTTGCAACAATGTTAACATGAGAGAAATATAGTTCCCTTCATTTCAAACACTAATCACCATCCAAAGGGGACTAGGACTCCCAGGGCCAGAGGAGTCCCAACACCACCAGTAGGCCAGTCAGGAGTGTTTTGCCTTAACTGCATTCTGTCTCCTGAAGGAATTCAGCAGCAGTCCATTCCCAGCATTTCCTCCTTCTTTGCTTTTATTGATGAATACCCCATTGGAGTTGCCAAGGGACCTAAGGAGTCTGGTGGCTACTCTTATTTTTCTGGGGTTCCCGAAGTAATCTAACTTGCCATTTCATTTAAAAAAGTAGACACCAGTCATTGGGACAGAATAGTAACACTGTCACATGGTGACACTAATGGGAACATTCACATATGTGCCTAAGCATCAGGTCTAGGACACTGTGCTGTTACTGCAACCACCAGTGGCATCCCCCAAATGACTCAAGGAGTCACATCCAGGCAGTGGAAACTCAAAACGGTATGTACAGTATCCTAGCTAGGTGCAACACAGATGTCAAACAGAGAAGCAGCATGAAATAGGGTCCCAAGATGTGGCTAACCACTCTCTCTGGGGGTGATGACCTGCATTCTCGTAGACCCACTGAAATTGAATCTACCATGCAGTGGAAATGGCACTAATCCAACACCCTATAGTCACAATAGGCTAACAGCTGGTCAGCAATACAAGGTAATGCAGAACTAGCAGCCAGATACTGTATACTTTTAAGGTTGAATGGAGACTCCCTCATCCAAGAGTGTCTCCAACTATACAATTCATACAACTACATAATTTGCTCCCTGAATGATGCCAATAACTGTTGGAAAAATGGCAACAAACATGTTCTTATTCACTGACCAAGGCCAGTAGTTCCCACACCAAGGGATTCAGTGTTATGTCATGTGCCTAGCCTGTAACAAAAGATCTCACCCAAAGTGGTATCCGCCAAGGCAGACCACCCAGAAGCTGCTGCAGCTTTATAAACCAGGATCACCTGCACTTATTTGACCTTTTAGAGGAAGGCAGCTAGAAGAAATGTGTACAGACAAGTGGCCTATTATCTCATGATGTGATGATGCTAGAAAAACTGCTGTGTCAGAGGGACAAATGAACCAAAACCTGCAACTGCACCTTAAATATTTTTGACAAAGTGGGCAGCAGCACCAAGGCTATAGCTGATCGGTCCACGGATAGGAAGTCAGTAAGGTCCACAGCTTCTGCCCCCTGCATAAACATAAAAACATTGTTTAATGTAAAGCATCACTGTTACTTGTTACTTGACCTACGTCTCGTCTTAAAATAGCCAGCCAGAAGGGAGTTATCAGTATGAGTTATAGTACTAAACCTCCTTTAGTTGTCCACTTGTTTATCTGGGCAGTCCTGCAGGTAGAAAGCAGCCTGAGGAAGACAAAACAGAGGCCCGTATGCTGCCTATGTGATGTGCACAGAAAAAGCCTCCCAAGCTCATCTCTATTGTTCTTAATAGCTGCATTTTCCAAGTTTTTTGTGCAATAGCCTAGATTAGTCTTAGCAGAAGACATGCCATATAGAGAGGTGTACCAGGGCACAGAATCTATTGAGGGTTGTAAGGAGACCCACAAATACTGGCATGCATGGTGGCATGGTGGTGTGCAGAGAGCTCAGAGGCACTGAGTACATGAAGGGCTCCCTAGATGCACGGAACCACTAGGAGATAAAGGGTGGTGCACGAAAGCTCAGACGTGCACAGACGCACAGGATGCTATATTACAGGGCGCTCAACTAAACACAGAGGACTAAACTAAACTAGGGCACACAGTACCAGAAGGCTGGCACCGGTGTGCATGGAGATTCTGAGCTCTGTGGGGTGCAAGCTTTGTTGAAAGATTCCAATATTCATCTTTTTATAGTTCCACAAAAATTAAAATCTTGATCTGTTTTAATAACTCTGATTTCCCTATAAGTAGCAGAGTTAAGTGTTCAAACAAAGTAAGTCTACCAAGAACCATAAATAATATAAAATCTGTATTCATCTTACAACAGCTGCAAAAAGTGATTTTCGCAGAGTATTGTAATTAGACCTTTCATGACTTGTAAAAGAGATCCTCTAACTGCAGTGTTTTCACCCAAGCAGACACTCTGGGGTGTGTAACTGGGTGGACTGTATGATTCATTTCACCAGCTGGTCTGTAAGAAGCTTACTCTTCATTGCCACCATTTTTCACAATGACAGGACAGGACTCATTAAGTTTGAAAAATAAACTTTGCAGGATATTTTCACATAATTAGAATGTGGTACCATGCTGACAAAGTACGCAGTTTTAATACCAGCTCCTAATTATTTTTAAAAAATCATTAAGTTTGCAAAAATAATTTTCTCCTAAGTAAAATCAAAAATTCCCCCCCCACATACAAACAGTAATATCCCCTCCAGGTCAGATGGGTATTGTAGAGGTACCATGCAATAAGGATCTGAACTCATCAGCAGCAGCAGCCTACATCTCCACTGCCCCTGTCCCACCCAATACACAAACCAACACCTTGGTACTGTTAGAGCATCAGACCTCCATCCAAATTAATTCAAGATATCCCACAATGTAATGACGCCAGGGAGGGAATGAGAATGCTCTCAGTGAAATGGCAATATTTTAATCCACAAGGACAACAGTTAATCAGTATTTCGTAACTGTCTTATATTTAACTCAGATGTTTACAGCAGGGGTGCCACAGTGGTGTAGGGATTAGCATTTCTACCTCTCAGAGCCAGAGCCCTGGGTTCAAGTCCAGACCTGGGGTGTTATCACTGTGGATTTCTCCCTGTGTTTGTGTGGGTTTCCTCTGGTTGCTCTGGTTTTCTCCCACAGTCCAAAGATATAATGGTAGGTCAATTGGCTTCTGGGAAAACTGGCCCTAGGTGTGTGTCTACATCTATGTGTGCCCTGCCTTATGCCTGTTGCTGGCCAGGATAGGCTCCAGCTCCATTAACCCTGACTTGGAAGAAGTGGTTAGAAAATGTGCAGATGTTTGATATGTAAGAATCACTTTGCTCCACACCATGGAGAATGATAAGTTTATGATAACATATGAGCCTGCAAAATACTGGTGAATATGCTATCTTGCAGAGTAAACCCATCAGCTGCAAATTGTAAAAGAGATAATTTTTTCTTAGGCAAAATCAGATTGTGCCTTGACATCAGTAAAGTTGTAGTTACATTTACAAAAAACATTCCTCAAAATAATGCAGAGTTTACAGTTTTAGGCAGTATTAAATCATAAAGTATTTAAATTTAACATGGATTGCATTAACCGGGAACGTTCAACGAAAGCTGTACAAATTTTCCAGGTATAATATTCACTTGGACATGGAAAAGCTCATCTGTCCTTCATACAAAATACATTTCCAACAGCAAGTAAATTACTTTTTAATGATCCAGGGCTTTGTGAGCACAAATATCTAATAAATAAATATTAATGCAAGAACCTGTGACAAATTAAAAATTAATTAATAGTATGCCTCGAAAATATATTTAGAGGTCTGCATATAAACAAGGTAAAAATGGTAACACAACATAAATAGTAGAAAGCTCATCTAAATATTTAATTGCTGCCTAACAAAGCAGAAGTGGGTCGTTATTTTCTAATTTGCTTGACCAAAGGAACACACAGCACCCACAGAATAAACAGCTTTATAATCCACATCCTGTGGGAAATGCGTGTTTGTTTTCTGAAACAGCCACATTAAATTCTACATAAAAGGACATACCGGTAAATGTTTTTTTTTGCAAATCACAAAAGAGGAAAATTGCTCTCATATGTTTTAATGTATGCAAAGCTAAACGGTTGAGAGAAAAGTTCAGGGTTTCTGAAGTGTAGCTAGCTTTCTGGAGAGAGACTATAATATAAGCGGGCCTGGATTGTGTAGGCTGAAAGGCCTGGGACTGTGTACTCAGGTGTGCACAATCTGTCAGCACCAATAATGAGAACCAGGACTGAATGGAAGTTTCTAATCAGCTTTTAATCCACCAGCCAAAGTCACTTTTCTGCCAATTTTCTGCATGAAGACAGAACAGTCAGGAAAGAAATTAACGTCAGAGGTGTCTGCATGTTCATCTCCTTAAAAAGTATAGCAACAGGGCAATTATTTACATTACGTAAAGGAAGCCAGTTTTAATTACTACTTAATTAGAATATTTTACACCGCAGCAATGTGAAATGCTGCAAGTGAAGCATTAATAATGAATTACTAAATAATGTGAATTCAACCTTTATAAACTATTTATGAATTATTAACATATGCCAAAGGTGTCAACACAATATGCTAATTGGCTGGCAGTTACACACAATGTTTGATAGATATTAAATAAATCTACTTTGCTGTTGTTCAAATGTGTGATTCCACTTTACTTAACCTTTAATGGTAGATACTGGGCAAGAAAAGTCATTTTCAGTTACAAAATCTAAAATTGAACAGCTGGAATTTTAATGTTTGGTCTGAAACAACATAGAAACACTTCCATGTTGTATCATGGTACCTTTATTCTGTGCAGAGCCAAACATAAAGAATTCAAAAGCAGATAATGCTACTGTATATCAAATTGACATTTTTTCTTTATGAAATTTCTGTAAAGAACCGCCTCTGACTAAACAAAGTGCTTAAACAGGAATATATTTGAGAAAATCTATCAATCAGATAGGGCAAACATTTTATAGTTCACTTAGATCAATAAATGTTATTAGCAAATGCATTGCTCAGGGTGAACCAAAAGACTTTCCACCTGGATTTCCTAGGGATTTAGAGTTTATGTCATTTAGATTTTGGAACATATGTTTTTTATTTTGCATAACATCTAAATGTAAAAGGTTTGCTCACAAAATAAACTCAAAAACACTGATGTACATGGTAATAAATGGCATCTGAAATCAACAGCAAACTCCACTGGGCCTTTAAACGGTAAAAGCTGAATTGTGTAGCTTTCCACAAGCTACATAAGAACAGCAAAATCTACAACACAAAACACCCAATAAATTATTAACAGCTGCATCGAGTCACAGTCATTAGCATCAGTCAAGAGTATTTTGAGACCACAAGCTACTGAAGAACCCAGAAATCACAAATCATTTGCAACATTTTTGCCTCCTCAATATGTGATGTAGATACTTTGCTCTTTTCCTTACAGCAAAGGCCTGGGATTGCACAATAGTTTGCACCGCAGAAAATGAACAGCAACATGTCAAAGTGAAAGCACTGTTCCAGTAAATGACATTTTAAAGGAAAACCTAGAACACCAGCCTTAGGATTTATGCATACTTTCCATAAACTGTAACTGGAAGTTGATTCAACATGAATATCCAGGTGTAAACGCAGACTTGATTTTCAATATTGCATGTATAAATACAATCTGTCAAAACGGTTACTTATAATTCTAAATATAAGTTGTTCATATATTATCTTACCACAGAAATAGGTGTTTCTTGAACACTTTTAGGCTTAGCTTTGATAAACTCTAGAAGATGCTTCCTGTAGTCCTTTAATAGTTTCCTAAAATACTAGCAAGGGTTATTTCACCCCACCATGCAGAACCTCTCCAGCTCCACCTGGATGAGGGAAACAGAGGAGTCTTTATTAAAGACTTTAATAGCCAATCAAGAACACTGGTTTTTTATGTTCTCTTAACCTTTTGGTTCTTAGGTTTCATGCAGACTTAGTGTTATCCTTTTGTAAAACCCATGTGTGACCAAGCTCGAGCTTTACGACAGAAGGCACCAGCTTTTGGCCAAAATTCCCTGGCTGACTTTGAAATCCCTTTTTGCCTGGGTTCCACTTAGGACACCAGGATGAGTGGATGCAAATCAACACAATTATAGAGCAGAACCATTCTATACTTCACAGAAAACAAGACAGTGTTTTTTTTCCAACACAAGCTGTACCTTTCTGTGCTAATCATGCTCCTGGTGAGACTGTTCAAAACTAATTTGTGTTTCATCTTTCCACATCATGCAGTCCCATTTAATTTGGGAGTCAATTTGTTGTTGTTTGACATAAAATCGTGTCATTTTCTTTTATGTCATTGAACTCTGCCACAGTTCTCATATTCATGAGGTCAGCCTCACACAGTAGTCTTAGCTTTGGAATAGTTCTCCTGACCACATAAAAAAATGTACCCTCTGTTGATATTTTCAAGTCTTGTCTCATGATATTTGTCTCAGAACCTATGGATTTTCAATTGGTCTTCAGGCTCAAATGATTCATGACCTTCTTGTTCACATTTATGTATGTGTTTTGCGTAACTATTCCATTTTTTCTGTTTACTGTGTTTTTTAAAATATTTTATATATGCATAATTTAAGTAAAGTGCCTTAATATTGATTGATCAATGATGTGGTGTCCTGATAATGTCAGATAACAGTGTTTTATCCTCCAAGATCACTTTTCTGGCTGCACATTTGTCTTGGGTCCTCTCTCTTACTGTTGGAACCATCAGCTCTGGAAATAACGCCACAATCAAAAATGGGATTTTTTTACAGCTGCCACTTGACTTTGTTAGGCTGCTCATTTTTACCTTAGATGTTATTTGACTTTCTCCATTATGAAATTGGTACTGAGTGATTTGATTCAATATTCACCCTACTTTAATACTCTGTGACAATCAATGTTCTAAGGCTTTTACCAGATGAGTAAATACATTAGATAATGAATGTTACAGTAGTTGTATCATAGTAGAAAAAAATGTTTAGAAATATGTAATTTTTTATCTGTATATTCAGTCATCCTTATTAATTTGTATCACATTTCACACATATTAGTAAATCTTTATATTTTCTAACTCATATTTTAGTTACAGTTCATCAGGAAGATATATATTGAGGAGTACTTGATATAAATCTTATGCATCATGTCTCCCATTTCATTTACTTTTTTGTTCTGACCAGAAAAGCCTTTATAAGCCTTTCTTATAAGCGATGTGCAGCATATCATATGACAGGCAAGCGGTTATTAAAGGAACTGATTGATGCTGGTCTTTCTGCTGGTGAAACACTGGGGACCTTGTGTGAGGTGAGCTCGGTTATACATCGGCCTTGTGACCCTGGGCTACTGAATGCCCATCACAACAATCGGTCTCATAAACTGCACATCATACCATGACTTTGTCAAACAAGAGGCTGCATAAAGGTGCTCAGGGTTTCTATAACTGAACAATTCACTTTTTTATTTTATTATACAGTCATTGATAGCAGTACAGTGCTTTCTCTTCCAACTGCATCAGCTGCTGCTGCAGGTTTAGTTGTTCTGAAGTAATGTCATTCCTTAGAGGGAAAAAAAGCCGCCGTTAAAAAATAAGTCTTGGTCAAGATACAGGAATAAGCCCGTCAGTATTCATTAACGCACACCAAAGGATTTATCGGGATTCTCAATGCCCACACCACTGTGATATCATCAGAGTCTTCTGCGTGCTGCCCTAATGCTTTCTTCACTGTTCTGATCATGAAATTTAGTTTCTGAAACAAAGAAGCTTAAAAAATACAAAAAGGAAAAAAAGAAAACTTTTAGCATTATAAAATGAGTTTCTGCTGCCTCCCCCCCCCCCCCATTTTTTCAGATCTAATCAGCATTTTCTGTATGAAGGTAGTTATGGACTCAGCTGGAATCAGGATGCTGTGGGATTTACTGTAGATCAATGCCCAAGCCCATCATTCTAAACCATGAACCAAGCACAGAACAACAGGATCTCAAATGACCTGGATGTCAATAACGCTGATAAAAACAAGGGCATCTATCCTGGTCACATTTATTTCAGCCTATAAAACCTGTGTAACTGCTCCTGAGAGTCCACCCAGACCTGCAGACATATGTTTCTTCAATATTTTTGTCCATATGAGCTTGTAGATGTTTAAAGAAGTGCTTTAATATGCATTTGAGGCAACTAAGCAGGTAATTGTTCAACAGACTAATGTACTGCAGGGAGCTCAAAACAAGCACACCCTATAGATCTCAGTTTGACCTCTTCAGCCATGGGTCATAGGTCATGGGTCACATCAGAGCAAAGCAGGCATCTCCAACACATCGTGAGCCACAGAATTAAGTTAATCACATGACCCACCATACTAATAACACACATGCCTAGAAATAGAAACAGCCTACCGTACGGTGTAATTCTAAGCAGATGAATATCTAAACAGTCTACCATGTCTATCTTATTTGCACAGAGCATTGCTGTTTCTTTGTTTAGAATCCACGGTCTTTCCTTTATATTTAGCCTGACTTTAAATAAGGTTTCAAGGAAAGTGCTCGGCTGTTTGTATCCTAACAATTACCTTAATGGAAGGATAAAGACAGATGGTAGAACTGCCTTCAGCCCCAAGTCAGTGCAGTATTAGCCTTTAAAGCTAATTGCAGACTTCTGTAATCAGAATTAAAGGGATTAAGCCAGATAAGCCATTCTGATGGATATCTAGAAGCACCATTAATAACAGTTCTATGTTTTATGGCTGGCGCAGATATGCAGTCATGACCTTTCATGTCCCTTAGCTACCAGAGAATTAATTACATTAAAAAGTGGCATTATCATTATTTAAAAAAAAACAAATATACATACAATATGGGAGTTAAAAAACAACATCGGCCAATCTTAAAACAATTGGACCATCATATTTATAAAACATTGAAGTATTTTCAAGTAATATATTACCACTGATGTTTTTTTTTACTTCTGGGACTAAGAGGGTTTTTGAATAATAATAAAACTGAATCAGGGCTTACAGTATATGCTCTAATATATACAGTACATCTAAGTCACCTTAGATAAAGATTTCAGTTTAATTAAACTAGAAGATGTACTTAAGTAAACTTAAAGCACGCTCCCAGTTTTTGTGACGGGCTTTAACATAGGCATCAGTATGGTTTGCTTTACCAAGTTAATATTTTGAACCCCTGGAATAACTGAGAGTTTGTTAGCTGACACTGTACCTGTAAGAACATAAGAAATGTTATAAACTACCATTTTGGTAGTTAGTAGTTCATTAATCCAAGGATCTCATCCAGCCATTTCTTGAAAGCAGCCAAGATATCAGCCTCAACAACATGGTGGCTGTCTAAACTCCCACAACTCCGTGGGTTAAAGAAACTCCTGTTCTCACTTTTAAATGCACTTCCACTAAGTTACCACTTGTCTCCTCTGGATCGTGTGTCTCCATTCGTTCGAAAAAATCCACTAAGCTTACTGTGTCAATACCTTTTCACTTTATATTGAGTAAAGGATACAAAAGTAATATCTTGGAAACTACTCCATTGAAGAATTTCATGTACTACAGTGTGGCATGTTAGCATGTTATCTGTAATTCAAAATTCTATTTTACAATAGAATCAGCTACAAAATGCAAGTATGACAATATTCTTAATTTGGAAACTGTAATATTGACAAACTCATTTTTAATTATTAGCTCCTATCTCAGGAGACTGATGGGCAGCTTGAAGTATGAGATTGTGGTGGATATTGCAGAGATTTGGAAATTAACTTTAACACAACAATGCACAGCACATTATTATTGCATTTTTTTTACTGAAACTGAACCTCCATGAATACGGGAAAGCAGAAGAAGCAGTGTGGCACAGTGACTGTAATCTAATTCTTTAAAATAACTCATATTAAAAACTCTCTACAGTGTGTGCTGAAGGCTACATTTCATCTTGGATAATTCCCAAAAGTCAGGTATAGATCATAGAAAATGTTACTAACATTTTCTTGCTTCTTGAAATACAGCTTTTAAAAATTAATGTATAAACAACGGAGCTGATTTTTTTTATATCTAAGGTGTGGCAGTTCTCACTCACAAAGTAAAAACAGGAGGTAGTTTACAGCCATATAATCTTATCTCTTAATTCAGGATCAAAAATGATTTCATGCAATATGGAAATATGACATCAACAAGAACAGCTGTCAGGGCACTATTTTCATCTTATACTGTTATACTACATCTGCAGTACAGAAGGCAACAGTGAATAATTAAATGTTCTTGAGTCTGAAGGCAGGCTCAAACAAAATATAGAGACTCAGGTTGGTAACTTGTAGCTGCAACACATGAAACAGGCTCTTTCAAAGAAATTGCAAAATGTCTCACAAAGTGTTGAAAACATTAGTTGGAGCAGAAGCTCTGTTTTTCTGTTCCTTTACTCCCCCTAATCCCCCAAGAAAACATAAATATCCACGGGAAAAGGCTTATACAGCCTAATAATAAAAACAAATGTGATGATATTAAAAGCCATCCCCAATTCATTATAATGATGTATCGTTACACTTCATGCATTAACCTTGTATTCAAGATTCATGCCTACTGCAGGTCATTAAGAAAGGGTTTCTCATTAACAAACCCTGCCCTATTTGCATAAATAATCTTAAAAGTTAATGAGGTCTTGCTAGCTACACTTGGAATATTACTTTTTCACTGCATGTTCGTGTCTAAAGCCATGTGTAAATAATTCAATAAGCACCCTTTCTGTGCCATCTGAAAAGCACACCTTGTTTTAAAGTTCAGAAGCACCATCTGGAATTTCATTAAAAACCACATGACAGCAAAGTTATACACCCTTACTGATTTTTTGTCCTGCAAGAATTATATATCCTTCAAAATAGCACAGTGGTGTAAATATACAGAATAACCAGACAGTCTCCCCAGATGGGTTTGAACTTAGTCTACAGGGACCGGGGGGTGCATACACTATCTCTATATGGATAGATCCAGTTGCCTCGAAAATGAGAGGGTGGCCCCAGTTTGGTCACCATTTTTAATGATGCAGCTGGACTGTGTATGTAACCAGGAATAAAAAGTGTGTGCTCTTCTGCTACATCATTAGAGTAGAATTACGTGGTGAGGCTTTAATTATAGTGCATTGAAAAAGCCTTGAGAAAAGTCCCACGGTGTCCCATTTTGTAAAATTGTAAAAGAATGTAAAAGTTAGAAAACCTAAAGGGACTGCCATGTAGACTGCATTAGTATTCAGACTCCAGATCTGGTGGAATCATCTCTGGAAGCAATTACAGCTATGAGTCTTTTTGTGTAAGTCTCTAGCACTGCACACTGGCTTGGTGCTATTTTTGACCATTTGCCTTAGTAGATTTGCTCATTCTCTCTCATTTTTTCACCTTTTCACAGAATTTTGGTAGGATACAATTATCATTGACTTCCTTATTCTTAAGCCACTGCAGTGCATCATTGGCCTTGTTCTTTGAGTATGTTTTCCTGCTGAAACACGGATCACGTCTGAAGCAAGATTTCCTCTAAGGTTTTTCTGAATTTTGTACCATCTATGTTTCCATTCGTCTTGACAATAATTGTCCCTGCCGATAAGAGACAGAATTATAATATAATGCTTCTACCACCATGCTTGACGGGAGGAAGGGTGCTGATTGAGTGATACATTAAGCTGACTTTGCATCAGATATAACTTTTTGCATTTAAACCAAAAGGTTAAAATTTAGTCTTGTCTGATCTTAAAACATTTTGCTGTATGTTAGCACTTAGATGTGATGTTGCAAACTCCATGTGGGATTTGAGTTCTTTTCCATTTTCATACAAGTCCCCCTTGTGGAGTGACCGGGAGTTTATTGACAAATACTGTTGAATTATTGTGAAGTTGCCATTGGTTTCCTCCTTGCCCAGATGCTCAGTTTGGAAACTGCGACAGTTTGACAGTTTCTAGGCAGTTTCTAGGGTTCCTTCCTTTTCTTAATGATCAACTTCACCATACTCAAAGAGTTATTGAGGGTCTTTGAAATATTTTTATACCGTTCTCCTTTATACAACTTCATCCTTGAGTTGTTCTGAAATTTCCCTGGTTCTCATGTTTAATATTTGCATGAAATTCACTACCTAACTGAGGGACCTTACAGAGACAGGTATATTTATTCTCAAATTCTGTGAACATTTATTGCACAATTTTTCAACTAATACTTTGACTCCTTAAGGTACATCTGTGCAACTAAAACAACAAAGAGTTTGAATATATATAAAATAAGCATCTTTCCATTTTTCTTTCATATTAATTATCTACTTACATTCTTTTTTGCTTTCAATATGTGGCGTAGGTTGTGTATATAACAAATATTAATGGGTACTTCAAAGTGTCATTACTGCAAGCTTAAAATCTGAATTTAAAGTACCAAAATGTGAAAACTGTACCAGGGTCTGAATACTTTTGCAAGCGGAATATGTAATTTATAATATATTCAGTGTCTATTCCATAAACATTTTTCCCTATATATTTGTTCCTTTAGAAGCAATAATGAACAAATCATGAGCATAATTTTATTCGTCCCACGTATCGGGAAAATGTGGAGAACTGGTTAGAGCTCTGGATAACCCAGCTACATAAATGTGAATCAGGCAGTAGGTTAACTTGCAATGAATTAGAGTCTCATACAGGGAGAGTCATGTCAACTTGCTTAACGTTACAAATCTAAGCCGCATAGGACCATGGTAAACGTTCCATCAACTTTACACAAGGCCAGCAATAAGTCAAGCTTTACCTTCCAATGTGTTTTCTTGCCTCCATTCCTGGGTTGGCATTTGGAGCTCCATTCAATGCATTTGGAGTGGTGTGACCTCATCATGCCAGTCTCCTGTTTGAAATTGTGTCTGCAGCACTCCTGATTGCACAATCAGGATTAGAATCATGCTGTCATATCTACTAATCATACCCTGCTATGGCCCAGAAACACGCTTATCATCTCTGATTAGGTCACTTCTGTCCGGAGGGGGGTAACACTAGCAAGGGAAGGTGCTGAGAAGAGTCTCTATTCTCTTCCTCCTTTCTTTACATGAACTTACTTCAAGGTGTTTATCCAGCTTTGAGCCAACAATTCACCACTATCAGGACATGAATATCCCTGCTGATCCTTCCATCAGCAGATTGTGATAAATCTGTCACATTAGCACAATACTGCCTACTGCACTTAAAACTGTAACCTGTGGAAATGCAGGGCTTGTAAGATTACTGCACGTACATTAGCCCTACATTCTCATTTTTGTTTCTTGCAATGAGATTTTCAAACCTGATGTTAATAAATGATGTTATGAGAAAAAGCAGTCGGTGTTTCTCATTGGCAATGACCATTGGTCAGCATTGTCATGGTTTAGCAATTATGTAGGTCTCATCCTCTCTCCTATACATAGGACATGGATCCTTTCAATGTCTTCAGTGATAGTGCATTAAATGTCATTGACACATAGAGATTAATTAATGTTATAAAATCTTTGAAGTGAAAAAAAAATTCAAGTTAAAGTCAGTTTTAGTCATTTTATTAGTAATTTAAAAGTATAAGATCAATAACTCTATTGATCCTATTCTCATAAAATCTACTCATGCTTTAAATGAATAATATAAAACATATACTAAAGACTGTATAAATTTTCTTATTTTGTTTCGAATATTTTACCCAGAGAGTTGAGAGAACTTTATTTTCTTTATTTTGATGGCAATTAGCATTACCCCTGCAAACAAGGCCCCAGAAATAATCAGCTCTGTGCACACTAATGTGATAAGGATGTCTGTAGATCTTAGCTCATTTAACTGACTGCAAACAAGCAATTATTGATCATAGGTATCAGTCTGCATAATGCAACTCTTAGACTGTCATATAAATTATACATCAGTGTTTTTAAATCATCAGATAATTGGTGAAAATAATTTGCCAACTGTAATAAGGAATGTAATATATGATAAACCTGTACCATATGGCAAAGCGGCTGGAGTTATCTACTAATTAAAATTACTTAATAAAAAGTCATGCCCAAAGGATTCTTCACTTGACCTTTACACCTTAATTAGTTGGTGAAGTGTTAGCAAATATGTTGACAATAATTACATGTAGTTACATTTTTTGACAAAAGCAAAAAGTACCCAATTAAAGAAATAAAATAGAAAATGTTTTTTAATTAATCTACATTTGCTCTTGACAAATCATTGTGCATATTCATCGAATACTGCTCTTACAAGACCCAAGATTGCAACGATTTGAAAAATAATTCTGAGGTAACGTTCCATTTAAATATAGTCCTAGTGAAGTAATCTATGAGATGGTGAGACTTTGAGTCATTTAAGGGTTCTGTGTTGAGGGGAGTGGGGAAGGTATTCATTTGAGACTAAAAGAAAAATGTAGCAGTATTTATTCTGCCAGAACAGTGCTGAAAACCAGCCACCTGTGTTAAATTGGCATTATGTTACAATACATTTGTAACAAACCAGTGCACAAAGAAAATCACACAAGGGAGACTGGTGAGGTGTATTCCCAGGCCTGTACCAGAGAATGTTTCCACTAATGAGGAGTGGGAAAAAATTCACCCAAAGCACTGTTTAAATTATAACCGAGATCTCTGTCCCCTTACCCACCAACAAGGTTTTGTTCAGTCTCCTTGGAAAATGCAGCTTTAATTAACAAGATTTCATACTCATTAGTGAAGAAAAGAGGATATGTAATAATGCAATGAAAGGGTTATATTACATGTCTGGAGACAAGGATTCGGGTTTAGCCTATTTATTCATTGTAAACGGTTGTTAATATTGCACAGTCTGTCTGATCTAGAAACCCCAACCAGATTGACAGATCACCGTTCACAACCATTAGGTGTCTCCCTGTCTCCAAACGATAAAAACATTGGAGAAGTTACTTCCAAAGCATTTTTCTTAAGGAAATTTAACATCTGTTCAAAACAACTCACAGTACAGAGCTTTAACTTCTCAGAACTGTTTTTAATATAAAGTGCTTCAGGCTTCAGAAGATATGTTTCACTTTACATTTTATCCTTGTCTAGTTCTCATTATGATGTATTTGAGTATTATCCCAACATGCAAAAAGCAAAATAAATTGCTTTAGCCCACTTCGACCTAAATATGAATGCAGATCAAATGCATTAATAACTGTGCATGGTCCATTGCTTTCAAACATCACATGCAAGCTACAACAAAAGTATACAGAACACTGGTCTCTCCTTTGGTAAAAAATAAAAATGTTTGCATTACATGTATTTAGTATTTGCATTAAAATGATTAAATCCATGTCTAGATGTGACTTTGAAATATAATTGTACAGAGATCAGCACAACACACGTCGTATGTGCAAAGTTTACAAAAGCAAAACAATACAAATTCACATTACACAGAAAATGGCCCTGGTGTGGACATGTATCTCAAGGATCAAACACACACGTGTGAACAACATTTTGCTTAAAAACCAAGACACGCATGGGGCTTTCATTAGGTACAGCAGAGACTTAGCATACTTATGTAAAGCAGCGTGCCAACTGTGGTTAAGTCAGGCTGGATTCCAATTTATACACTAGATGAACTAGTGACTCGATGCTGCCCTCATCAAGTAACGCTGATATTATCATTAGAGCTTAGTGACTGCACACCTCTTAAATTAACTCCTGGCTGGAAACCTTAAAGCACTGATATATTCAACAAGTCAGTATTCTTTCTGTTTCTCTGTAATATATTTTTCCCATAGAGTGAAGATTTTTCAATTCCTTCTCCTCCACTAGTCCCAAATAAGTTTCTTAGATTTTGAAAGCAGACCAATTTATACCATAAAGCCCAGTCAACCACAACTCGGATCTTGTTCAAATATTCAGAGAGAGTGCCAAGCCGAGCTGATTTACTGAGTTTCCATGGGTTTTATGCTATATTTATGCTCTTACATAATTTGACTTTCTTCTTCATGAGCTGCCAGAGTAGGATTAAATTGATATAGCAGTGGTGTAGCAGTATTTTATAAGAAAAAAACTGCAGTCAAAGTACTTCCTGAGACAGAGAGGACAAAACAAAGCTGAGATTCTGCAAACAGCTTAGTCAGGCTTATTATACGATGACTCAGAAGAATCGAAGCCCATTCAATTCTCACAAAAATAATTGTGAAGAGATAATCCTCAATCTTCTGTATGTATGCAGTAATCTCAAATCTATGCTTTTCTCTCCATTTAATTTGTAATTCTGAGGAGCATGAGAGAACAGCTAATAATAACGTACTGACGCAAGAAATGCAATGTTTCTATAAAGACAAATAAAAAAATTCCAGCTGCTTTAGTACAGCCTGCAGTTTCAAGAGTGCCCTCATCAGATCCCAAACCTTCATTATTTTAATTTTAAGGCCCTCATGTACAAGGCTTAATCAAGCGCCTCCTCCTGCACACCACTGCTTTATTTACATTCACTTCGCAGCCATGGAAACCATAGAAAGGTCACCGTGAAATCTAATATTCAACAGACCACTACACCAGGAAGTCCTTTGGAAACATGACATTCATGCAGGTCCTGCCAGTAAAGTGTCTACAACAATCATCCAGCTCTTATTGTAATTAACAGTTAAGCCACAGCATGATGTACATCAGTCATAACCCGAATCGTAACTCCTGTTGATTCCAATAGATTGAAATTCGTACTTTCGCTGAATTATTCAGTAGGTCAACATTGCTACCATGCCCACAGTATGCTAAACATGGAAATCATCTAGTGAGCCTACGGTACATAGTACGTATGAAAATGGACCAGTTTTATGCAATATCATTTCTTCTCCTTGGAGATGTTTAAGCATCATAAGCAATAATGAAGAAAGCTTTACCACATTAAAAAAATTGTATCAGAAGCCTTTATATTTTAATAAAAACTAATCTAAGAATGGCTTGTCTTCACTCATTTGTGTACGAAATGAATTGCTTGCATCTGAATACAATGCCCTTTGGTAGGTATGAATTCTTAGTGTTGTAGTAAGTGGGAGCTTTTCTTCTTCTCATTCCTATTAGTAAAAGATAGATAGTCCCACTCCCCGAGACCTACATTAGGACAGTGAAGCTTATTTAAGAACAGGATGCCCTAGTTTGCCGAAAGTATTACATGCTAAACAGTAAGAGCCTTTATTGACAGCTGAATAACAAGAAAACAGCAATTAGAGCTTACATACCAGTTCTAGCTTATCAGTAAAATGCTGAAATTCTTGAATTTTACATTTCTGTCATTTTGTCAGCTATGCATAATGTTAGAAACAAAACCACATAAATCATCAGTTTTGAGTAAGAATAAGTTTGTGCCGTGCTCTTTTCTTTGAAAAAAAATAATTTACCATGTACTTTCACTAATTATAGGGCTATTATACCAAAACCTCAGAACAAAAAGACAACATGCAGTTCCACAGTTTATTGGTTTATAATGGCATGTCGTGCATATAAATTTCCAGACTGTACTCCCATATATTCTAATTCAAGCAATACTGAATTATCTAATTTAGCAATGCGCACAAGATTCTCAGAGATTGAAACAGAGCTTAAGCACAAAGCAGTCCCTTAGAGCAGCAGACAAAGCCAAGCCAGATCTGCTGAAATAAATTCTCTAGTAGAATTGAAAGGAAGACAATGTAAAATGTTTATGTCTATAATATTTTTATTATGCAATATAAATACAGGACCTTATGGGCAAAATATAACTCCTTCTGATCCTTCACTTCAACAACGAACAGTCCCTTTCTCATTTAGAGATAGGGATATTAGCTGTCAGCTTCACGGGGCATGTGGGAACTAAATATTACCAAACTGCACTGAAAGATCCATTTTTGTGGCCACAAGTTTATCTTTTGTTCAAAATATGCAATGCCAAGACTGCAATCAACGGATATGAATATAACAAAAAGAGGCAAACAAATACATTTTGTAATGTGTTGTATGTTTATACTTAAACACTGCTCAACAGCAGTGAGATCTCACAATATCTATTCTTTTAAAGCAGATACAAATAATGAAATTGCATTTGTGTTACTTTGTTTGGGACTTATCTTCATGGAAGATAATATATGTGTGCTTTTATTTTTAGATTTCTATTTCACATATACACAATAAAGAGATCACTGTAGCTGAATGCAATTTTGTGTAAAATTATAATTACAACCCACAAAACAACAGCTTAGAAACTATCAACGGTTCCATGCAAAAGCATTCACCCCCTTCCAATGTGGTCTAGTTTTGTTGAATTATAATGAAATCTGCACATTTTTACATATGTACAGTATCTTGGGTTTATTGTAATAAGTTATTACATATGCAATCGACATTTTATTTTTTTCTTGGCAGACATTTAACTTTTACACCCATAAAAGTGTTCAGCTTAAAGATATACATTTTTATTTAAAATGTTCATTTAAAAAATTGTATTCATTCATTTTTTTTAAATGGGTTATCTTAAAATACTTTTGCAAGGCACAACATATACAAAGTTTAACCTTTAAGACTATGAGCTATTTCATACATAAATAAAATATATGAAACTATTAAGAACTAAAGTACCAGTGCAGAAAAAGAAATAATATGAAGGTTAGACGAAAATCCTTTAAAACTGCAAGAACTTCATGAAGATTTTAGTTAGACTTCGGGAGGGATGACAGCAACCAAGTTCTATTTCAGGTTTGCAACTCATAACTCATAATCCTAACTTGTAATTCTCTGTGATGTCACTTCCTAAAGAGCTATAAATAGCACAGTAAGCCCCCGCAGTCGGCCTGGAATTCGCCTGTCTGCATCCCTCCTGCACCCCAACTCCATCTTTGCAGCTACTCCCTGGTTCACTGCTCGCTCTGCAGGGGGTCCCGGCTTCCTTCTTTTCTGGCCAGGTGGCTGGTGTTCAGCCAAGCGGGTTAAGTCAAAGCCTCTTATGCCCAACATCTCTGTAAACATTCATAAATACAATTTCTTATTGAATGTTATTCTTCATGAACTCTGTGCAGGTAGCAGGCAAATGCTATATTTTCAAGAGAGAATCCGCTTTACAAATCAACAGATTTTTCTGTTCCAACGGGACAAGACAAATATTTGTCTACATTGTTTTGGATGACAAGCCACATTCCCCATCACTTATAACATTTGTAATGGTAATGATCTGCCATGTTATGTGATGAAAACCAGTGTTCACTGCAGGTGCCTTGCAACATTGTGCAGAATAAAAGTTTCCAACTATCCATTTTCTAACCACTTCATCCAATTCAGGGTCACAGGGTAGCCGGAACCTACAGTATCCCAACAAGCATATCAGTCCCTTTGCAGGGCACACACAGACACAAACACAATTAGCCCTGAAGTCAATTAACATACCAGTATGTCTTTGGACTGTGGGAGGAAACCAGAGCATGTGGAAAAAACTCATGCAAACATGGAGAGAACATACAAACTCCGTGCAGAAAGCACCCTGGGGCCCCAATGTTAACCACTCTGCCACCATCCCATCCAGAATAAAAGTTTGCATTTCCCAAATATATAACTTGAAATGTTTTTCTTTTTCCAAACCTGTAATATGATTAAACTTTTCCACTATTTGCTGAAAATGTTTTTTAATGAGCAATAACACGTTAAAACATTAACTTATTCATTTTTACATTGTTAAGCAATGGTCTAACTTTTGAAGAGAAAAATGATAAGGGAAATGTCAAGGACAAAATGCTAACATCAAATGTGGTGAAATTTATAAACGTGTAAATGGCCACCAGATCACTCCTATTTTATCTATCCATAATTGGAAAGCCAGCTATTCCTGACAGGGGTGTGGAAACTAGGGCACCAGTCCTGTCTTTGGGAGGTGGGATGAAACATGAGGACCCAAAGAAAAGCCACACAGACCCCAAGAAGGACATGCACACTCCTCACAGAAGGTCCCCCTTGTCAAAATCAAACTCAGGACCTAAGAGCTGTGAAACAGCTGTGCAAACCTCCGTGTCTCACTGTCCTCACATCTGACTCCTACTTTAACACCTGGCTGTTAAAACTGCTGTTTTGTTTAAAAGGCAAAAAGGAAGTGTCACCCCTTCATGAAAAGTCTTGGTTTGCTCTGCTTGACTTTCAATGCTCTAAAAAATTATTAAAACATCAAAGAAAATGAAATGTGTGTGTGTAGCAAGTAGAAGAGGAGCCCACTGAGAAGCCAAACAATAGTGGGATTAGTTTGCTTTCGACATGGTATTGCAATCCAGCACTGAGTGACAGCGCGCTAACCTGAAACCCTGTTCTAAATGGGGAAAACACTCTAAATAGCGCACTCTGTTAAACACGGTTTTTGAGTTTTGAAATAATGTATGCATACTGTATGTCACATGACTTAAACATCTCAGAAAGGTGAAACCCTGGAACAGAGGTATGCAATGTTAATATACAGTATGATGCAGGTGTGTGGTATACAACTGCAACTGGCACTGGAAACAGGTGCTGTGCCACATTATACGTCCTAGACAGGGACTGAGCCTTTGCTTTTAGAATGCACTGTGTCTAGACAACTACGTGACCAGAGGTGGTTATGTTAGTATCCTCTCTGGACCGGTCCATGTAATGAATAATTAAAGAGAGAATTTGGCACCTTACATACCATGCAAAGGTTGAAACGTCCTTTCGATTACCTGCAAACTGCTCAGGCTTTGTAACCAAGCGCATGTCCTTGTTCTTTAAGCTGACTGCTCAAAGGACATCAGTCACATTATGCAGCCAATAGCTTCTTTATTCAAATGGTAGTATAAAGAACTGAATTATGTGCCTTCAATGAGTTGAGGCTTGTCACCCAGGGCAGATCGGAGCATGATAAAAATGTTGTCTTGAAGGATATGCCTCACAAATTAAAGCACATCCTGCCGATAACACTGCAGTTTTAAAAAAACATGAGGTAAAGGCCTATAGTAACCCTGCTGCAGAGCCGATTTCAAATCAGGATTTTTTTTCAGCAAATCACCAACATTAACATTACAATAGCAACTGCATCACAATAGGAAGCCCTTTCAGATATGAAGCAGAAGACACCATAAAGATGAAAAATCTGTGTCTGGATCGTTTTCTCTTTTGGAATAAATTTACAGAAAAGAGTAACTTTTATGACACACAGAAAGCTTGAAATGCTGGCCTAAAATGTACAGGAAATACTTCAAAAATCAAAATGCTAACAGCTCTTTCCTGCTGTAGTCTCTTTATAAGATGAACATTAGGCAATACAGGGCTTTTAACAATGGATTTTTAACACAGCCAACAAAAGGTAATTGTGTCAGTCTCCTTTTTAGGAAGTGATAGACAGGATACAATCTTCTTGGAGTTGTAGCCTGGATGGGGTCCAGTGACATTTTAACTTTCACATTTAAATCAAATCAAGAGACTACTAGTAAATGCAACAGTGCAACCCGAGCTTCTTCCATTTATTTAAAAAAAACTGTAAAGATGTTTGCAACGTAGATCACTAAATATGATAAAAAATTAAGTGGGATTTAGCCAAGAATTAGGATTTAAAATTATTTTTTAGAGAACCTGTCTTAAAAGAAACAGAAGTTCTGCTGGAGCATCATAAAATAGGATCATTTGGAGGAGTTTAAAAAGATTAATTGTGGTTAGGATTTGTACATTGTATTTCCTGTGTGTTGTTTGTGTATTTTCAGATAAACTGAAAATAATCCATTAAAAACAACTTTACATCCGAAAAGGACAAATGACTAAAAACTCAGCAACCACGAGTGTTTGTGTGAAAACTGGTCTTCCTCTCTTCCTCGTCATGTCCCTCCTTCTTCCTCACAAAGTGCTGATTAATTCTTGCAGCTGGTCTTGAGTTTCAGGCATGAATCGCCTCAGTCAGTGGTATTCTAACCCCTTCCAGAGACCAGAAGATGACCATCATCAAATAATCATTTAATTCCCAACTGCTAGTCTGGCCCAGGATGGGGGGGGGGGTGCCTCAGCTCTTCTTCTGAGGAAAAATTGCAAAGAAGAGAGATACTAAAGTAGCAGATAAAAGAAAATTAACTGGGCTCATTTCTGTTCCCATTTGAATAAGGAGGAGCTCGGTTTTTATACCAAATGTATTTCAAACATTTCCTTTCATGGGATGTCTGAAAAGAGGGAAAGGGGGAGAAGCCGATTTTCAAAAACAATAACAAAACCAGCCTTGTAGTTCTGCTTTAAAAACTCTTCCCAACTAATTTAGGACTATATATCCTCCAAAGCTTTAGGATATTTAGACATACTGACAAATTAATAATTAAATTCTAAGGTAGGGATTTGTGAAGGAAAATCAATGTTTTGTGACAGTACTACAGTGTTTTCTAATGATATCTCAAACAATCCTTATAAAGCAGTCAGGTGCTGTAGGTGCTTTTAGCTAAGAAACCATTTGTCTAAGTTAAAAGCCTGGACAACAGAACTATTTTTTCTTATTGAGCTTTGGCAGCCTTCTAACACCAGGCACTGTCTAGCCCTTTAAAAATGTTAGAGGGGCCTCCTCATCTCCTATTGCTCTGTTTGGAGCAGTGGGACAGATGAAAGACATCACTTTCTCTGTTGAAAAGTGCTGCAGCCTGTCAAATACAGTTTAGGCAGAGACATATTAATTTGCGTTTTGTAAAACGTCAGACGTATGGATTAAAGGGGTGTTCAAACTGTCAGTGTGCAGGGAAACCTAAAATCAAGAAATCAAAGCAAGTCTATAGTATAAAGGTATTGATTTTTGCACAATACAGATTAATTGATCAAAGGGATATCTAGTTAACTGGTTGACAGATTACTATTTTTATTCTATTTTAAGGTTCAAACAGGATTGCCAGCTTCGATATGACTTTAACTAGGGGGACAATCCTTTCTCATGTTTTCTTAACTTTTTTTTTAATTACCTGGCATTGACAAATATTTGTCCATAACAGAAAAATAAACGAATAAAATAAGTGGCCATGGTCTTAGCTAAAACAAATTGTTCCTATGGCAATCTGAAATAGGAGATTAAGTAGGTCTTGAAAGAATCAATTTCCTAAAAACAGCACATCCATCTGAGAGAAACTCACTGACCTAGCTTATGAGATGAAAACCCTCATGCAACCAATATGCTAAGCAAGGGAAAGGTAAAGCAAGGTAAGCTACTGTTTATGTACTATTACAGTGGAATTGAAAGGGAAATGTACATGCCCATAATCAGATTTCATCTTTATTCTCATCACCATGTTGTAACTCTGCCAGTGATGGTCATTTACAACCTCAGTATAGCTAACTGTACAGGAAGTGATTGTTTGTTTCCTTTCAGGGCATTTGTGTGCTTATTTTCAATGGGAAGATGAGAACTTGCATTTATTTCATGGGTTTTGTGTGGTTAGGAGAGTAACAGCATTTTGGATCACTTCAAGTTGGAAGCTCTGCATGGGAAACTGTGTCACATAACACAAGCCCTTTCTCAGTGCCTGCCTGTTTGGTTCTACAAGAGCTCCCCATTCACACATCGCTCTGCTGCTCAGATCTTTAGCAGCAGAAATCCGTGTTTTTGTCTTTCGCTAGAAAGTCGGATTAAGCCCTTTATTAGCCTGTAAGCTGTTCCCCTGTGAACAAGGATCACATGATGCTATGCTTTTATGCACCCTCATGGAATAGCACTGTATCTTCCACATGGGAGAGCAATCCTCCCTCCTTCCACACTGCTGTATTTTACAAGAGCTTTCTGTAATCAATTCTAGTGTTGCTCTGCTTGTGTTAATAAATGTGCCTTTAGTGGCAGAATTATTTTTTGGGGACAATCTCAGAATTGCATCACATTGTGTTTTCAGATCTAGAGTAAGAGCAGTGTGATGGGAAATCCATTGAACTAGCCTAATGAGGCTTACCGTGCAACCTGATCTTGTCAAAGCTCAGAAGCTAATCAAGGCCAGTCATGGTCTGGAATGGATGAATACCAAGGAAAATCAGGTTGTGCTGGTGCACCAGTGGGTGGTGCTCTTCCCTCTGGTCCAGAATTTTCAAAACCAACGCCCCATTACAGTGACTGTCCCCTGTGCTGTAAGTGGTGCCATCCTTTAAATGCAACAACAAGCCATGGTCCTGACTACTACAGACAGTACAAATAAGGGGAAAATCCTCAGATTGGGGTAATATTTACTGGAGTACCACAGGGATCTCTATTATGACCAGTGTACTTCCCAATTTATATAAGTAATCTAGATCCTGAAAGTGTTAGAAAACTAGTCAATTTTGCATAAGAAGCTAAAATGGGAGAAACAGCAAACACTATAGAAGCTTTGAAGGAAACTCAGACAGATTTACACAACGCTTAGCAGATGACTCATTATGATGTCATGTCAGAAGACATCGTTTTGAATATTATGGGAATTTTGATCATCACATTGCAAAAAAAGAAATTGCTGTCCTAGAATCAGCCGATAGAAGAGTGACCAGATATATTCCAGGGCATAAAGGAATGCGATACACTGACATTCTAAATTAATGAAATTGGTTTAGTCTCAAACAGAGAAGAGTACGAAGGGACCTGATTCAAATCATAAAAGGCCACAGGGTTGGCCAAGGAGTTCATTTAGCTACTGGTAACCAAACAAGACTCTTTTTGTTCGAAACACTTCTTATGCTGTATTCTTATGAAGAGACACGTCTTGATTTGCATGAATTGTTACAAGAGCATTTCACTTGAACACTTGTGACAGCATTTATTAAATGTACAATATATATTGTTATGTAATGATCTCTCCAGTAAAAAACAAATATTCTGTTTCAATGCTTGGAGTACTGTATTGTCTATACCATGTCACATCCTGCTTTGTCCCCAACCCTGAAATATTACCACTCACTGCTGAACTATTTTTCATAGTTATCTATTGCAACAATAATTCTTCTGATTCAATTGATCATTTTGTTAACTGCTGATTATTAAAAATCTAAGTTCACTTTAATATCAACATTTCAGATTTTACATTTCTCAGAGAAATTAACTTTGGAAATTATTGGTGCTTTGTGAGAACTCATTCTTTTCTTTAGGTGCTATCATTGCAGTTAGACTATTTGTAGATGAAGAAAAACACTGTTCTATTAAAATGGTCAAATTGAAGAAGAATGTGATTTGTAGAATAATGGTCTGAGCTATCTATATGTGTATTACTCATATGTATTTGCACTACCTGTTGTACACAGCTGTCGTCATTTTATCTAGTTCTGAAGCCAATCTTGGTGTTAATCACTATCTACTGTTATGGGCTGAATAGCGTATGTGTGATCAATAAGAATTTTCTGTCAGGAGACCCTTATTTACAGCTTGTTTGCCCTACAAGGTCTTGGCTAGGAGAATGGATCTAGTACAGAGCAATCAGCACAAAACATAGAAGCCTCTTGAAGGGCATCTACTCAAAAGAGACTGGAGTTGCTTTCACACTAGCAAAGGGTATAAAAAATATATTATGCTTTTTATTCACAAATACCAAAAATGACTAAGCTTATAACATGTGGTTTAGCAACAAACAAAAAAAAACATTTATGTGTTTTTGCAATTATTTATGCTTTGTTCTTTATGTAGTAGACAAAGAAACTTTGCTACATGGAATTTTCCAAATTATACAGATTGTTGCTGGTTAGAAGTCAGACACTTACTTTTAGAATTCTGGGGAATCATGGTCATCTTTCCAAAACAGATTTTTTATGATTTAATCTATGATTACGGTAAAATCAAATTTGACAGGAAATGCAGATTTCTAAAGAAATTGTGTGTTCAGAAGGAACTATGCCAATGTCCTCAATTTGTCTATGACTGTATGCTTATATTTTATATATACTTATACTCAGCATGTTTCCCAAAGTGCTGTACATATAGGAGGTAGCCCAACTCATCAACCACTGAAGTGCAGAGCCCACCTGGGTGACAAAAGTGAGAACCTGTTGCGCCATTGGAATGGAGGGGAATGCCTGGGTAGAACAGGACCATACAAGAGTGGACTTTAACCAATATACTGGGGCTAACACACTTCAGCTTATGCTCAATGACCTTGTTGTCATCTCATCCGAAGGAAAGTACTTCATACAGCACAGTGTCCCCTGTTGACGCATTGATGTGGTCAGTGTGGTCCAGGGGGAAGAGCACCACCTACTGGTCAAGCAAAACTGCTTTACGACTTGAAAACTCAAACAATCTCTGACAATCCTTATTCCTGAAGTCTGATCATGAAATGCAGACAGTTAATTACTAACATGAAGTGTCAGATTTTTTTATATTTCCCCCAAAAGTCTGTTCACACATTTTTTTTAATTAAATGTTTACGAGAAGAACAGTGTACAATTTACCTATATTGTTTCATTTATGAAAAATGCTGGTTAAGGATGAAAAAGCAAAATAATACATTTTTAAATACAACACCTTCAAGCCTCTGTGATCTACCTGGCACAATGGTTTAGGAGATCAATTTACTTATGTAAGACAAAAAGCTATTTTCAATTGGATAGTCCTATGATTTACTCAGTATTACAGGGTTATAAGTAATACATACTATTAGCAATGAAATGCTAAGATTCTCCTTGTTACAGCTCCAATATCAGTACAATCTATAGTATGTCTTTTACAGCTTGGTTTGCTTTTACAATTGCATTGTAATTACAGTACAGGCGACCTCATCTCTGGTAATTACAGTTGTCACCATCGATCCCATTAGCTCAGATAACTAACTGCACCAAGTCAGAGTTTCCAAGCCTAATTCACACTGTCGCTCTTCGTTTCTGTTAGGTGTTGTATACTTGTCACACTGCACAAAGCAAAGGGGATAAAGACATCTTGCTATATACAGGTATATGTAAACAAAAAGACATGCATACACGTACATACAGCGTGTCTGCCTTGAAACTGCATGTAGTGAAAGACTGAAATTAATAGGAATCAGAGAAACAGTACAGTAACAGTCAAAAGTCAGGACACAGAAGATAAAGTAAAAGATTATACTCCAATAATTTACATCACAAATTCTGTTGGAATACTTGAGCACAGCTCACAAGGAAATAAGCACTTTCAATGAAATGCGAATACCCAGCAATACAAAATTCTAGTTGTTAATTAACATCAAGCCGGCAATTCCCCCCCACTACATTCTTACGTTGTTTATTTTTCTGAGCAAAAGCATACTGCACTTAATCATGTGTCCATTACAACAACAATAACTGTCATTTCCATTTTCTACCCCAGCTGCTGTCCAACTATTTTTTGTACTTTGCACCCTAATGTTTTTTCCATTAACAAGACTTTCTCATGTAAACCAGAGCCCTGTTTAACGCTGTCGAGGACAGTCTTATTTATGGTCCCTACAGGTACCCAGAAGAATTATTCTGCTTTTATAATCACTGATATTTTTAGCTACAGTATGTGGATTCAACTCTTCACATTTGCCTATTTACAATAACATACTGTACTGTATGCAATATATTTCACAATCCAGATTTGGCTGCAGTGTGTGTGTAGGGAGGCTGAGGGGGGAGGCATTCTGAGCAGAATTCTGCATATATTGTTTTGTTCTTCTTCTGCAAATGAGTGCATTTGACTGTTTATTCCCCTGGGAGCCTGCTAACTAAGACTTGAGTCTTTTTTTTATTAACGTCATTTGGAACTTGCACACTGCTTTCATGTCAACGTTTCTTTCATCACTCTAGCATGTACCTATTTGCTGGTCCATCACCATGAGGGCCACTGGAACTCAGATGTCCTTACCGACTTTCTTAAGAGGCTGGATAAATAGGCGCACAGCAGGTTGTGGCCACAATCCCAAAGGTTACATAAAGAAAGCCAACACAAAAAGCACACACACTAAAAATATAAACTCCATTGAACCTGTCCCTCCCTCTATAAAATATTTAAAGTATGAAAAGATGTGAAACGTCAGAAATCTTAGCCCCTGTCTAAAAATCATCCAAGAAAATTGTAGACCTTTATATCATTTTTAATAATCCAAGACCTAAACTCCACAGTTTGGGATTTTTATGTAACTGTAAATGTCTGACTTCTGCATTTTTCGTTATGCTAGTTCGAAATGTGCTATTGTATAGATAGCAGTTACATTTTAAGCACAACAATTTATGATTTTTTTCCACATTCCCCTGTGACAAAGGTCAGTGCAGACCTTTTTTTTTGTCTCCCAGTTCTGTTTATGTGAATTAATATCTTCCACCACACTCACTAGAACTGGCTAGTACTGGTTTTCTGGGGAGGGGTGAGGTCCTGTGATTCGCCCCTTGTCAGTATGAGCGTTACTGTTTTGAAACTGCTATAATTCCATACCCTCTGCCCCTTCACTATAGCAATACTATACTGTACTGTTGGAACTGCATATTTATTTCTCACTCTGGCTGGCTCCACAGCAGGGAGTACAACCCCTGCAACCCCAATTAAAATAAAGCCAGTACAAGCAAGTCATTTACTTATTAGCAGCATTGTACACCAAACGGAGCCCCAGCTCCACAGCTGTTCAGCACTGGCTCCTGACAGATTGGCCAGGCATGCCTGCCTTGAGGTATGGTCCCAGCCTCTCACAGAGCTGACGGATCCTCCATCCTCTAACCACGCTGTCCTGCCAGGACTCCTCTGTATCTTCTTCTTTAGAAACTGGCAAGACTTCTTTTGTTAAAGTTGGAGAGCTAAAGCATATATTTTAACGGCTTTGATCTACTGCTTCAGGAAAAATGCCAAGAAGAAAGACATGCATTATGTAAAGCGCACATTAATTTATTGTGCTCTACACACTCAAAAGATGTTGTGCAGTATCAGTCTGGAAAATCAGTTACAGGTTGATGCCATATGAAGACCTCTGTGTTAGAGTAAGAAAAACTGATTAATGAGCAGTTAACAGCACTGACTGAATGCTTGAGAGTTTGCCTTTACATTTGGCCTGTACAGGCAGATCTCTGTTTCCACGGCAGATGTGTTCCTGAAAGATGCTGCCTAAATTGAGATGTGACAGTATCATTTTAGAATTTGTTCTTAAGCTTTTGTTAATAAAGTAAAATACAGAAAACAATATCAGTCAAAACGATATGTAGTCACTAAAATATCCATCACCAAAGGCTGTGAGTGAATTCCATAAATGTACATTTTCAACTTATAGAAAAGAGTTGCTATTTGACATAACCCATATGATAAGAAAATAAGAAAGGTCAAATGACAGGATCTTTTGACAAAAGGCATTAGACAAACAAATGAATTTAATCTAAGAGTAATTTGTTTAATGTGATGGAGCATTTCAATTAATTTCCTAAAGTGAATAATGTGTCCAGGGGCACAGAGTCTAGCCACAGGTGGCTGAGCCTTTCAGCAGAGTTTTGGACAGTAACCAGGGATTCTTGTTTTAATCCTCAGTTTGGTACATGTGTTTCTTGCTAATAGTAATACATTCAGATGTATGCAGATGGCATGGCACCATACCAGCCCTTGAATGCTTATTGGCAAACATCTCAAGTTCAACCAGCTACAGAAACACAGGATAGCTGTATGTTAATCTAGTGGTATAAATACAGCAATGCAGTTCAGGATAAATCAAGAGGTCTTCAACCCCTGTGGGTCATCAGGTCAGTCTAAAAAATAGAAAAGACAATTCATTTAAAACTCATAAATATCATGAATAGGTCTGCATCAGGGCCTGCATTCTGAATGCTTTCTTTACCAGTGGTCCTGTTCGGAATTTGATTAATACAACAGTTAGGGCAAAAGGTATTGTAAAGCAACTCCGTCTTGTCTGTTTCGAGTCTTTGAATGGCACACATTTGTGCAGCATCTCCACCCACCTCAAAACTGAGACAGAAAGCAGATTATTAATATTTTCTGTGAGGGGCCTGTTTAATGCCTGACACAAACACTCAGGATTGACTCAGGCTTCTCCTGCCTATAATTGCTGTCCATGAACAGAAAGTGCTGCATTCAGCTTTTTTTAAACAGGCGGAGCCAGGCTTGTAGTTTAATATCTTCTGCTCTCCCCTAAGAAATCTTTCTGGGCTTCTTTCACAGGGAGACTATCGAAAGATCAACATCTGGTTTTCAGACTTTCTAAGTACTGTGTATTGGAGCTGGGATTTTAGAAAATCACAGGTGATCGAGCTTACAGCAACAGGGTTTAGGGGGGAAAAAAGCATGTGCTTATTCACCAAAACGGTCATGAATCAGTCTTTGTCTTCAGAAGACTGACATTTGGCAAAATGAATAATGTTTATTAGTACAAAGAATTGTGGTTTGATGTTTGAAAATATACATTTTTTACAGTGCATACAGTCCTGAAAACTATCATTTCCAAAACCTCTCAATTTGAGGGCAGTGACCCATTGTGTTGTCTCCTCCTAGAATTAATTTGGGAAATCATACAAAGCTTCATTGGACAAACTTCCTGTTAACTGGGGTAAATGTTATTTGCAGCTCCTTGGGTTGCACAAGTGGCTTTAGTACTAGAAGTCTGTTTTTAGTTGCTCATTCTCTCATATGGGTTGCTAAATGTTTAAAGAGATACAGTCGCACACAAATACTCCATGAATACAAGGCATCTTCATTTCTGCTTTTCCTTTTCCAGAGAATGATTGGCCCCATGTGGCTTTCTGTATTCTGCATATTAACTAAAACCTTTCCAGCACATGCTCAGCTCTCCCCCCAGGAGAGACTTTAGGTGGAGCACCCAGCCCATTAATCGTGTCTCGTGCAAGCCTTTTAATATCGCACTGGAACACTTGACGTTTACAGCTGCGTGCAAAAAAAAACGCGTTTGCATGAGAAGGATTAATTTCAGCCCTTCCTACATGTGTGTTTAAATCTGAAGCCCAATTACGCAGAGTCATTACAAGGGCACGAAACCACTGTGCTGAATCTGCCTTCTGCGCAAACGCTAGAAACCAGATGGCCCCACGAGTGCAAGACCCTTTTGTATTTCTTTTTGACCTTTCAGAACGACATATTATAAGACACTCTCCTAAAATCTGTGGTGAACAAAACAAATTGCGCCGGTTGCACAGCACAGCAGATTCCCATACAGAATAAGTGTACCATCTGCATAGGGCATTTCATAGCATCTGTGGTGAGGGCAGCTTCTATACAGCTTGAGTAAACAGTCCGTAAAGATGGGCTATCACTCTTTTTTCCATGTAAATGAAAGTCATTTTGTGAGGGTTTAAAAAACTCCCAGGGGGGCTTGCTGTGGCCATCTGAATTCTACTAAAGTACACAATAATTCTATTCTGCGAAAGCAACTAGCCCTAGATAAAGAGCTCAGGAAGGGATGTCAGGATGTCAACACATATTAAATTAGGAAACACTGAGGACTCAGAGAAGCGTAAGGTGGGGAGTCCTACGTTGTCTCTCCTCAATGAGCACATCTTCCCAGAGGAACCTACATAATTTGATATGTGGTCAAAGGCAGATCTTGTAAATCTACCTCAAGAAATGTGTAAAGCAAACCTGTGAACATTTTTGTGGTACCATTCCTAAAATGGCAAATACAAACATACGCAGAATTCACAGGCTTGTGGATAAACATCTCCATCTTGTCAAATGCACAAACAGCTACAGCAACTTAACGAATAGCCAGAAATGTATTTGTTAGGAATAACTGTCTCACTTCCTAATTAACTTAAGAAATAGAAGAATATTGGAATAAATGTATTTTCCCAGTTTATAAACACAATACTCTGTATTATAAAAAAAAATATTAGTTGATATTAATATATTACTTGATTTCACTCTCATCTTTTAAAAAAGGTCTTTAAGAGCACAGCGTTTAATTTGTTTTTCTGGAATAGTCTGATATAGGAGATCCCACTCATGCTGCACTTGTATAAAAAACAACAACTTTGAAAGGTACCCTAACCTCTTGAACTGCGTAATTATTGTGCGGCCTGCCCGCAGGCAGACGGGTACAGTAGCAGGAGGCCAATTCTCTATTGAGAACAGAGAATAAAAGAGCGACTGTGTTTCATCTTTGAAAGCAATCAGCTTCAAATTAAACCAGCAACCAACAATTAACTGCCCTGAGAAAAAGACTCCAGCTTACAAACTGCAAGCTGCTGGGACATAGCCAAATATCATCGAATGACCACACTTCAGACTTCAGACACCTCACACACCCCAGGCGTGGCTCACACAGGTGTCTAATCTGAATCACCCAGTCTGAATGCTTAACTTATGCCTCCCTCTTTGCCTTTCAGGTCATGCTATTTAAAGAGCTTTTAAAAATCCCTTTTTTATTTCCCTGAACAAAGGCTAAAACCATATTTTCCCGCTGTAGCCACAAATAATCAAGCAGAATGGTTCTTAATTGGACAGTATCTTGTAACCATATCAAATTCATCTTGTGACTAAAAACAGCAGTTGTGTCTAGCTTCCCCTTCTGTTTCAACCACAAGTGGATCTCTACAACTGAGACATTTAGGATGAATCTTAGACAATCATTACCAAACTCAGTCTACATCAAGAACTCTCTTTGTAGTCTGGGAGCTCTGATGTATGTATGTGTCACTGCAGGTTCTTCAAAAAAAAAATGCAGTGCAAAATGTCTTGAAGTGGCATATCATTCATTCTTTAAACCATCTTTATTCTAAAGGAATGGTTGGGAATGTTTTTGTTGTTGTTTTTCAAAATTGTTCTTATTGATGTAGACACATTTTGTGCTAGCTGAGGTCCTGGGTTCAATTCCTGACCTGGGGTGCTATCTGTGTGGAGTTGGTATGTTCTCCCTGTGTTTTCATTGGCTTTCTGGGTACTCCAGTTTCCTCTCATATTGCTAAATTAATTGGCTTCTGGGAAAACTGATCCTAGTGTGAATGAATGTCTGTGTCTACCCTGCGATGGATTGGCATCCTTGTCCAAGGTGTATCTTGCCTTGCACCTTATGCATCCCAGGATAGTCTCCGGCCCGCTTTAATGAATAAAGCAGTTAGGATGGATGGACACATTTTGTAAATGTCTTTCTGAGTGAATATCCTTATTGTGTTATTGTGTTAAAAACAGAATAAAACAAATCAAGCACACTCTGAAACTTTACAAATTTCTGTTAGCAAACTAGCCTGTTAAAAAAATCACAAAAGGCTATAACCAAAAAAATGCACACTATTGGCAAAACTTCATATATGAACGCCCTGTATGGTTTATGATCAATTAGAACCTATTTCAGCTAAAGGCTGAAATAGCTGCTGTGATTTAAGTAACAGATGTGGAAATGTTGCTGTCACTGTGCTGAGACAGCTTCATCTTTTTCCACCCCCCAAAATCAAATACACTTCTTGACTGAATTCTAAAATAAGCCACACTTTCACAAAGGACGCTGTGCTTTGCTTGAGGCAGTCCACAATGGGACTTGTCAATCTGAGGTCATTATGAAAAAGCCAGGATAATAACACATACGGCAATAATATGCAGATACATTCAATAAGTGCCGAGAAGTTTCCTTATAAGCAGGCTAACCTGGCTTCAGAGCTGAATATATATGTACATGAAAAAGTAAATTTTGTTCTGTTTTATGTAACAGGAGCCATTCAGTAACATATAAAATTAGCAGTAAAAAAAACATATATGTCAATGTTTTAAGACAACCGAAGAATTTATCAACCTGTGTAATGTAGATTTGTATTTGAAAAGTTTATAAATTCTGAAGTTAGAATAGAAAAAGATCAGTGAGAAAATACCAGATAATAATCTTTGCAAAAACACATTAAAAAATGAATAAACAGTGGTCCATTTGCATGCACAAAAGAAGTTTTATTTGATTAAGTACTTTTTTTTTCCTGCAATTTACCCCTCCAGTTCAACCCAGTTTAGTTTGTTCTGATGTGCTCACTCTTCAAAAGGTTTTATTGTATTTACAATACAACCCCTTAAGCCACATACAGCTCTTTTGTTTTGGTGTCTTGGCAAAGCCAGGGAGTAAGAAATGTTCTGAAGATGTAAATAATTTTATATAATATTTGACAGAAGATCTGCGTGTGTAAGCAGCAGTGGTGGAAGTGATTTCCTTCAATGGAAAACTGTTTCATGACATACTTTGGATTGCATGAGCTAGCAAAGAACTGAAATTTTTCTTAAGAAAGCGAATGACAAAACCTTTAAATGATGGAATTCAAGGGTCAGACAAAGGCGGCTGAGGACTGAGGGCTGCAGTCACTTCTGCCTTATCAGCATGCAACAATTAGAGATGGAATTGAAGTACATGGAGCCATGAATCCTGTCCTAACCTCTCCTAAATGACTCCACTTAGTCTGGGAGAAGGCACAGCAGCACAATAGGAGATAAAGTTAACACCCTAAAGCCTGTGAATGAACAATCTACTCACATTTTCTCTTCTATTACCAACTCAATTATTCACAGTTTTTTAAAACCGCAAAGCAAAATAGTGTAAACTGCTTTAAATTCTAATTGAAGTAGCTGCCTAATCTGGAATGTTAAACCAAAGAGAAGAGAAAAAAAACAGCATGTCTGAGGATTTAGTTAATATGCAAGATGAAACTTGCCCGTACCCTGAGGAAACAGAAAAAGGACACCACTAGAGTGCTTCACTTCTTGTTTATTTTAAAAGCAAACTGCGAGATAAGGTGTTCATGTCCTCTCTTCGGGAGATAAGTGATTTATATAAACTCAGGGGAATTAAAATAGCAACAAATTAGTGATGGATTCAACAGCGTTTGTAGTATTTTGAATGTCTCTCAGTATGTCATACAATGGAACAAATAAACACTATCAATGGTGCTTAATATGCAGATTCTGAGGAAAACTAATTTCACTTTTATTTAAACTGAATCCTAGCACACTGTACCGCTTCACAAGACATACTGATCAAGCTATCAAAAATGATCCACATGTACTGCTACCTGGATAAGCTCTCAAGGAATTTGAGGGGAAAACAGTTTGGATGCATGCATTATCCCTGTTGCCGCTCCATTATCAAATCAATATGGCATCACTTAGCATGTGAGTGTGCAGAACAATGTGCCCCCTGAATGTAAACTGTTCTTGTGGTTATTGAGAATTATCCCGCAGGTCAGAGCCTGTTACTTTTGTTTGACTTTCAAAAGCTGTATGGGCTCAAGCTGTTTTGTTTAGGGTTTTTTTATGTATTTTTTTCCTCTCTCTCTCTTTCTCTCTCTGTTGAATGCTTAAAGTTAGAATGTTGATTGTAATTGAATTCACCATGCAGCAGCTAACTAGCGAGGGAAAAATAATTTAACTATATTTGCCATTATTTTCTAGCTTGAGTCAACTGAAATACGTGCGTGTCATCTTCACATCATTTACACGCTCTTAGTTAAAAAATGTCTGTATCTGTAAACATACGTATAATACACATTTGTTCTATAAACCTGGGAAGAAAATATCTTCATATAATTTCATATAAATGGGGGCAGCAGTGGTTAGGTTTCTAGACGCATATCTTGAAGGATGAGCATTCAGATCCCAGGTAAGACACTGCTTTGTCTCACCCGAGGGTGAGATACTTTGCCCATATTGCTCCAGTAAAATATCCCGGTATGTAAAGGCTGTGAATGGTAACTGCTCCAGAAAAAAGCAACAGCCAAATAAAGAAAGAAGAAATCCCAAGAAAATGCATAATGTATCAACATTTGCTACCTGGTCTTCAAATATATTACCATTTGTTACTTCAGAGGTGGCAGAAAATAGCTAGGAATTTAGTATGCTATAATGTATAGATACATTAGTAATAAGGTCATATTGCAAGACATAAGAATATACATTGCAGTATGTGTTGCCTGTGTTGAGGCCCCAATGTGGCCTTATCGTGCAGTACCATGCCATTGGTTAACCTAATTTAAAGTTATAAATACCGAAACAGATTACTGTCTCTATTATTTATTTTTTAATCTTAAACAATGATAATTCCTTTACTGGTGGTATTACAAACAACAATAATTCTATCCACATTTCAACTCCCTGCTTCTTAACAGCACTAACATTTAGCGCTCTCTGTGTTAAGCAAAAAATTCACAGCCAGTAGTGAATTTACATTGGCCCCGTAAGAATGTGCATATGTTCAATTTATCTATGATGCACTCTGATGATGTCCGAACTGCATTTGTAGTGTTTCAGCATTAGCAGCAGGCTTGAAAATGAAATGCTGACAGTTGCCTACAGTTTGATCTCTGTTGATAAACCCTGATATTCACGTTCACACTCATTCAAAATCAAACAACAGTCTTTGAATCACTACAAATGATTTATCGATGTATTACAAACTTATTTTAAAACAATCAGGGCTAGTTTTAGCATGTAGCAAGTAGTCAAAGAGCTTTACACTGGCAGTGGAGGAAAGCATAAATATATTTTTAACCCAGCCACCGACCTCCTAGATTTCCCTGTTGGTTTTTGTTAATTAGGAATCTCAAAATACAATTCCTGCTCCAGCATGTCTAACTGTATGACCTGTTGAGACTGGCTTACAGTCTCCAGCTGCTCTTGGCTTCACTAATATCCATATTAACAAAGGAAAGGAAAGCCACTCATATGCACAGAATTGACAAAAGTACTACTGTAATTGCTATCCTATAATGAGCAAAAAGCATTGAATATTATAAAGTAAATGGATAACCACATCAGGAAAAAAAAACAAGCAGATCTGAGAGGTTTTGGAGGTTTTCACCTCCAACTGTTTTGTTAAGAAAACACTGAGAGCAGGAACCGCTGCACATTGATCCATGCTAACCATCGTACTGCCTGTCTTGCTGATGTTTACACTTTCAGTATTAGACTGTCCTTACCAGTCTGTGCATGAGAACTATCATAATTCCAGCTTGTTTTCGCATTCTTTATTTGAGAGCAATCTGTAAATGTTAATCACATGTGGGCACTGTGAGAGAGATATTAAATAAGGGCATACAATTGTTTGCCAAATCTGAAGCAAAAATAGCATGCTCCGAGAGTGTTTTTTTTAAGAAAAAAAATGCAAATTATTAGCTCTAACAAGCCTGAGCTTCTGGGACCCACAAATGGCTTATCTGAGACACATCTCTTTGCAGTATGTAGAAGCAGTTCTAGATCTCTGACATGTCAGGTCTGGCTCCAGGCTGTACGCACAGACGATGAGAGGGCACTGTGGTGGTAGGTCCGAGGTTCAGATTTTAGGCTATGGTGCCCTCTGTGTGGAGTTTGCATGGTCTCTCCTTCATGTTCCCATTTTCCCTCCTTGCACTCCGAGTTCCTACTTCCTCCCAAAGAGATGCAGGTTAGATTTGATTGGCTATGCTAAATTATCTCCCTCTGGGTTTGGCCCTGTTCTCTTGAGCTGACCAAACCTGGTTTAAAATGCTGTTTCCCTGTCACATGTGGCACACATGATCACTAGAGAATGAGAGTCCTTCCTAGTGGCATAAACTAGCTAAATGCCGCTGGGCCAGGGAGAGATGGGAACAGCTGTCGGCTCCTTGATCACTGCCTGAGGGCACCGCCAACAGGATCGCTCACCGTTCAAGAGCTTTGTCTGCAGCAGCACCCCTCCTCCCTACTGTTTGCACATTGAAATTGCATGGGGGAAGGAATCAGCAGTCAACATATCTCCGAATAAAACTTTCACACGTCAACATCTGGAGACAAGAAACGGAATTGTGACACGCTGCTGTAGCCACTGGGATTGTGAGATTAGCACAGAAAAATTATTATATATATACTGTATAGTTCTTCATATATATAGCACAGCATTTTGGACCAGCAATTGGGATTTTTTTTCCTGACGATGACTCATTATATAGGAAGGAGATTCTTCCAACTAGAGATCTTCAGTCCTCTTTCTAGCTGAACACAGACATTTCAAAGCGTATTTTATTAGTTTTAGTACTAACCACTGAATGCGAAATAGTAAAACAAGGTGTCAACAAACATGCCATTTAAGCTGTTTACAAAGCAACCACGGTATTATCCCCCTACTACTGATATGGCAAATTACAAGATTTCCCTGCACAGTTTACTCAAGATAAAATAATGCAGAAAAATGTGTGCACTGTGTAGAATAATAAATAATCCAAAAACAAAAAAAACTTTTTTTAAGTATAAAAGGTAATACTGTAGACATGTATGCTATACAGTAGTCAGGGTTTGAAGATGAAAAAAAAACCACAGCACAACCCGGTTCCATTTTGGTGAAAAGATACCCAAGCGATTAGTACAGAGAGAAAAAAGACCTAACTCTTCCATTAAAAACAAATCTGGGATGAAAAAGCATTTTCAAAAGACAAGACAGAACAGGAAATATCTCTATATGTGACTATACTGGATTAAGATAATTGGATATGAAGTATAAAACAGAAGATAAGTAATGGAAAATATTTCACCTCTTAATGTATTTTATTGCAACACTTACTCATTATTATAATACTTTTAATCCGGTGTGCCCATCCAATTGTATTATTTTGGAAGAAACAACTTGCTGTTTGTTCAGTTCTTTATGCTGAGTGTGTGTTGGGGGTAGCAGGAAAAATTAGGATTGCATGATCACAGCAACACTGACCAAAATCATACCAATGGAATAAAACAGGCTCTGTCACACAGATGGCATCTGTCTATGCCTTGTATAAATCTCTTGTATTACATATACATTTGCATTGATTTTTAAAAAGCGATAATAATTCTACACAACAAAAAATATGGATTGTGAGAAATTGATTAATACATGATGACCTAAAAGACCCAGTGCTGTTCCAGAAAAGTGTTTTATCATTCTCATTTTCATCTTCGTCATTGTTGTTGTTTTATTTCATCCCTCTAACATTAACGTGAATCAATACAAAAAAAGGTGAAAACAACCTCTTGGCTATGTGAAGCTGAATTAAAAGGGACACTGTAGGGTTCCTCTGAGTTTACCTGCATTAGTGTAAATTGTGATTCACAAGATTCCAAGTAGACCTACTGCATCTGTTATACATGAATGTAAATGTAAACTAATGGTGTTACTCCTAACATGAACTTTATAGCAAGACTTCTCCTGAAAGGAGCTGTTATCTGCCTAATTGTAATTAAAATAAATTAGAATAAAGGTTGATTGGGCTTTGATGCAGCTTTGAATTAAGCTGATGGGTTCTGATAAAAACAAAACAAAAGGCAAAAAAATTGAAAAGTTGCTTAAAATAGATGTGGAAGTATTCAGACACCCCACATAGTATTTGGATTCGGAACAGATATATTTGACTTCCCAGAAAACTGGGTCAGTTGGGATACTGGCGAGTACAATATTGATGGCACAAATGGAACACACCACTTCTTAATTTCATTTTGCGCTGGTAATGGATGAGTCATACTGCTTGCTTCCAACTGAACTACAATACAGTGCTAGTCTATCTGGAAACAAAATACTTTTACTGTCTTGGAGGAAAAAATGATCTACTATTACAAAATTGAGTTTTTTGAGAAGGGTAAATACATTATTATTATTATTATTATTATTATTATTATTATTATTAAGAACACAGAAAACCTTGCAATACCTGAGCCTGGTTTTTCTGAAACTACCTATTTGGTTACCGATAATTTCCATGCTGATAATTTAAAATTAGTTCACACAGCTGCACCCCAGATAATGCAGTAGTTATAGGCAAAATTGACTGTCCACATTTAAGAATATGTTGTAAAGTAATTTATACAGAAAAATAGACCAATACAGTACTGTATCTTCCAAAACGAAGGAGAAAAGTTGAGCCGGGAAATGTGTTGGGTGTGCTCTTACCTGTATGGACTCAGAGCATTCCTGCTGAGTAAACATCGTAAAAGCTCTGATTCATGTGGTGACGTTCTGGCGACAAGCATATCTTGCGCTGGTGCAATTTTAATATGAAGGCCCTTATATTTATCTCCATGGCAACAAAAATCCTAAAACCGCAGGTAAGGCAATCAATGGGTTTCAGACAAACATCATGTGTAATACGGGAATCCGCTGTGGTGTGCATTACAAATCAGAGTTCAGGCTAGACAGGATATCCCCCAAAGAAAGACATGCATAGGTGTAGGATTTCATAATAGATGGTATGTCCATTCAATACCTTGAATACACAGATTCCGTTTTGTTAAATAATGCTGTACTTGGGTTATGTCTAACTTTTACTTTTTTGCTGGATTATTTCATTTAGAAATCATATGTGATTAGTTTGTGTTGCAAAGTACCTTGGTGTTTACGAATGCAAAAACTGAACATGGCTATAATTATAATACATATTCATAGGAGCTTGGCTCAATAACGTTCTCATATAAGGCTTACCTTGGTTTGGGTGGCTTTGTCAGTCACAGTAAATGTAAGGGAATTTCTCAGTTAGATCAAGGACCTATTTTCACACATCACTGAAATGAAAAGCATGCTGAACTGCTCCGTGAAAAGCAAGGCAAACAGCCCGTGGACAGAGAGACTCAGGGGGTTCTTTCTGGTTTTGGATAGCTCCCCGAGGGACATTAAAGGCAGGACCACCACTGTCCATTAGACAACTGACTCCTCCACAATCAAATACAGATGCTATCCCCATGCACTCAAACATTAAATTAATTTACACAGCTTTAACTGTAATTCAATGACTTAACACGCCAGTGTAGAATTGCCAACCCAGCGATTAATGCCTCCATATTTGTCTCCTGAATTTATATAAATGCAAATAGAAGTGTTTTTAAATTTCAACATCGGAGGAAGGCACATCTGTTAAGCTACTCGTTCTTTTTCCAGTGTGAACCGGAAGTGTAGACAAGCCTACTTAAGAGGTTCAGGTGGGTAGCTGCGTCAGCATGCGTAGGCTGCAAAGGAACAAGTGATAGGTTTATTCCATGCTGAAAAGAGAAGAAAGGAAACACAACGTTTCGGCTGTGGAGCCTTCTTCGGGTGTGGAAGCCAAAACGTTGTGCTTCCTTTCTTCCCTTTCAGCATGGAATAAACCTATTACTTGTTCCTTTGCTATTGAAGAGATGAACAGGCAGCCATGTCCACTGGGTGTTGGCTCTTTTGTGTGGATGACAGTTTGAATCAGTGAGAAGTTAACCACAGAGATGCAAATAGGCTGGTCTGTTGAGTTGACTTCAATTCGTGTGAGTGAAAACCAAAGGGGCTACACGGCATCTCTCTGCATTCAAATGATAATTATAAATAGGGTATAAATCCATCTCTGAGCTTCCAGCATTATCATATCATTGCTTTGGTGGGGTATGCAAACAAGGGGAAATGGTTGAAAAGAATGTGAGGCAACAAGCCCCCTGTTGCATCACATTCTTTTCAACCATCTCCCTTTTACAAACCCCATTACTGCACAGCACAGAGGGGAGATCAGGAGGTCAGAAGCTAAATCTTTTTTAAAGTAAATCTCAGTCATGTACTCACATTCGCATCAACACTACAACCGTACTGGAGCACTGAGGAAATGAGCAAATGGTTTAAATGTGTGGCCTTCGCCTACCTTTGGCAGCAATAGTAGATTGGATACCATCCCTGACCCCTGCTACCATATTTTAATAGACATCCAGACGGTGTCCATGGCATCTGTCCTTAGGAAAATCCTCAAATCACATAGCTCTTTTTCCTCTGCTCTGTCCAACCTGCCCCCAGTAAGTGGATATCCGTCAAGATGGATTTTTATTGGCAGAGCAGGCTCACACTGCGGATTTCAACCATTAAGGTCCAAGAATCCCAGATTGTCTGCGTAGATGTACATGCTAGGAGATACACACTGCGGTGCGACACCCCTAATGGTACGTTCATTATATTGGAATAAACTGTTGTCTTCAAATTCATTTTACAAAACCTCTAAGCAGCTACATTATGTGAAGATGGTATAACGAGCTGGCATGTTATTATTGATTGCAAACTGCAATGCTAAGTAATTTGTCAAGGCAGGTTTTCGCAGGATGTCAGGAATAGCGAACCTGCACTTAGGAACACTTAATTATGGATAGCCTTTTGGAAATCTACTGTATATACAAAAACTTTTTTGTTTCATGGATACAAATGGTTAACCAACTCTTTAAAAAGCACACACCTAGGCAGAATCATAAATGCTAAATTGTAAATATTATTTTTTATCCTTTTCACTTTAAAGTACAAAAGGGGCGATATCAGGGATAATGATCAATTCTGCGCATTTCCAAAACAAAAATAATTCGCGTTGTCCTAAGCGTTTTTGGGATAATCAACTACAAGTGTTAAAAATCGGATATAAGAGTCGCCTCACCATTGGCAATTACTGGTTGCGCCCTTTGCTCCTGCGGTCAAAATTATTTTAATTCGACATTGTTGTTCTCCCAAATCATAGTAAGAGCTTGTCAATGCTTGTTATGCCTTCTGTCTTCTTTGCATTGGAGCTTTAATTCACTTTAAAACTGGCATCCAACCACGGTAGGCAAGGAGCATACCTACTTATTTTCTGACATTTAATGCACAATGTGTGTGTGTCTAATCACTTGCTTAAATGCGTAATCTTGAACAAACAGCGATATCACGCAGTAAGCATTGAGCTGTATTTACGGGTTTTTGCTATGTTCCCACCCTTTCTCTTGGCACGCACAGGCTGTTTCACCTCTGGCAATCCGTGTTATACCTTATATCCACGTTTCCTACCTCTTCTCCATCCGTGTCCGCATTTCACTACGAACAGATTTCAAATGACTACCTCAACAGTTGTGATGGCTCGTTTTCTGCAAATAATGAAGCACAATAACCCGAATAAGCAGAATTACCCGAATAAGTCTCACTTCTTTTAATTGTTGTAAAGAAATGTAAGTCTTATCGCATATTTAAATACGTTACACTGGTAAGTGGTGCTCCACTCTTTGAAATTTGACAGAAAACCGTGATGTTGCTGCTTGGAAACTCCGGATACAATGTTTAGTGAAAGAAAATGAAGTATTTCGCGGTGATACTGCGAAGCTATAGAATCTAGCGCCGAAAAATAGCAGCTCCCAGAGAATGCATAGGATTTCTGTTTTGGCAGTATCTGAACGTCTGAAGCCAGCACAGAGTCTGAACAATTGGAAAAAAAAATGCGGCTCCTCTGTGACCGCTCCACATCATCCCCACTGAAAACAAATCTGTTAAAGATTTTACAGCGTGCTTATTTGAGCTGGGGGATGGGTAAGAGGGGTACTGCTGGGTCACCATGATCTAGGGGCCTCACTTGCTGCAAAAAAAAAGGCAGTCAAGCAGGGAGAGAAGCCAAAATCCACATCCAGGGAGAGCGCAAAGGAGAAAGGATTGGGGGAGGGACGCCAAGCAGAGCCCGGCTTATTGGTAGGCAGCCCGGGCTGTTCTCTTGATGGATTGACTCGAAATGGATCGAATTACACCACTGGCCGTGCATCAGTTTGTTTTTCTGCTGGCGTATTCCGCTGCTAAGAAGTTGGGGAGTTTGGAAGATTTCGTTTTGTGGAGACTATTGCGTGAGGATTTTTAAACACCGATTCAGATGAGGTGAGTTGCAGAAGAGAACCCCGATTTTTAATGGATCGAACTAATGATGAGCTCCGAGGGGGAAAAAAAAGCTGCGTTACCTAAGGTGAGAGATTTGAACACCGTGTTGCAGTCAGTGTGGAAATGCTTTTCATTAGAGCCAACTCGTCTGTCTTTTGTGTAAGTACAAAAATAGTAGCTGATGAGCTATTTTTATGTATCGGTTGTGCTGATACAGGTGCTGTTTTAATTCTTTTATAAATAGATGTTATCTTTTTTTCAGTCTTGCATTGCGCTTGAAGTAAGGTCTTCACACCAGAGCGCTGCTGCTTCTACTTGTTTATATATTTTTTTAGTTTTTGTAAAGTTAACGTCGGGGAGGGAGGGGGTAAGGTAAAAGGGGGGGTGGGGGTGGCTGCCTTCTTCCCATTTGATCGGTCTTGAGCTTTGAAGATCAGAAAGCTTAAAGCTGGGCCTAAGGACAGATTGGTTGGCGAGTCAGCGGTTAGAGACTGTTTTTTGGTATCGGAATTAATGGTTTTTCTCTTGAGGTCCACAGCGGGATAAGGGGACAAGAGGGTAAAAAAAAGTCTTTAAAACGTGGACAAGGAATTAAACAGATTTTTTCCCAAATGGATTTATATCATAGACGAAAGAGACCTGTTTGGATCTAAATTTGTTAAAGTGGACCCGACAGTTTTCATGAATGTTTACAAACTTCCAGGTAGGACGAGACGAATATTATTTTCAATCGCGACCATTCTCTTATATATATATATTTGCTATCCTTTATAAAGGATATGCGGGAAAACAGTCGCCACTTCTTTGAGTGTGTTTTTCTTCTTCCAAAGCTTACTCTGTTTTGGACGGGGATGCTCTGGCGATCAAATTAATGATAGATCAAAATGTATGGCACTGGGCATTTTTCTGAATATGAAAGCCAAAGTAAGTCATTCGTGGCGATATAGTGGCATATGGCAATGCAGCAGTTTGTTTCTGTGCTTATACTGTTGCTGTTTTTTGTTCGTTCATATGTTGCATGTGCTGTGCAAGACGATGTATTTATCTGTCGGCAACTTTTAATGAACGGACTACATTGTAAATCGAATAGTGTTAAGGGTAGCTGCAGTTTTTAAGAATTTAAGAACGTCTGTCTGTTCGATTTTGTAATTAATATCAATATACGATACTAAGTAAACAAAACCATATTTGTGGAAGGTAATTCTTGTTCACATACAATTTAGAGTAAAATATTCTAGTTAAAGGACTACTGGTTTTTAAAAATCACCTAGACTTCATGTATGTTACTGGACAGAGACGTCAGTTGCGTGCTGTTCATTTCGTTATACTTGTTTACGTTTTTCTATGCTCTTTATGAGTATTTGGTTACTGAAAAACGTTTTCAGTTTTTATTTCTACGGTGTTATACGTCTACCCCGATTTGAAAATGCAAGATTTCTAAGAAAAGTTTTACGATACCCGCGTAGGTACCCGGTATAAATTCCCGAAATTAAACTGCACAAAATGCATCTAAAATTGCGTGCCGGGCGAAGTGCTTAAGAACAGCTGTATGTGCATAGGCTATATTGTCATGTTATGAAAACACAGTACAGACGTAGTTGCACTTAAACATTTCCCGGAGGGGTTGTTCTGGAATCGACCGTATGCTTTAATAACTTCTGGAGTTCGAACATAGCTCACTTTAAGTTAACCCATTCTTCCGTTTTTGTTAATCTCGAAGCTGAAAAAACTGGGAAAAAATTGTGCAAACCACAAGTTTGAAAACTCATAGGGCTGTAGAATTCAGTTTTTTTAAAGCGGCTATACGTGGATATAACTAAATACTTTCGCTTATGGCGACTTCAGTACATGGAATTTACATATGTATTTCCCCCCAAAATCTGTAACAAGGGCATTTGTATCCGGGCTTATTTCTCTCAATGCCCATCCCCCCTGACGGTGAAGGAATCGATCCATTTGTTGCCGGTCCCATTACCTTTTGTCACTTTTGCTGCTCCCAAATCTTTGTTCTTGTTTGCGTTGCAGCCGAAGGAATTAAGCCGCGGATCAATAAATCAATGTTTCACCCATTTGCGTCATAAAAAATCGCTTAAAAATCTAGCGCGATTTCCCTATCCGTTGTAAGTAACATTTACTGAACAGTTTAGTATAACAATTCATCCTTAATATCTTCTTTTCTGAGAATAGTGTGACTGTCTGGCTGTTCTCTTCCGGCAGATAATAGATAAAACGTTTGCTCTGGCCGTGGAAAAGAGGATTCATTAAAGCTTTTCGAAACGTGTCCGAGGAATACAGGATTTAGTTTCCACGGGCATTTAAAGTTCAGTTTCTAAAAACACATTTCTGAACCAAAACACGTGTGCACACGCAGAGAACTAAAACCTACTCATCTACACATCAATCCAATTGAAGTCCTGTTGCAAAATGGTAACAGTCATAATATTCTCCTTGTGAAGGCGGAAGTTCCTGGCTGAGTCACAGCTAGTCAATTATTTTATTTGAAATCATGTCGTTTCTTGGATATGATTTGATGATTAGAAGCTGATGTCAGCTGTTGTGTACGCCACAGTACCAGGATTTGTAAGCATGGGAGTTGAATATGTTTAGAAAAAAATTTAAAACCGGCATATGTGCGAAGATCAACATTTCTTCAGATGGATAAATGATAAGTTGCTTTTTAGCCTGAAATGAGACTTGATTTTATAGGTGTATTATATTGTACACTCGGAGAGAAATGTGAAGATTTATTTTTCTTTATTCCTTAAGTCAAATGTTTTCCCTTCTGTTTAACGGTACCCTTTAAACCTCAAAATAACTTCTAGTGCTGCAATATTTTGCCTGAAATATGATGAACTTACTGCTGACCCCTGAAATTCCCATGGATTCTTTTCCCTCCCGCGGAAAAGTGTGATATTTCAGCATTTATGTACATAATTTCTTGGGACAGCTGTTCTATTACTGATAATTTGAAAGCACAGGTTACTCACACAGATTTGAGTGTTAAACAGCCAAGTGCACCCTGCTCTCTCAAAGAAGTAAATATTTAAATAACCTCCAAGATTAAAATGTGCTCAGGCACATATATTAGTTTAGTTATTCTATTACCCTTTCTTTGCCACACCTATTGTTAACTAGCCAAGATTAGCATTTTAACAACCTCAGAGTGAACTTCTCCCTTTCTCACAAACCTAAAGGCTGTGTACGAATCATCAATCATTCTGTCTCTGACCACAAACAGGCTGCTGGCTCCATGGGTATTTGAAGCCATGCAGAGATCATCAGACTGTTAACAACACAGCTGGCTACAGCCATTTTTTTCTTCCACACCACTGGCTGCATTGTGAGGCAGTAGTAACTAAAGTTAACATCTAGAACATGAGGTTCCTATTGTGTGGCTGGCCTGGCTCGTCTCGGATCCCATTCGCTAAACACACCTGCAGCTCAGTTTTGCGAGTCCTAAAAGGTTGCTTGGGTGAAGAGACTCCAATTTCAGAGTTCAAACAAGGAGTGGGGGGGAGGGTGATGCATCCTGTGCCAGTACGATTAGCCCAACAAGTCCCAACCTTTCAAACTAATCATTGCATGAACACTAAAAGATTAGAACTGTTGTTTAAATTGTAAAAAAGCAAGCAAAAATAAAGGCACGTAGAAGTTCACCTACAAAGAAGTGTTGCTCTCTATAAGACAGCATATTCTGTATGATGGCTTTCCTTTGCCTATGTATGAAAAGACCAATTTTCATGTAGTACTGCACAAAATCAAAAACCAATTTACCAGTTATCTGGTTTCATGTCTTCTCGTTACTCTGCACAGCATGGTACAGAATGATGACTAAAGTGACCCTATAAAGCACAACAATTGCGCAGTCATGTGGAGCCATGACTTTGGGTGAGATGTACAGTGACATGCCTGCCTTGTGCATAGTCACCCTTTGTCAATGCTAGGCAAGCATCACATCTGAATTGGAGATGCTAGAATCTCTAGGAAGGCTGCTTGGTGCACATCAGATATAAATGTCTTTTGTACTCTGATCCTGTAAAAAAATCTTTGGCCAATGTTCATGTTTTTACAACACTAATGACTCTGGACAATTCTGGAATGAAGCCAGGGCAGTTGGTTAAGGAGATGAGGTGCGTGACTGCAGAAGAAAAGTGAAAACGGAGATACAGCAGTTCCCGGCTGGGCGTGGAGAAAGGTTAGACTCTTAGCATGTTGCGTGACTACTGCAATGCTCACATCTCTGAATGAGCCTGCTCGCTGGGGGACAAAAACAAGAAACTGCATACAGCCATTCAATAAAAAAGTTCTTTGCTATGGTCTGAAAGGTAATTTTAGATTTTTGACCTTTGAACATATTGTATTTCTTTTTAATTAAGTGTCTCTCACAAACCCTTATTTGTTCTATATTGCAAAAAACTAGGAGTAATTACATTGTCCCCAATATTCCCCTTTCATGTTTTATGAGTAGTGAACAGAAATTATGTTATTGGACCCTGGAGGAAAAATTATCTGTCCCTGTTGAGTTCCTATCATACATTTGTCAACTTGCAAAGCCCTCAAAGAGCTGTTCCTTTAAATTAGCTATTTGTAGAATGAAGGGAGGATTATTGGAGAATGTGGTCTAAGGACGATTTCCCAGCCCTTACTGATTATAATGACCACTTTTCTGGAGTAGCAGTCCCTTATGAAAGTTTGCACTTCGGACCTAGGTAAAATGTAAGAGGTGCCACAAATGGACAGAATTCTTAATACCTTCTGTTAAATTCAAATCAAAATAAAATTTTGGAGCTATAAAAAACCGAGAGGTAAAAATAACAAGAACCCAATTTATCAAAAGTTGTGCAGAATGAATTACTCCCAGTCTGCCACCAAGCGTTTGCATCACTCAGAAGTTATAACAGCTTGTTTTATATAGTACTTAATCAACCATGTCCAGTGTGGAGTGGAGGCCTGTAATTACAGACATGATAGCAATGCTAATTTGGTACCAAACGAGACCAGAAGCCAAGCTAGATCAAACGTGGAATATGCACTGCAGTCTTTTCAGCACGCTCACATTAAGCAAATTGTGCTTCAGCACTGATAAAAAGCTATTAATGTTGACTTAAACAGATTGTGGAGGTGAATGTGTTCTATTTCCATTGCTCTAAACTATCAGTATTCTTAGTGGATATAAAGTTGATGCTATCAAAAGCTTGGAGCAGGTGTGCAGCAGGGCAAATTGAAAAATTGTCAATATTGACGTCTGGCTGTGCTGGAAAGAGGTACAAGTCAGCGATGTACAGAGACTGTTACTGTGCTTTACTTTTGGTATTCTGCATGAGTCTCATTAATCCGTGTCCCTGGCCGTTTGTTGTCTCAGAGTAAACTGTTTATATCCATTCAGGCACTGTCGACATCAATAATTTGTTTGGCTCATAAATATTTGACTCTAAAAACGTTCATTAATATCCGTGCAGTTTGTATTGTAACGCTATTACTTCAGGGCCCAATCCAGATAACTCATGGAAGAAGTGCTACCTGTCGTATTTACTGACCCACAAGAACTAGGAGCAATGTTCTAGGGGCACAGATGTGAGATAATGGCACCGAGTCACTGCTTGGGGTTTTAAAATGTTTGCAGCTCAATAAATAAATAAGAATGGGAACTTGGTTTACACTCAACTGCCCAAAACTAAAAGGGGCACACAAGTAAGCGTGCATATAAAAACAACTCCCATCTCCATTATGTTCACAGTGTCCAAAGTGCTCGTCTCTGGAGCTTGCAAGCCTTCCAGGTCTGAGCCCCATTTGACCGTTTTCTTAACCTATACAATTTTAGATGTCACAAAAGGCAGTTATCAATTACTGATGCAGAGATCACAACAAAAAATAGCATATGCCAACACTGCAAATACGAATGGCCATTAGGGTTCTCAAAAAAAATCCCAAAACTGTCTGTGTGCTGCACACGGACAGTCATCAGAGGACTGCCTGAGTGCAATTAGTTACACAAAGGGCTGCAGGAGTATGGAACGCGCTACCCAGGCATGTTGTTGAAGCTGATACCTGGTTTCTTTCATGAAACGGCTGGATGAGATCCTGGGATCAGTTAACTACTAGCTAGCCAATGGGTCAGTCAAGCTACAAAAGTGAGGAAGCTTATGCCTGGTGTTTTTGTTTCTTGCAGGTAACATCTGATTTCTTCTGAAGCAGAAAGTATTTCCTTTCTGTGCGAACCATGGGCCAGAGAATAGAGTTCTTCCTTGGTTTGGTGCTTCTCGCGACCTCACGGCTTCTAGCACTTAGCTTTCCTGAAGACGCTGAGCCTCTCGACACCGTAGACTATCACTGTAAGTTGTGTGTGCACAAGTCATCGTAAAAACATTTTTGCCAATTGTAGTCTCAAGTTGGCTCATGCTTCAGGAATACTTTATTTCCCAACCCTCAGACTGCTAGAGGGGCTGTTATTATTATTTATATTGCTGTTATTAAGTTTGTCATGCCAGCAGATTACCGAACAGGAACTGTGTAGGTGAAATTTACCACCCCACAGCTATGCTTCCTCAAGGTGTGGTGATATATGATCACACTCAATATTAAAAAAATAAACTGCAGAATACGGAACTATACATCTCCTTATCAGTCTGAGGATCAGGGGGACTTAAAATGTAAAGTTCTTCAGTTACTGTGAGAAAAATGCAAAAATCTGCTGACACAGTTTATGTAAGCATTCAGAATGCATCAATGTTACATTCTTTAATATTCATTACATTACGGAGGGATTTAGTTTAAACCATTATACATGGCATCTATACAGTTAATCAATACTCCCTATTGATTGTGGTGCTCCATAATCCCAAATAATGCTGTTTCTCATTTCGGCTTGCAGATTCCAAGCAATATGCTGTATTTAGAGGGCGCCCTTCAGGCAATGAATCTCAACACAGACTGGACTTCCAGCTGATGATAAAGATCCAGGACACGCTTTTCATAGCTGGCAGGTAAATCTTTAAAAGACTCTTAATTGTATTGGAGTGATGAAACATCTGTGCGATAATATATACAGAAAGTATTGATTTGATGGAAGATTTAAGTAATACTGCAGATTGCAAAGCCATGACTTTCTGTGTTGGTATTAAAATGGTGTCCTTTCTATTGCAAGCCCTAATTATTCTCCACTTTTAATTTTCTCTCTTTGTGTAGAGACCAGGTCTACTCAGTAAGTTTAAGAGAAACTTACAGGAATGAAATCATCCCGTACAGAGTAAGTTCCCTTGATACTGTAACAGTCCAATTGTGGTTTGCAATGTTCTCATCTTACAAACAAGCAGCTGTGATTTAAAACAAAAAGACAATGTTATTGGTGAAATGCCACCAGGAATCTAATGTTGTTGTAACAAAGACATGAGAATGAAAGTGAACAGTTTGCAAACATTTTTCCTTCTCATTTACAGAAACTTACCTGGAGATCAGGCCAAGCTGACCGGGAGACCTGCGCTATGAAAGGGAAACACAGAGTAAGCTTAGCCTTGAAATCGCTGCTGTTTTTTCATTCATAAAAATTAAACCAAACTGTTTTCCTGAAATAATATGTTGTCATGTATCTTCCTCTCTTTTTGAAGGATGAATGCCATAATTTTATTAAAGTGCTAGTTCCCAGAAATGAGGATCTGATATTCATCTGTGGCACGAATGGCTTCAATCCAATGTGTAGATACTACAGAGTAAGTAAACGTCACAAAACCGTTTTCCTTTTCCTGCTATGTAATCAATGTCCAGTGGTGTGTGTGTTAATAGGTTGTTTTGGTGCATTCTTTTCTTACAGAACTGACTTAAACAGCTTGCTTGTTTCCCAACTACCATTACACAACTACAGTGTGAAATGTCTCTTTAAGTTATGGTGATGCACGAAAGTCATGTTTTTGAGCCTGTATCAGCCTGTGCACATTTACCTCAGAAGCCAATCAACCAAAGTCCATATCTGTGTTTTTTTTATCCAGCTGGATACCCTGGAATTTGACGGTGAAGAAATCAGTGGCTTGGCGAGGTGCCCGTTTGATGCCAAGCAGACCAATGTTGCCCTCTTCGCCGGTATGAAAACTTCCAAATAAGAAGTCAGAATGATTAATGGCTCTTTCAGTGCTGTGGGAATTTAAGATTCAAAATATGAAGGCTCAGTGAGTGCCAAGCCTGATCAGAAACATTATTAATCATCATTTTCATTAAAATGAGCTGCACAATGGTGCCCATAGCAACCGGGCTTTGTGAGTGTCAGAGTTAATAAATACACAAGCGTTTTTTAATATTATCTACTTATTGCCAGCATCACAGGTCATTGTCCAAAATAAATATCGCGGTTCTACAGAACCAGTGCCTGACCTTTCCTGTGTAATGTCATTTCAGATGGCAAACTGTATTCAGCGACAGTGGCCGACTTCTTGGCTAGCGATGCCGTCATTTACCGCAGCATGGGGGACGGCTCAGCCCTGCGGACAATCAAGTATGATTCCAAGTGGCTGAAAGGTAATGGGCATTTTCAAAATCTGGTACGATTTGATCCATTTTACCTTTGCAGATGTGACTCTCCTTAGTTGCTGTGTGGCATGTAACTTTTCTTTACAGCGAAGTTACACTGAAGTGCTCTTTTATTGCTGCAGTGTGCATACAGAGGTTTGGAGAACAGAACCATTTATGTTCTCTTATCTTAAGCTGTGAAAGTTCCCCCTACTTTTCTCCTCATGCTTCACTGGGCACTCATGGAGATTTCTATGCCTCCAGGATGCAGGAAATTGCTTTAGTTGATGTGTAACCTTATACTGAGAGTTACTGCTGCCGGGGTGATAAACACACAGGTAGATAATTATTCCTACAGTTTGCATTTAACTTAACTTAATAAAACATCCTGTGTTTCAGAACCTCACTTCCTGCATGCTGTGGATTACGGGAACTACGTTTACTTCTTCTTTAGGGAAATAGCGGTGGAACACAATAATTTGGGAAAGGTACGTTTCAAATGCTTACATGAAGGTTTTGTTTTTAAATTACAACCTGACTGGAAATATTAAAAACCCACTTATGAGCAATTCATTTCAAGACTTTAAAGAATTGTCTTAGTGGGTGAATAAGACAGCTCCCTAAAGGTATAAGGATGCAGTCTAGTCTCATCACTAATGTTGAAATTTACCAATACTTTGGGCTGGGAATCTCCCAGCAGGTTTTTAAGCACTTTCCCTAAAGCTGCAAGTTAATAAATATTTCAGTCGCACTAATGCAGAGCATGATACCTGTACTGTGATGTAGATTTGCAGTGGTAAATTATTAAGCTTGTTACTCATGGTTAATTAAAGGCCTTAAATCCCAGTATCTGTTCCTTTCTTCTTTTTTGTATTAAATGGGGGTATGCAGTGGGGGTTGGGAGAGCTGTCGGCACAGAGGTAGATTAAAACATTGCACCCTTTCAGGTGAAAGGCTTTAGATGTGCATGCTTTCAGATCCTGGCCGAAGGAACAGCTTGTATGGGCTGCGCAGGAATGGGTTCGCAATGCATTATTTAAACAGTAGAAGTGCTTTCATAAAACTGAATCTCTCCCATTTTGTTTCTCTCTCTCGGTCTCTCAGGCTGTGTACTCCCGAGTGGCACGCATATGTAAAAATGATGTCGGCGGGTCCCAGAGAGTGCTAGAAAAACACTGGACCTCGTTTGTTAAGGCGCGCCTCAATTGCTCTGTTCCTGGGGAGTCATTTTTCTATTTTGACGTTTTGCAGTCCATTACAGACATAATAGAAATCAATGGGATCCCCACCGTTATTGGAGTATTTACCACACAGCTTAATAGGTGAGTATCGAGTCACCGATCTCTGGAAGCAGCAACACTCCTGACTCCCAGAGTTTCTCATTTTTCATTTCTGGTTTTGACAGCATCCCGGGGTCTGCAGTTTGTGCCTTTTCAATGGCCGATATCGAAAAAGTGTTCAGGGGCCGGTTCAAAGAGCAAAAAACTCCCGACTCCGTTTGGACGGCTTTTCCTGAAGACAAACTCCCCAAACCCAGGTAGATCCCGATCTGAGGTGATGTGGTCTCCCAAAAGGTGGTGGCGGCAGCATAAATAATTCATTAACGATAATTAGAAACGTCACATGTTTGAGCCAGTATCGCCTCACGAACACCATATGCACGTCGGTGTATGTTTACAAGTGCGTGGCATGTTTTTACCATCTCTGTTATCGCATTTAATAAGCGGCTGACCCTTGCTGGCCCCTGTGAGTGTTCCCTTTCTCGTTTCGGGTAATAAAACGCTGCTGTGTTTCTTTCAGGCCTGGCTGCTGTGCAGGACAAGGTCTGGCAGAGGCGTACAAAACCTCCATTGATTTCCCTGATGAAACCTTATCTTTCATCAAATCCCATCCTTTGATGGATTCTGCCGTCCCCTCTGTCGGTGAGGAGCCGTGGTTCACAAAAACCCGCGTCAGGTGGGACTTTTTTTTTTGCAGAAGTCATCTGATCTCTCTCCAGTTGCTAAAAATGCCGTTTTGATCCAGAAATTGAGCAGTGTGCCCCCCTTTTTTTCGTTTTTGCAGGTACAGGTTGACGGCTATAGTGGTCGATAATTCTGCAGGCCCTCGTCAGAACTACACCATTGTTTTCATTGGATCCGAAGCTGGTGTGGTGCTCAAAGTTCTGGCCAAGACCGTCCCCTTCTCCCTGAATGACAGCGTCTTGCTGGAAGAGATTGACGTCTTCAACCGGGCGAAGTACGAAGTTATTTTCACTGTACCTTGATTCGTGTTACAGATAAAAAAATTTTGCAGGAAGTTGAAAGAAGCATCTTCTGCCATAAGAGGTCTTGATTCTTGCAGTTCTTGGCAAGCATCGTACAGTTATGGCATATTCAATGGACTTTAACTTTACCCTATTTTTAACTTTAAATTCATTTTTTGAACAACCAAAGGACCAGAAACACTACTGATGTGGTTTTAGAAAACCCTGCTCTGAATCGTAAGGTTCGCCGAAGCCAGGATTGCTAACTAAGTGTTTAGAACAAAGAATTAAATATCCCAAGACCTCCAATGTAGTCAGGATTTCTTTTCTCGCCTCTTTGGGTGATGGTTAAAAGAAAAAAAAACTAGCATGGTCTTATTTTCTTCTCCGTTCCTTATTCTAGGTGTATATCAAACAGCGAAGAAGACCGAAAAGTCGTAGCGCTGCATCTGGACAAAGAAAACCACGGTTTGTTCGTAGCCTTCTCAAGCTGCGTAATCCGCATCCCTCTAAGCCGGTGTGAGCGTCACAGCACGTGTCAGAAGTAAGTGAGCACAGCTGGCTGCCAAGATGCTACTTAACTTTCCTGTAAGCGATCTTTCACACCACGGTCAAGGCTAGCATCTTCTACTTCCGTTTTTGCATTCAGTCATAAAGTTCCACATGGCTGCAGCAGGTTAACAGGCCAGGGCATAAAAATGTTTTGTGGGATTCAAAGTGTGACTGCGCTCTCAGGAAGAGTTGTCTCATTCTCTTGTTGTGTGATACAGGGCCTGCATTGCCTCTCGTGACCCCTACTGTGGTTGGATGGCCCATGGATCATGTGAAAAGCTGCAGCCAGGCATATCGTACGTATCTCTTTCTGTAACTTTCTTTGGACTGAATTTTAAAAAGTTGCTTGGAAGAAAAGTGCCTCCAGAATTTAGCACAGTTTTTGGTAGGATACTCCAATAAATGTGTATCACCAAAAAGCAGACAAGTTTGTCTCTGAGTGATGGCAGTTGTTCATTATCCCAGTTAAGTGTCTCTTCTCTTTCTCTCTCCAATGAACAGCTCTGGGTATGAGCAAGATGTGGAATATGGCAACACAGTGCGGCTGGGAGACTGTCATGGTGAGGCTTTCACAGCTCTGTCACGTCCAATGACCCCAGTAGCTTGCAGTATCACACAAATAACCTTTTGTCACATTCTTCTGTGGATTCTTGATATGCGTATCTACAGTCACATTCTACTAATTTTGCACTCATGGTACATATACATACCACGCAGTGCTGGTACAGCAGATTCACAAAGCTGAACTGTTTGATCTGAACAAACACCAGATGCCAAATAACGTTTGTTTCTTGTACATGTAACTGGGCTTCAGAAGTAATATGCAGCAAATAAAATTCCCTTTTTATGATTTGAATAAAACCTTTTATAATTTGCAGGCACATTTGCTTTATTTTGGTTATTTTACACTGATTTCTTGTTCCTTTAATTCCTTTAGAAGTTTTGGCTACTACATCTACGCCAGATTACAAAACATTTGGCGATCCAACATCTGGTTAGTTTTTACTTTTTAAATTTTTTATCTTTTTTTCTTTCTTTAAGTTCAGCATATCTCAACCCTCTCTGCTCCTCTGAAGCTGCTGGCAATCCATCTTACCATCTTTCCTTCATTTTCTTGCCTTTACAACAATAGTGACAGATGAGCTTTTTCGTGCTTAGCGCACCATCGCTCTCCAACAGCATATTAGACCTATTCATCGCTGGCCGATCACATTTCTTCCTGTAGATTTTCATTTAACATCTCCTGCATGAAAATCCATCAGGCTTTGTCTCTTCTAAAGCTTATACAGGTGTCATTCTTCAATATGCAGAAATAATCCTACCTTTCCCTTTTAAATATGCATTTCATGTCAGACTAGCTGGAATATAAAGATTTAATAATAATTCTGTGCTTCTTTGAGTCTCAGATATTTTATTGTAAAATGAACAGGTTAGTTATCAGAGCACTCTGTAAATTTGGAAGGATATAGAAACTAAATTAACCATGTTTATACAAGATTAATTATTTTTAATGTGAGTAAATTATTTAAAATTAGCTAATGTCAGTGTACAAAACCTACCATTCTACATTTTTGTTATCTGGGAATAAGTAAAAGAAAAGAGCTGTATAAACTAACTGATATCATCGACCACGTCTAATAACCTGGTAGGCAAAGGTACGTTTTCATTCATACCCTGTGTGCACCAAATGTTAACAATCTGTTTGTCACCACAGACATGGAGTTGTCATCACCTCCAGTAACAACAATGGCATCTGGCCCCATAGAATCACCCCAAATCATTGACTCTCAGAAACCTGAACTGTTTGGTTCAAGGAAATTTGTGCTCCAAGATGACCCAGCCACTTCCCGTTCTTTTGATTCATTGCCAGGTGTACCGAAGGGTAAGGCCTTTTACAGGGAGTTCTTTAGTGCTGAATGGAAACCTGAATAATCGCTGCCATTAGAAAGTCTCTGTAAGTCAGCCAGGGTCTAGGACAGCACCTGGTCTTCGGATGACTGCAGTACAAACTGGGAGCAGCTGTGATAGTAGCAGCCCATGGTCCACTTACAAGACATGAGTTCACTCATAAAAAAAGACTTTTGAACTGCAATATTACTTCAGTGAGAGGAAGCACCTTAAATCACAGGTTTCAAGTGGGATTCTTAGCATAATTACAAGCAGCTATTCAGGCTTTCCATCAGTTGAGATGGCAGTGATTTTATATTTACTTATGATTTTATGTTCAATACTTTTGTATCTTTTTTTAATTTTTTGCCATGATTGTTCTTCAGTTCGAACTGTGTTTCTTTGTAAAATGTTTTCCTTTATACCTCTCTTTTTCACATTTTTTTCTTCTCACTGCCATTAGAAGTCTTTAACCTTGAGATTTATCCCCAATAAATGTTCAAAAGGCCTTGCCACTAACTCTATTTCCAGTCCCTCCTGTTAGATCCAATACAGCATTGCATGAGAGTTTTATGACTAACTTTACAAATGTCTGTGGTTACTAACAAATTTTAACAAAGTTTAAAACTACTGAGGGCCTGTAGCAATATGTGCTTAGGCAGATGCATTAACTCTTACAACTTTACAACTGTTTATTCCTTATAGATGGTTAACATTTTTATAAACCCTCTGTTTTATACATTACTGCTACTCCTTAAATATTTTTATTAACATGAGAAGTACTAATCTCTATTGTCTCTTAAACTGCATGCCTTTTGTAAAAAAATACCTTTTCTCTAGGTTCTTCACAAAAGTGCTCAGAATTAAACTGTTTAAAAATGTTCTAGGCTTGTGCAGGTTATTAATACAATTCTATGAAAGCAACTACTTGCCTGAAAGATTAGGATAGATACAAGCTCATTTTGCATTTGATATGTTGTTTCCATTATCTTTTCACCTGCCTGAGTAGACTTGAAAATTATTTTTAAAATTTCAATGAATTCTAAAAGAACAATTATAATAACCCTGATGGAACTCCAGACCCTGTAACAGTAGGCTTCCCCAGTGATGCACTGTGTGCTTTGGCTATTCATGTTGTCTGCAAATAATAACAGACAATATATTTATGTAAATGCTGCAACATTGATGCATATCTGCCATCTTATTCTGAAATCTAATCATGTTGGAAGCCAATAGTGTCAAGAAACTGCTGATGTATATTTAAAAATGAATGAAAAAAATGTAATGATATGAAAACTTAAGAATAGAGAAGAACCTTTTAGATTTGTCATTATAGCTCTGCAGTTACTTTACCGCTTTATTTAAACGCTAATAATTTGACTTTGCAACAATTAAACTTGTAGTTTTGACTTTCAGTTGTGCACTTTATTTCAGGAGTCTGGGATGTGCAGTCTGGGGAGTCGAACCAGATGGTCCACATGAACGTCCTGATCACTTGTGTTTTCGCTGCATTTCTGCTGGGTGCTTTCATTGCCGCCGTTGTGGTCTACTGCTACCGAGACGCATTCTTACGGAAATCAAGGAAAATACACAAGGACGCCGAGTCCGCTCAGTCGTGCACAGACTCCAGCGGGAGCTTTGCTAAACTCAACGGCTTGTTCGACAGTCCAGTGAAGGAATACCAGCAAAACATCGATTCGCCTAAGCTGTACACAAACCTGTTGAGCAATGGGAAGGACAGTGCACCTAGCGGAGACACAAAGACGATGATATTGAGCAGCCAGTGTCAGCCCCCAGAACTGGCTGCTCTTCCCACTCCAGAATCTACCCCTGTTCTCCAGCAGAAGACCCTTCAGCCTATCAAGAACCAGTGGGAGAAAGCCCACAATAAAATAAATGCTTCAAGGAAGGACTCTCCCCTCAAAAGTCCCCAATACTTTCCTGCCAGTCCCCCTCCTCACTCTCCTATGGGGCACTCTCACATACCGAGTGCCGTCGTTCTTCCAAACGCTACCCACGACTACCGGGCTTCCTTTTCCAATACAGATGTCCTCCGGTCAGAGAGGAAAATGCAAAATATTGATCAGCCTGCTTCTGGTAAACCCAGCAAAAAAGACCACAGGCGGTCGGTTGATGCAAGGAATACCCTGAATGATCTCTTGAAGCATCTAAATGAAACCAACAGCGGCTCCAAAGCCATTCTTGGCGACATTCCCATGACTCGCCAAAACCTGATGCTGGACCCTATGGCGAACGTGACCGAGGTTCCTCCCAAAGTCCCAAGCAGAGAGGCTTCACTGTACTCTCCGTCTTCGACCCTGCCGAGGAATAGTCCCACTAAAAGGGTGGATGTGCCCACTACTCCGGTGACGTCCACTGTGCAGATGAGCACTTTAGAAAGACAGAGGGGCTACCACCGGAATTCCTCTCAGAGGCATTCCATATCAGCCCTTCCTAAAAACATAAACTCGCCAAATGGCATTGTCTTATCAAGGCAACCCAGTATGAACAGAGGAGGATATGTTCCTCCCACTCCCCCTTCCAGGATGGACTCACATGGAGCACCTGTTGGTCATCCACAGCCTTCCATATCAAGGCAGAGTAGCTACAGTGGACAGGGCTCTCTCCCACGCACAGGGATCAAGCGGACACCCTCTATAAAACCAGATGTCCCCCCAAAACCCAATGGATTTGTCCCTCAGACTACACAAGTGAGGGCTGTGAACAAATACAGCTACTGAACATGTAGGTGTTGACTCTGTAAAAGGACTACAGTGTTTTAAGACCTGCTGAGGTTTTTCTGATGCTGCTGGAAGTCCAGACTGACTGTACTTGAAAAGGGGGGTAAAACAAATTGCAAAAGTGGCCAAAGAAGCTACTTCCGGCAGCATCCTCCCGTTTTCTTTTGTTCTTCTGCTAATGAAACCCGGATGGTCTGTTGCGAGATTTCTTTCGGCGCTCGAGGATGAGCAGCGGGTCGCGACATCCGTTGCGTTCGTGAGCCCGGAGCCGGAGAGAATGAACAAACTGCGCGGAGGAGCGCAATTGTTCATTTCATGCAGTTGTGCCGATGTGGCATTCATGATTTAACACACGAGAATACTTGAAGAATGGGTTCCATTATTCACTGCCACTGAGCATTGTCTTCCCATTAAATGTGAACTTTACAAAAACAAGGAAAAAAGTATGCATTTGTCTAGCCATTTGCACAAAATATCACAAATTTTGCATCTCTGTGATATTTTGAATTGAAAGCATATGGCCTTGACGCTAAAGAGAAATGCATTTATGGACGATTGTAGCAGAGACATTTCCTACAAAGCTGAATGTTTGACACAGACTAATGCAAATCCTGTGTGTAACGGTCTCACACATTAGGATGCACTTTTAATTGAAACACGAACAACACATTAGTTCCTAAAACTAAACAGGATATTATGCTCAGAGATCCATTAATGTCAGAATTGTTGAAGACATTAATCTTGGGTCAACTGTGTATGGGGTAACAGTCCAGGGTGCCTACTTGGACAGCAGTTTTAACTCGCTGAGAAATTACTAAACGTACTTGCTGCTATCTGTTAAAACTTAGACATCTGTGTGTTTTGGACTCGAAAGCATTGTCATGTAGCTGTGGTTCTCTGTTACATAAGCATTTTGGTCCTCTAAGACTGCCAAGCCACTGTGAATCGAAGCTCCAGTTTTGAACTTAGAGGTTATGCATAGCATTACTCGCAGTCTTTGTGCGGGCTATGTGGCACAGAGGCTAATTCTGACAGTTAGCCCATTCATGTGGGGCACTTGAGTTAACTATTTGGCTAGCATCTGAAATCAACTGATAATGTCACGGTCGTCATCACGAGTGACAGCTCATCCCAGGGCTGCTACAGGACAGGGCGTAGTTGGGAAATGGTGTACCCTCAACCTGAGGGCTAAGCGATAGAGAAGGTGTGTTCAGTTCATCGGTGGGGAGTCTTGTCAGCAAAGTGCATGGCTGTTACTATAGCTTTGCTCCTTAACACTCGTGAGATCTAAAAACAATGTCCTCATACCGATTTAAAGTCAACTTCGTATTATCATCGCATCCTTTTTATGGATACAAATGAATTCCAAGACCTACAAATCAGCTATCCCATTAAAAAAAGATAATAGGGCAATCATTTTAGAACAGTACCAAGGAGTCCCTAAGGGTCATGCAGGTAAATAACAATGTTGTGTAAATATTTTTTTTTTTGGCAAGTTTACCTGAATCTGTGCATTGTGTGCCTTATTCAATGAACATTATAAATACTGAAAACGTCAAGTGTTCTTGAGCCTTCATTGAACTTTTCTGTGTGCCAGTTGAACGTCTTATCTAAAAAAGAAGTTTTTTAAAAATTGGTTGAAGGAAACAAAAATACCAAAATTGCATTTTTACGAAAATATCATCAAAAAGTTGTAAAAACATTCCATTTTTAGGAGAAGGGATAGTAAAATACTTGACGTGAAATATTCTTTCACAAAGTACACTGGCTTTTCCCCATTTCATAGAAAGTCACCAAGGTTAATTCTGTTTTTGTAAGAAAAGAGCTGCCTTGCTAAGCTGAAGGACTCTTCAGTGAATGTAAAACACTAATAGAGTAGTACAATAATCTGTCTCCATTTTCGTATATAGAACATCAAAATGCTACCACTTGCACTTTGTACAGTAGCATTAAAAAAAACATCAGTCGTGGATCCATAAACCCACACAATAAAGAACTACCTTATTTAAAATACTGTCAAATTGTAGCAGAAAGTTATGGAAGTATGATAAAGCAAGGTGAGTAAATCTGAGCATACAATTACTGTTACACATTAGCAAATGTTTTATAGCCCACTGCTGGAATTGCCTACTTTAGTTCCTGTTCAGGATTGTCCTTTGCTGTAATTAAACTCTTACACATCTTTTTTTTTTAAATTCAGCATTTATATGGTTGTTATAAAAATTCTTCCCCTCAAAGCTTTTGATGTGCAGGTAATCAGAAATAAAATCTTAATATCAATTTATTGAGAGGGGACAAAATTATTTACTGTTTCAGTTTCTCCAACAGGAGATGTTCATTGTGAAATTTTATACACAGCAGTCAAGTCACAAATGTGAGAGAAAAGAGGAACTTAAACATTAAACAATGATGATTTATTCAAAGGAAAAACAGACTATAACCCAGAGCCTGTTCCCATATATAAATGTTAATGGCTTAATTCTTAAACTGAACATGCTTTGTAACCTATATGAGCCCCAAAGTTCAATTTTGTTTACAATTTTGAAAATCAATCATTTAGGTAATTGTCAGTACCTGCTCATAACCATTTTTTCTGTACAAAGTAAAAACTATTCGTGTGAACCATCTTCAAAGGTTTGTAATGTTGAGCTGCCTTGTATATTGCAATGTGAATTCAAAGTCTTTATGTTGCAATTTGACTTATTCAAGCCTTTACATTTCAGTTAAAATGCTTTGTGTGCAAATAAACCGGGATGTCAACTTTTTGTTTTTAAGATTGTGCAAAATCGGAGCCGAGATTCAGTTGTTGTATGTTTTACAGAGTACTTTAACGTGTAGATATCTTGTAAACTTGTACTGTGAATGTGTAAATAATTAAGTTCATTGCTTTTTCGTTGTTTTTTTAACACGGCATGTATAGCTGAAATAAAATATTACAGTGCAGAAGATTTAAGAAAGGTGACTATTTAGCTCCATCAGTAAAATTTGTAATACTCACAAAATGAAATGCTTTCATTTGAATTCCCCAATACTAGTTCCCCTCACAGATGTTTCACAAGTTAACACATTTTAGAAAGTTGTAAAAAATGGCCCAATTCTTTCATTACCAGAAAAGGTGCAGTGGATTACCGGAGATAAATTACTTTAGATTTAACAGTTACATCGGCATATATTGAAGTTGCACATTTACCAATTTAATTTCACTCTGCAATTCAAAAAATAAATTTTCTCTTGAAATTTGCCATTTTTTAAAAATAAAACAGCAAGTGGGTGCCTTTGGTTTGATAGCAATATTCTTAATCCGGTACTTTTCATCCTGAAGAGAGAAAGAGAACTGTCACATTTGTCATCTAAAGCACCCAATTTTTAAACCATCTGTGGACACCATACTAATTCTGGAAGCCAGGAACAATTCAAACACAGTACAGAAATTCCAGTCCTCCTCAAGCATGACTGTAACCAGATTTTTCTTTAATTTAAAATTGAAACTCAGTGTTTTTTCAAAGTCCAACCCCAAAAACAGCTGTGCATAGTTTTTCTTTAGCTACTAGGCTGTACTATCTGAATGCACCTCTCGGTAATACCGAGTCAGAACAGCTTCCTCATGTTAGAAGAAACTGGCCTGTTGCCAGAGAGCCTTCTTTATCCACATAAGAGTGCTTGACAAAGTTTTAAACAAATCTGTGCCACTACAGACAGGTCTCTTTACACTTATCAAGTTTCTCCAAGCTTTTATATTGTACAAATGTCTGAATTGCCCATGCTTTTTCAACAGTGTTCAGTATTCCACTCTTTTCTTACTCAGATCTAAAAATATAAATTTACCAGTGCTGATTATGAGTTTAGTGTAGTTTCAGGTCCTAGTTAAAACTATGATACAAGAGTATACAATACAAGAGTATTCTGGGTTAAAAAAAAAACAGAATACTGCTGTAAATCCTCTGCTATGTTAAGTTGCAGCGTTTGCCTTATTGTTTCATGATCACAATGGAATAGAAGTGGTTATATCCATCGATTTTGCTAATCCTTAGAAAAACAACACGCTTCTGCTTGTAGTAACTGCAGCTGAAGCATTCTCGCACATTCTTTGCTGAACAGCTTAAAATATTGTGCACTGTAACAACATAAAAAAATTCAACTATCTATAAATATCCTGTAATGTGTTATGAAAGTGGCATGCTTACCATTAAAGGATTAATCACTCTTCTCTTCAGCTGAAAAGAAACTACTTCAGATACCTGTGAGAAAGCTTCCATAACTGTTCATAGCACTGAAGCGGAACATTTAAACATCTGGACTCTAGTAATGTATAGCCAGAGTCTGATAAGATCTGGTAAATGGGGCTAGCAAAAAGAAGTTTTCTCCAACATGAGACGCTTGGAATTTACAGTAGTCGTCTAGCATACTGAAAAATGAATTTCCAAACCTCGTCAGCTTGTCTGCTCTGATTCACTGCATAGGTTTTGCCTTGTAGGCAGAGCATTGTTTAGGTCTTTGTCTCCTCCAAACCTGTATATACAGATAGTGCTCCTTAGCCTAAGGTAAAATAATTTTTTATTTTTTCATTTGTGGCTACCTTCACTTAGCTCATTGCTAAGCGGAACAATGATATAATTTTTCCAGTTGTTCTCCAGTGAATTGAAGTGTTTAAAAATACGGTATTGTCATTTGGAAACATTCAGTACATAGTGGGGAAAGTACAATCTTCACTACCAAGTTCACTACTGTGGCATTAAAACTGGTTAGTTTATAGGTCAGGTTAAGTCTTCAGCTTCCCAACAATAAGGAAAGGCTTAAACTTGTGCAGTTAGAAAAATAAAATTTCAATTAGATAATTAAAGGCTCAGGTAAAAGGAAAATTAGAAACACTGTCCCTCCAGGCACCCCTGCGTTACAAAGTACAACAAAACAGAATATTTATAAGATATGAAATAGGGGAAACAAATGAGTGTATTAGTAAAATGCAGATTAAAACAGACAAGCATCACTGAGAATGTATCCATTCATACCACTTGGCTTCTCTAGTCCTGCAACTCTCACCTTTCCCCGAGACCATGGTTGTCATCACCGCAGTGTCTGACAAGGCTACACATCCCTGTGTCCAGAGTTTGTAGATCTAAAGTTTTTGGAAAGCAAACTATCACAACTCAAAAGAAATACATGAATGAGAGGTAACTCTGCTAATTACTCAAGGGTGGCCAACAAGGCCACACTGTTCCCAGTTAAACACTTCTAATAAAATATGCATTATTCAGAAAGCTCAAAAGTGTCGAAAGTACAGGCAGCCTAAACTGCATCCTTTATTAATGAAGACATATTTCCCTGTTGCCACTACATTCAAATTTCAGAATAAAAAAAAACAGAAAATGGGATTCTTCTACTTGTACTAGTTTAAAGGGTTGCAAATCACTCCTGAAATGCATAGGAAAAGTTCACTCAAATAGGCATTAATAACTTCTCCTTAAAGTGGAAAACTCTGTGCCACAACCACTGTTGTATCAGGTTATATGTACAACCAGTGCAATACCAAAACGGCTTCTCCCTTTAAATTCCTCAGTTCCGTGGGGACTACCAAAAGACTCGAATTCTGACCACACGCTGCCTTTTACCTTTAATGAGTACTCTGCAGCACTGAATTATTTTTAGCAGAGGGCTTAGTAGGTACTCTTAGATATTCCCTCTGTTTCTCAAGTCTGCCATGGTTTACTTTAGCCCAATAATCATTCCAAGAAGCCCAATCCTTCTCTGCTATAATACCAACTGTAACCAAATTTCTACAAAACTAATTTCTGAACTAGCCATCTTTAGGTTACAGTTATTCAAAATGTGACAAACTATCTCCATTTGATACACGTTAAATTTCCATTCCAGACAGAGCCCAGATACTTCTAAGCAAAATCTGGCTGATATCACTCTGGTATCTGAATCGTTGCTTAACTCTACTATAAAAGAGCTAGGTCAAAATGCTGACAAAAACACCTTGTGCAACTGAGCCCCACTATTAATATTTTTCTTCTCTTCAGCCCTCCACCCATTTTTAAAAAAGAAAAGAAAGTGTACCCACGATATCTTGGTAATTTTCACACAGCTCCAAGAAATTTATCACATCTGTTTTTCTGGGCTCTCCAGTCTCTGGGAACACTAGATTGATTTGGGGGCTTTGCAGCAGATGCACAGGAGGTCACTCCTTGAAAAGAGAGTTCTCTTTCTCAAAGTATCTTTGGTCTGCATCCTTACCACCAAAAAAACAAACAAACAAACTTGGAGTATAAGAATATTTAAGAGTCTACTTCACTTGAGCTTTACACATTTGAGACATCTGAAACATTCGGTTACTCTTTTTTTTTCGAGCAGACCAATAGCAGGCTTTTTAGATGTTTCCTGACTTCAAAACTTTATATCTACACTTCTAAAAATCTTGTATTCATTGTACTGCAATCCTAAAATCACTCTTAGCTGAATCATTTCGGGCATCTATCTGTTAAAAAGGCTACTGAAAGTTTCAAAAAGTTCAACTTTTTTTTCTTGTCAGTTAAAAGTTTGGTTCTGATAAATCATCTAAGTCATCATTCGCAGTTACTAATAACCCACTCAATAAGCATGATATGTCTTCTACTGGTTCATGTTAAGTGTTCAACTGGCCAGAATTAGGACTAACCTCCTCACGAAGAACATTATCATACTGGTTATTGGTAGACATGTTAATAATTCCTCTGCTTGGATGATGATGCTGCATTTGTCCTTTCAAATACTCATAGAAATTCCATTCAAGACTTTCTCTGTCACGGCCACCACACTGTAACAATCCATCTATACAAATGCCAAGTTTGGTGCTACATTAAAATAGGAAACAAGGGGAAGGGTCAGCAAATTCAGAAATATTTATAGGTTCAGTCTTTTGAAAAATCACATTTACAGAAACGATGAATAATAAGGCATTTCAACTAAGCACATAAATATTAAACATTTCCGCCTGAAGAAATACATGTATAAAAATGATTCAATCTACAGTCTATCAATAGGTGTCCCTGCCTTTTGGTTGCTGTGAAGTAGTCTGAAGAAATCCTCTCCAAAGAAGTATTCGGAAGTTAGTGAAGTTTAAAGTTATATTCAACGGATATGATTCAAGCCCAAAACATTTTTGTCCAGAAAATACATTGAACTTCTTTCAGTTGTAGCCTTTTCCTTCTTTCATTGGAGTATTTATTAAATGTTACAAAAGGAATTAAATTTTAAAGGCAGAACTGAGTTAATAATAGCGATACTAGTAAAAGAACATACTAGTGATCTGTTCTACACTTCTATAATACATTTCTACAAAGGCTCAGTAGTTACAAGATCTTTCAGACTGATTTATTTTAGGACTTAATGCTTGGCTGAGCACTGTCTAGATGCTTGCTTTCTTGATTCTCTCAGGTGGTTTTCTATGTTCACTTTATCAGATGATCTCTCAGATGAGCCAAGATTTTACCCTTATAAAGCAGTTAACCAATTACTCTTACAACAAGTCAGCTGTTCCAGATTACAATATTGAACAGACACACCATATCCTAGTCAACTAAGACAACCGACAGGACACAATTTTATTAATCTAAGATAACAGCTAGATGAATACAAGAGATTTACCATACAGTATATATATGGTAATTGCTATATAATAAACATACAGTGAATCATTTGTGAGAGTATTAATGGTATGTATAATTACATGTTCTAAATTATTAATAGAATTTGTAACACCTAAAATATTAACATATAGTATCACCATAATTCCAGTGTAGCTTTGTCTATTGCAGCAGTGTGATATAATATCTGTCTTGAGGAACACAGAAGACCTGAGTGCAGTTCAGATCAAAATTAAAATTCTACAAAACGAACCAATACAAAAGAAATATCTACATATTGGTTATCTTTATGTGGGTATTTTAACTGAACACTGGTGTCTCTGAGGGGAATGGTAACTTCTTCTTCATGTACACAGAAACATTTCTGTGTTGTCACCTCCTTTTCTACTGCAAGGAAAGGGCCTCTTAAATTAACTTTAACAGAGAGGTTTCAAAAATAACACCTCATAGCAGCTGAAGGTGTTTTTTAAAAAAACAGCTCTGACACCTCTGTGTTACATTCTCAATGTTCGACAGTCCACTACAGCGGAGGCTGGAGATCACAGAGGCAGAGCGAGAGAAGTGTTCTGATTCTCGTGCATCATTACGCCAGCATCCATCTGAGAGAAAAATAACAGTGCGGAGCGAACAAATCAACTCCCGCTCCTTCCAGGTCTGTATCAGCCAGTTCAGCCGTCTTGGAATTGGCTGACTTTTTAGTCACTTAAATGCTGCGTAAAACCTGCTGTTTAACTTTTGGTACATGTGTACAGATAGTCCAAGAAAGAAAGTGATAGAATGCATAAAGCTTACATTTTCACAGGAAATTACCGAACTACTGTTGAGAATTGGAATTAGACTGCTTTACAAAAATGTCAAAAATACAAACAGTAAAGCAATAATATACAGACTAGATAATATTACAGTCTATAGTCATTGTTTTCTATCCCAAGCCAAGACTTGGGAATTGTACTGGAGCAATGTGAGTAGTGCCATATTGAAGGGTACAACAGCAGTAGCAGTAGTCCAGAAGTATATCTACTACTCTCTACTGCTGTCTAGCTGGATGGATGCCCTTTCTGTACAATATGGAATGGCAAAAAAAAAGATGAAACTGTGAAGGTTTGCAGCACTAATTTTGAGGTCTGACTCCCACTGCACTCAGCTTGATCTGTCTTTGAAAATCAGTTTCAATGGCTTTCTTTCAGGAGATTAAAGGGTAGCAATTATACTGAAAACTGTGCCATACAAGTTCTTTTCTTTTTAAGCCCTTTGAATCTAAAACCTTTAATTATAATTTGACATGTTAATTATAAAAAGGTGTCTGAAGAGCACTTTGTACTAATCACTGGAATAGAATACATCTTCAGAAGTGTTCCCATCAAGACTGATTTAGTGAATCTGCTTAAATTCCACTTAGGAGTAAAATAAAATTATAAAGTAACTAAATATTGTATTTTATCTTTCTGAAAAAGCATCAGAATGACACCAGAAAAAGATATACTGTGTTGCTCAGATTTGATAAATGCTGCACACCTTAACCTATTCCTCCTTCAGCTCCTCAATATTCCCGGTTTTAAAGCTTTACCAAAGTTGAGGTCTTTCACCAGAAAGTCATTTTTACCTTTTACTACATTAGGATCCCTCCCCCAGCTGCTACAGTAAAGTGTGCAACTCATGGTATCAGGTCAGTGTCATTTCACAACTCTAGACTGCCTGAAAAGCTACAGTAAGAACAAATAAAGAGATCAACTCAGGAAAAACTAAATCGGAGATTAATAAGACAATCATTAAAACGCTTGAGATTCATTAGTGTGATTATTTACAGCATGGTGGCCGAGTGGTATAAGGTTCTGTCTTGGGGTCTTAAGTGCTGCAGTAGATGGGTCTATTTTGCTCCTTGCTTTCTGACGGCTCAGTATGTTTCCCCATCAATTATGGGCTAGACAGACCAAACATCCTCCTCTCACTTGTGGCTGTTTTTACATTGTGTTTTTATCACTAATGTTTGTCAGAGGCATTAACGGTTGGGACTGATTGTCTTAAACCGCATCACTAAACCCATATTGTCAGATTGCTCCTGCACACACTGTCTCCGCAGCAGTGTCTATGCATATGTCTCCTGCCACAACGCTCTGCTGTTACAATCCCCCTCCCCATCACACCCACGAAAAAGGACACAAGTGTTGCAGTTTGTACACAGAAGACTTTGATTTTCGCATCAAATTAATTTGTAATAGTGCATTTGTAATAATGCAAATGTTTTCTTTTCAGATGCAGGAAATGCTGACGGATGTAAGATTGACAGAGAAATTGAACTGGTTCAGGTGGGTAGCTGTGTCAGCATGCGCAGGCTGCAAAGGAGCAAGTAATAGGTTTATTCCATACTGAAAAGAGAAGAAAGAAAACATCTTTCTTCTATAAGCTTACACCCGAAGAAGGCTCCACAGCTGAAACGTTGTTTTCTTTCTTCTCTTTTCAAATTGAACTGGTCTGAAGCTCAGTGTAATCACCCACAGGGTTCTGGGGATTGAGCTGGTCTTTAATGATTTCTTCATAGTAAAGGAAGTAAGGGAAATAGCTCACATTACCTTCTCAATCATGTAAACACAATGCGAAAGATTCCTAATCTGTCGACAAATGAATGGTGGGAAATTATTTTCTATATCTACTTTATATATATCTACTTTTCCTCCTTTTTAATTTTAAGATGCGACATCCCAATGCCAATACCATTCACCTATAAGCAATTCATTCCAGGCAAAGTGCACTGTTATAAAAATGTTCCCTGATGCTAGTTTGCTCTTTAAAAAGAAGTTTTCAGAAAGAATTTGAAAATGTAAACTGCAACTGATTACTGTACTGCTTGAATGTTGATTATTGGGTAAACAAAACGTCCAGATGACTTATTTTTGTTTAAGCACACAAAATTGATTATATTCTGCTGCATGGATGTCAAGCAATGAAAATACCTAAATGGAATTAAGTTTCAATTTGGAAAAGCACACTGTCGCAAATCAAGAGATTAGAAGGAACTTTCATTGCAGTTTCTTAGGGATAATATTTCTCAAGATGACAAGGACAGTCAATGTTTTAAAATGAAAATATTCATTAAATCCTCTCTAAATTAAAGTTTGCTAAGCCGTAAAAGACATGAAGTTATGAACTTGTATGCCAACTACATTTATCAACTTAAAAGCTGTCAATCAAAAGCCCAAAAGCCCCCAAAAAATAAAATCCAATTTGTGTGAGATCCTTTTTCCCAGATTTAAAATGATTATTCTGAAAAAAATGTCCATCTGCAGTAGACGAAGAAAAACGTACAAACAAAACGGTTGGTAAGTAAGGTAGTGTGGGACAGGTTTTTTGTGGCTAATAACCCAGTCATACAGCGTAAAGAGGTATGTCATAACAGGGAGTACAAATCATTGAAAACCCACTCCCGCAACCCGATTACAAGACCATTTCCAGGAAGAAGCACTTACACATCGTATCTCCTCAAGCAACTGGTGCTGCTGGTGTGTAAACTAACAAGCACTGACTAATACAGTCTGAAAGTAGACTAATACCAGCACCACACAAGCCTCTACCTGATGTATGCACTCATCAACCTTTCTGCAGGGGAGGAGTCCAGGGCGGGAGCTCAGACGTGCGGGAGGAGAGGGCTAAGATTACTCAGCACGCACACCTTGTTATTACAGCAGCCAGCAGCCCAGGATCTTAGGAACTGAATGGGCTCGGGTTTCCCAATTAAATTCCCTCCTTTCGACAGCAGACAGAGCTGTGTTAGTCACTTCCTGACTCGCACGCTCTGTGTTTCTCCTAGGCTCTGCAATTCCCTCGCTGTTTTTCAGTATGAGCACTTCTACAAAACAGTCTTACCTGCAGGCAAAAGAAGAGACAAATTAGAGCACTTACTTCAGCTAACCCACTGTAGTCTGAACTACAGTACATGTACTTTTTATTATTATTGCTCATGCTCTCATGCTCTAGATGTTTAAAATCTTTAGAGTGGATTGAGATTTTCCATCACAAAACACCATGCATGTCAATCTAATAGTGTACTGCAGTGATAAAAGCTTTGCATTCAAAGTGCTGGAGGTACTTTTCATAGAATATAATACAGAAATAGTCTAACGCAGTTTCATTTGGTAAGCAGCATGAGGTATATGGAAAAATCAGGAACAGCCAGCCCTAAAAGCATCATTTAAAAAGGATAAGCGTCTGTAGTTAACTTTTTTCATACCTCCAACAACCTTATAATCGAGAGCTAGGATTTGATTTTTTAATTACAATTATTTTTCTAAAGCACCAACAAATCTTATTATGTAACCCTGTACCTGTTGGTTTACTGTTCTACATTTGATATCAAGACAAGTCAAATATTTGATTGCATCAAAGAAGTAAATTTGATTGCATGTCTTCAAAACAATGTTTGTTGGCAAATGTTTAGCAACTGAGTTAACGAACATTATGTAATATTTGTTTATTGGAAACTCATTTTTTATATTTACACATAGACATACCAGTGGCATACCTGAGTTTTAAGTTTATTTTCAGCTCACTGAAATAAAAGCACACTGGCCCTTCTCCACTGACTTGCAACGTCCACATCAATGTGAAATACCTGACCCAGAAAAGAGATGTCACTCAACAGTCCTTTTGTGCTGTCTGATGTCACATCATTAGTGATGAGGCCTGATGAAGAATGTCTTTGTGCCAAAACATTGCATGATATTAACTTCACTGGGTGAAATGGTATTGACAATTCATCCAAGAAACAGGAAGAAGCCAGAACCAAAGTTTAAATACACACAAGTAGCAAAACATAGTTGAGTACCAAAAACAAGAAAAAAAGTTTCAATTTACAAATGTTGTTACTCACAGGCGGTGAACCTACCGATACATGTGCAAGCATGGCTACGTTGAATTTTGCTACACCATAATGACAAGTTTAAAAACCACCTGCTAGACTTCAACCATAGCAGAAGTGACACTGCACAATGTCGGGGGCAGGGGGCAGATTGGGATGGAACTTATTAAAGGCTGCCCTGAAAAGTACTCATTCACTGGGGAAACCACAGGGGTCACTCTGGATCCATCAGCCATTGTGTGGAGCAGCTCCAATTCTCAAAGGAGAACTGTCATTCCACCAGGCATAATTAACTACATTATATTTCTCTGCCATATTAGATACTGCGCCTAGAGAAAGAACTGGCTGTTGTTTTTTGATTGCATGCAAAGCAGAATACAGTACATAATGAGGACAGAAAGTCACTGATAACTGTTACAAAAAGCGAATGCGTACAATCCTTCAACCGTCACACAAAATTGAAAGCCAGCCCAATCAACAATGAGATTAAGCAAAACAATTAGCTGCACAGCTGGTACTAGGAAGGATAGTCATAGATTTCCACCCTTAAGTTTTCACAAAGCACAGGCACATTAAAACACACATCAGTGATGCATGGCACCTTATTTTCTCCAGATTGCTTCTCTTTTGATTTTATTAAAAGAATCACATCTACACAGTCTGAAATTTAAATATATAATGCTCATAACAACAAGTACTCTGAGGCTAATGCTGACCTAGGGAAAATGCCAATGATGACATCTCTTGCACAGCCACAGACAAAAACTAATTTCTATGACAAAACTAAAGGCTTAGATTGGTTAATCCTGTTTATACTATATTTGCATTTTGTTGATTTATGATAAACACCACACAGGCCTTGGAAAAAGAAATGTTTGTGGAAGCTTTTGATTAAAAAAACTACTGGAGGGAGCGCATATTGGGTATGAAGATAAACATCTTACAGAATGATAAATAATTACAGCTTTATGTGTAGGTCAGGTTTTCTTCTTGCTCAAGTAGAACCACTTGTGCAACAATTGATCATATTGCTTCAGGAGATTCCTTTATTGGCTCGGATTTGCCATGTCTGTGTGTGGCATTATTGCCATCAGTCCAAACTCTTAGGGCCCTATATTCAGAGCACCTAGAGTAGATGCTTGAACCCTGGCTACTTCCTATGAGGGTTTTTCCGAGTACCTTTGTGCAGACCTTAATGTAATGGAAACACCTGCCGTCCAGAGAGCTCTATATCATGACTGCATATGAAGAAAGTTTTCATCCTCCAGCGGTTAACTTCTTCCACAGCAGAAGCAAAGTAAATCCAAATTGCAAGCAACTTGTTAGTTATCAGTTCACCACCTTGAATGAGAAATATTTCAGTCTTCTCATTGTCACCCATCCTGTCTCTGATACACGGTACATATTGCAGGTCTCTACTGCAGTACATATCCTGGCTAATCCATAATAAAGGACATCCCAATAACATGAGCAGTGTATACAGTTCATTGCCTAGGTCTGTCAAATAAAGGTGAGGAGATACAGAGACCCCTTCTGGCCAGAAGGGCTTACTGCAGATATGCCTGCATCTAGAGACTGAACACAAACTTGCTGATGGGGAATGTCCCCTTTCAGTTGCAGCATTCCTGATGAATTCACATGCCCAGACAAAACGCTAAATAAAAAATAACTCCTGGTTCAGAAGATAGGCAGTCCCTGCTCCCCTGATCTGCCAAAAACTCAACAGTGCAGCTTCACAAACAGTTCTGCAAGGTAATGACTATATATACTCACTGGATTTGTCACTGCTGATGTTCCAGTTGCTTTACACACACAAGGAGAGGAGCAGTACACACAAAGTCCTGGACTATACGGATTCTCTGGTGTCTTACGTTTATCTGGAAGCGATACTGTCCCCGTTTTCACCCTGGGTTTACAGATCTTTATCCAAGCCTAATGTGCTGTTTCAAATGACATTTCTTTGACCCCGTCTATGAATTTTGGCACTTACTGTGCTTGAAAATTTTATGTCATTTTGATAACATTTCCTGCTCTATCCTACAACACTGTAGAAACCTTTAGTGGATTTTTGAGAAATTTCATATAATATGATGAAGCTTCACTGCTCCATATAGGTGTCTCTATACTTTGCAAGAGCCTTCATGTTTTAAAACAGGTTTCAGTTGGAATGAACACAAAAAGTAAAGGAGGAAGATAAGTATTCTTATCAAGGCTTTCACATTCTGGTATATGCAATTGAAATAAAGGATTTAGAAAAACATTTGACAAGTGCATATCATCAAGTAGGAAAAATGATCCACACATTAGGACTAGTATGCCTTGTTCAAAAAACAAACAAACCATAAGAGCCTGTTAAAAAACTCAACACATTTATGCTATTGTGTGTCAGCCTTGTGTTCAAAAAGGTCATGGGTCTGAACAGCAGCTCTTTGATCACTGAGAAGGACTGAGCCCGACTTCAGCCCAGCCAAGTGGAAACACAGCAGGAGACTCTTACAGGCCCGCCAAAGGGAGCAAATGTAAGGATATTATTCCTGGTTATTGCTAAGAGTAAAGGCGCAGACAAAGACTGTTTCACCCTTTAAGTAAAGAAGGGTATTTTATGAGGATGAAATAATCGTCGGCTGGTTTTCTTTCTTTAAACGCCAAAGACTTGTAGCTTTTGCCTCTGGAACTGTATTGTCAATAATACATTTATTTTTTCAGGCTTTTGACTTGTTTGGATTTCTTTTGGCCAAACTCCATACATGCCAAACCTTGTGGCAGGCTTTACAGAGCCATCTGCAGCTTTCATGAAGGCTGGCCTGGTTGGAGATCTCCAATGTCTTGGAGAGGAGGCAGCTTCACTATTTGCTCTGGATTCAGTCTCTGCTCCCTGAAGCACTTCACTGGCCAGTTCTGTAGCTATGTTACGGGAACTGTCGTAGTTCAGCAGAGGCTCTGAATTCTTCTGCAGCCTAACTGAATCTTTGTCCTGATAGGTGAGGTGGGGTGTCCTCCCCTTCATGATGTTACTCGTTTAGGTATTCTTCAGCCAGAAATAAAACAGGGCTGCTTTCTTGTTCAATTTCAGAATTTAGGCCATCACATAGGGATATGCTTCCACCAACTTCTGAAACTTTGTATGCTAAAGCATACTTTCCTTTTTTAAATCTTAGGAGCTTTTTTGTTTTGTTATGAAGCAACAGGACATTTAAAAACAGATTTCCTTATTCCTTCCTATAAGATTTTCTTATCATTTTAAATTATAAGAAAATTACCAAAGGCGGTGATGCCCTTTTCTGGCATGATAAGGCAGGCTGCTCTAAATTACAACGCTCAAAATCCCAGCCCAAACATATCCTCTTCCATTCCACATCCCACAAAACGCATCACAACAAAAGAAACATTCTCTGACACATAATCCATGCTCTGTAGATATAACCTGAAAACAATACGCATCATTCTTTGCTTGTAACAAAAACTTTCATTGTCTCTCGGTACAAAAGGCACAATGTGTAGCGTGCAGTCATTGGTTAATGAAAAAGAGATGGAGACAGCTTCTCTTTTTATATGTACTAAGAAAGGCTTGTAAAAAATTGCGCCCAGTTTGTGTCAGCACTATAACAACCTATTTGGACGAGACGAGTTTGGAAAGCAAAAACAAATTTAACACTTACTGTTCTCGTGGGAGGGTTCTGTGTGTGTGTCTGCAGGTCAATACTGAGGACAGCCTGGGGAGAGAAGGCAAAATAATATTATTGTTCTCAGGAAGGAATCCTTGCAACAGGAGTAAGGCAGTGCCAGGTGAGGAGAACTGCAGAGAAGGTAGTGACCTGCATATCGAGGGAAACAACAGTACACCATATGGGATAGAAACTTGAATACAATAGTGGCTAACTGGGGATTAGAAAATGCACTGTCTTGCTATCCTGGCATAGCAAAAAGCAGTGGGAACGGAGACTGGCACAAGTCACTTATGATTCCCCAGCCAGCTGGCATAAAATGGGTGCCTGTTAACGGCAACATGAGAAAAGAGCAATCAAAAATGCATCTTGACAATATCAGTACAATAGCCCTGACAACACAGCCCTTTAAGAATCAAATGACAGCACAAGAGCTTAAAACTCGCTGCTGATCTAATCTTCAGGTGCCTCTTTAGTTGCCTGGTCCTGTGTACACAGCATGTTGGCCATTATATGAGGCAGTGACTTTAAAGGAGTAGATTTAAGTAGCTAAAAAAGGCTCAGTTTAATGGTGCTTAAAATTACTGCACTCTTTTTTAAGTACAACTTTATAAGGCAAGATTGGCACATCCCAATTCATTAAAATGTCACTTGAGTCTCCAAATTTCTGCTGAGCTATTTCTCAAATAAGAAGGTGTTGGAGAAAGGACACTGAATTTGGGTTACTTATTCTGTTTTACTAGTCTGTTTACCTCTCCTAAAGGCTTCAGAGAGCCTTGCTGTGGGCTGCATGGGTTTAGATAGATTAAGAAATGAACAAAAAGTGAAATGGCTTTGATGTATTGGCTGAAGCTTTTAAGGTGTTTCAATTCTCCTCCCCTTGAAAATCCTATGACTCAGTGAAAGTGCCATCAGGGCAGTGAGGGCAGGAGGGAGGCAAACAACCTCCTGAAGTCCACCCGAAACTCAGAGTTGAAAGGAATCGAAATGCTACTTGGACAACTTTCCAATATAATCTAATTTTTACGATTAACACAAAGCATGCCATCCACAACAACCCCTACTGACAGATGGCCCCTCTTTATAGGGGGTCCTCGGTTCACATTTGGTTAGACATCCGACTCGGCAAAATGTCGAGCGGCTTGAGTATCACACTGGGGCAGCTTTCTCTCGCCGAAGAGACAGGATGCCCACTGCAGGACAAAAAAAGCCATTTACTATGCAGAGAATCTAGTGAGCAACTCCCCTCCCCTCTCCCATGAAGTTGCTGCTCATCGCAAACAGTACCCCATAACTCTGGCAGGTCAGAGATACCCCACTGCCTGTGGTCACTCACGCCTGCGCAGCTTCAGGCTGCTAAACCACATACAAAACAAATGGGCCCCCTTCCCTGTTCATGACCCCAAGGATCACCGAGGTGCAGGTTGCTTCTGTCCAATGTTAACCCTGTCAGAGGCAATTACTTAAGACGTCAAAGAGGGGCAGAACTAAGGAAAGTGTAGCTGCATGCTTAAAAGGAATAATAAATCAAATACGTCAGGGAAAGTTTTGTTTGTCATCTGAAGTGTCATGAGTAACAGTGGGTGGAATCGATTCATTTCTATAATACCAGCTGCTTGTGTACTATTAAAGAAGTGCTTTCGGAGGCAGATTTCATATTGTGCTTTTCTTCCAAGACCGTGTGCCTCCTGCACTTGTGAGTCTAAGGAACATTCTGTAAGGGTACAAAATAATTGATTCAATAGAGATGTAATTTATGTCTCAGATGTTGTAAAATGCTGCATTGCTGAATAAGGGGGGGAGAGGGGTGACTGTGCCATGAACAGCTCTCTGCGTCCTATTGTGCAGCAATGTGCTGAAGACCCTGTTTAACTGTGAATCACTCATTCAGCTGCATTGGAGGGGAATTTTAAGGGTCTGATTTCTAATGCCACCTTTTGACTTTTTAGGTGTCACACTGCTGTTGAGGAGCAGAGATCTAAGAAAGATGTTATTGCTAAAAGAATTCAAATGCCAGATTTTCCAAACTGAAAGATACATTTGAAAACAAATGGAGGGAGATTCAATAGTTATCTTGCTTGACATAAAATCTGCGTGTTTGGGAATAACACTTTTTTTCCCTGTCTTGACCTTCAAATTTTGTTTTTCCTCCCCATTTCCCCCAGACTTTGTATTTTCCAATATTGTCTTTGTTTCCTTTACATTTATTTAAACTTTGGTTTAGCTATGCGATTCTTGATGAACAACAGAACGAACTGTCATCCTAATGTGAAATGTACACACAGTAATTTTATTTGGCTAGAAAACACTAGCACTGGAAGAGGAGGTGAGCAGATCCTTGCTTCAGACAGTATTGACATTGCCAAGGGCAGAATACCTTCAGGACAGAAATTTCCAACGGATCATTTTAAAAAGAAAAATCAAGCTGAAATTACTTTTATAGCACATATTTAAGAGAGTTTTTCTCTGAATAGCACATATTTAAAGAGTTGGTTCTCTGTAATGGAGCAACTGTTTCTCTAAGCCACCTGTATAGATTTGCACTGTGGATGTGTGGCTTAGTGACCAGTCAGAGAGAAAAAATGCACACGCGTTCACACTAAATAGAGCAAGAGCTGCTGCATCTGTGTTCAATCATTTATACCTCTATAGCTTCTAAAGAAAGGTTCAGAGCACAGATACAAGAGTCTCATGAGGTAGCTGTGAAGAAAGACTAGTTTTGGATATTTGGTTACTCCGGAGCAAAGGTTATATTTTCCATAGGGTTAAAGGGAGAAGGGTGCCCTCCAGTTGGTTACAAAGGGAAAAGCAGGTTAACTTTCCCATACTGGTTAACAGCCCTGCTCTCCTCTCATTTAAAAGGTTTACATGGGAATCCGGTGGGGGAGGGAAAATAGGTTACGGGCCAAGTCGGAGTTGAAAGATTTTTACGCTAGGGTTGGTGCGGCATCAGTCCCACTTTTGTAATTCTGCACCCGTTCATTGTGACAGCTTTTTTAAAGCTTACAGCAAACAGGGTCATCCTTAAACAGGGGGTTCATGTACAGTACATGAACCTCCAACACCACACTGCCAGGCAAGGGGGACCTTCCATAGGCAGATTTAGCAAGGTGAGAATCAGACCACAGGTAAACAACGTACAGAATGAGATCTCTACAAGTCCAACAGACAATGTTTTAATATTAAATATTAACTTCCAAAAGAGATTTCCTTGCATGTTGTGAGCTACAGAAAAAGACCCAACAGGATTTGTGGTTTTCCTCCAATTAGAAACTCCCACTCTCAAACACTGGCAGCTACACAGGCCTCTTCCTCTATTCAGTATTCTGCACTGTATGTATTACATGGGTTGACTCTCTAGAAGGAAAAGCATGAGTGGGTTGAGAAGAAAAAATTACAAGTTTTCCCACTGCCAAGAACACAGGCAGAGGTTTCAGTTGATTAAAACACTACTTACAGAATCACCAAATAAGTGATTCATCATTTGGCAAGCTTATGTTTTGTGCTACACATCAAATTGCTGTTATACAGTTTCAGCATTAACCATTCTCCACCTAAAAGCTTCACTTAGGATCGTGAGGAGACGGAACCTTTGCCCGTTGCTTGCTGGGATAAGGCAGGGCACACCATGGGCAGGATGCCCATCCATCTCTGTCATCTTACATGCATCTTTGTACACAATAAAAAATAAACGTTGAGCAAAGTACGGTTTGTAGATCAACAGAAGACAGGCAAACTCTACGAGGACGCTAGAGTGTAGTAGAAAACTGTCAGCAAGCGAATTGCAAAGGAACAAGGAGAGTTTCCTTCTCCAAGAACCAGAATCAAAGAAGAAACAGCTGTGAAGCTTTGTCAGGTGTGTATGCATGTACTATACATTAGACATTAACAATGAAGCCACAATAAAGCCTGGTAAGAAAAAATATCAAAGCTTACAATGTTTTCATCCATTCTTCTTGAGAGCATTCTCTTTTCTTTCAGATGTGTTATAATATCTAAAAACTTACACTTTGAAAGCCTGTGCAGAGAAGCCTGACCTGTGTGAAGTGCTGAGTCCATCATAACCAAGAACAGTTTTAGACAAAAAAAGGCAACATCAACAGAATGATCTGAACAAAAGCACAGTTTTTTTTCCATTTTGATACAGAAAGTGTTTCAATGTTGTATAAACAGGTGTAACAGCAGCCTTTTTCATGACACAATGACATCTTCCGACGCACGGTACCCAAGTGGTGCGAAATCAAGTAATAAATATAAATCAGCCCTGAAAAAGTTATTTTTAGTTGTGCTCATTCTCACCCCAGGGCTGTCAGAGAAATGGTGCTCTCTGCCACACAAGCATGTTTTTCTTTTATTCATATGCTGAAAGACTACTACTAGTACACGCTTCATTGACTGGTCTGAAAATAATATAAAGAAAGTCAAAACAACTCCTTCTGCACATCTAAGGATTCTGTTGACAGATTCTAATGCCAGCTGTCAAGAAGGAATTGAAAACATGGGACTATACAAAGAGCATCAAGGATCAGAGACACAAGGAACTAAGCGGGTGTTCTTGCGAACAAAGTCCTGGTGGCACAGCAAGAGTCAGTGGCACCTCTGACAGAATACTCTACACACAAAACACGGACAGTGCAGGGAGGGGGTGGATTTCGCCAAGATAATCTCTTTAAAATAATGCTATACCAACTGTGACAACAGCAGACTGAGCCTGTGCTGCTGTTTAAACTCAGGGCAACATCTTCTGAAGGTGCTTAAAAGAAAAAAAGTTTCAAGAGATGAAGGAAAAAAAATGAGGGAATGATATGTTGCTGTAAAGATTAGTGTCCAAGAATAGTTTTTTAAGGAACAACAGTTCTTTTGGGGGGGGGGGAGGGGTCGCAGTATAGCGATACGAGTAACCGAAGTAAGGTTAATAAATGGTTTGTTCTCACTGACCAATGTCAAGGAGGAAAGCAAAATGAAATACAGTAACCATAAGACACAGAGGCATGTGTGATAAAACTCAGACTGATATTAATAAAAGTACTTTAAGAATTATTGGAAGCCAAATCACATTTTTCAACATCTATACCATAGTTATATTTATATGCACCTCAAAGAAAGCAGTTTGACTGTGGACCTCAGGCAGGATAGCAGTGGATGACTGTTGCAGTTTTTGTCTTACAGTAGGAAGTGAAAGTCCTACTGAATCATTTCCAATCTACCTACGCTGAATGTTAATAAGACAGCTGCACCCTCTGCCAACGCACAGCACAGTGTCTCTGCTGGAAATGTGCTGGCTGACAGAAATCCATCACCCTAATGGAAAGGGTGGTTGAGAAATTGCAACAGTACCTAAAATCCAGTTATTTCACCATTCCAACTGCAGACAGTTTGTAAATACTTCTTTTTCAAAATGAAAGCAAAACCACAAATACCTACGAATTTGAAACATTCTCCTCTGTCCCACAGTGGATTCCATTACCAGCTGACAAAAGATGATGGCATGTTTCTTTCTGTTTTGGAAATTCTGACACTCAAGACAGCAGAGGTCTTGTCAAAGGTAGGGTTAGGAGGAGAGAGTTAAATGCAAATGAAGACATCTTAATGTCTGTCTTCACCACCAATTAATTTTAAACCCCCCTTCACTTTTGTCAAGGGGGTTTTAATCAAATACATTTATTCTACATTAGCCTAATTATTTAAAGGATAAAAACTAAGCTGACGATTGCAGATTTAATTAGAAAGCTTCTCACTAAAGCTGCAGTTCTGTGACAGCCATCAGTCTCAGGCTGTATTAAAACTGCACAGCTCAGCATGCAAGGAGGACGGATCATGCTCATTAGCTTAAACACAGTCTGACATCAAGCTCTAAATTAAAACTTAATGCAATGACTAAATGTTTAAACTCTTACAGAGATCACAAAACACTGAACTTTAAAAAAATATTATTTCACATTCAGTTTTGTTTCTCCATTCAGCTGCCCTTGTGGATAGCTGTTCTATCCATCCAAATGAAAAAAGAACTTCATCTCCCGCCTTTCATCACGCTCAAAACACTTACATTCTCCTTTGAGTCTACCTTCGGTTTATGCAGCCTTCACTCCTTCAAAGTAATGCTTGTGAAATTCAAAGATAATCATTTTTATAAACTTAAATTGACATGAATACTTATACCCATCCCAGAATATTTACATTACACTTAACACTTGCTGGAACAGGAGTGGAAACATAGTGATCAGGAGACATGCATGATTGTTTACATAATCTTGGGATTTCAAATAGTTTATGAATCTGTTGAGACAGCTTAAAAATAAACAATATACAGTGAAACATACTTCATTCTTACAGTATGTATATACTTACAATAATATAACAAAGGTTGCAAATGAGAAGATGCCATTCAGACAGTTTTGCTTATTTGGTTGTTAATACTGACTCAGTTTAAATCAAATGCATGACTACAGAATTGGTTCCAATAATCCTAAGCATTTTCTGTTTGGAATGGTATTATGCTTAATTTCTACTTATGTCTCTGGGACCTTGTGCTCCTGCAGATCTGAAAGTCCCCAGAGCTGATGTTGCCACTGCCTTTCAGGATTTTATATACCTGAATTAAACCCCCACATAGTCTTCTCTGTTCCAGGCAAAAACAATTCAGTCTCCTTAGAACGTTAGGAGTATGACATTCCCTTCAGACCAAGAAGTAGTCTGGCTGCTCTTCTTTGACTCTCACTATAGTAGTTTATTTCTTGTGCACGTTGATCAAAACAGGGCACAAACTCCAACTGAACTATAGTTGTATGATTTTGACATGACTTCCCTTGATTTAACATTTAAAAATATATCCAAATATTTTATTAGCCTTTTTTATTGCAGCTCAACCTACTTTGTGTAATCTGCAAATCTGACGAGTATGTTTCATGTACCAGAGTCTAGATCATGGCTCTAAAAGTGGAAAACCCACCATCCTAGAAAGAATCCATGTAGTACGACAGGCTGGGACCCCCCTTGTCCATGCTGTCTGGGTGTGTTGAATACAATGTGAAGAGGGTTTCCACAAACCTGCTACTCATCCTGGCTCTTGGAGCTGCAGCAATGTATGTGTGCCAAAGCTCAGAGCCCCTAGGTTGACATTTTGAGCAGGACTGGGAGCTGTAACTCACTATTTTTTTTAGCTCTTCAGACAGGGTCTGCTCACCCAAACATAGATTTTGATCTCTTAAATAAACTAACATAAAAACACTAAAAAAAAACACTCCTGCCACAATAAGGAGCTGAGAGACTGGGGGGTAAACAGATGTGGCAACTCCTATCAACTGCAGCCCAAATGACTTTGGTTTTCCTTTCCCTACCCTGAATCAAGCCCCCCCCCAAACACTGTTTACCTAAAGCCACAGTGTTTTAATTTCTCTTTTACAGGAAATCATTTTTTGTGTTTGGTTAGTGCAATTACGTTCATGACAGTAAAATGGAAACATCAGAGGCTCCACTAAAAGGCAGCAATGGCATTTTGCAATTCTGCGAAGACTTATGAAGTAATAAAAGGCATATTTCTGTCTCATTTTTCCTTAAGCATTTATAACAATAAAAAAGAATAAGTCTTGAAAGCAAACAATAAAACATGAAGCAGCCAGCACATTTAAAAAATTGTCTAAGCTGGCACAACTCAGATGCAGACTGCCATGTGTGGTTTGTGATGTTAAATGAATTTTACACTGCAAACCCCTTTAGCACAGTGGCAAAAACAGACCTAATGTAGGGTTATTGGAAGCATAAATTAAATTCTAAATATGAGGGCTTTTGCTTGCTGCATGATTTTTCACTCTGCTATATACATTCATACTCCTCTGGGACATAGCTATCTACCAATTAAGAAAAGGACCTTTAATCACTTTCCTTAAACACTGTCAACATCAGTTAACTGGTAATGCACTTTAGGATTTTAAAATCAAGTCCTGACCCAATCCCATTCGAAAGAGAGAATCGACTTTGCATTAACTCAAGTAATGCCTATAGGCACACAATCACTCCCACTAAAACGGCCTTTCTTCTCAAGCAAGGTAAGAGACAAAATGAGCTATGGAATGACATAGAAAGAACACAATTATAGACGTGGGCAGAGACTGCAAAATAATGGGCTTACTCGAGTGTTGCCGGTTGTGCATTGTCACAGTGTTACAGTCAATAGGTTAACATGACAGTGAGTACACAGCACCTCCCATTTACTTACCATCAGTATTCGGAATTCCACAAAGAAACAGGCTTGTGCATTCAGAATGTAAATGCTGCATTCTAAATCCAGTGTTTGAAGTCATTCCATTTCAGAACACTTAAGGTCTTAGAATACAAAAGAAACACACTGCCCCAGCAATAAGGAACTCAGTAATTTCCACACTGATGTGATATCTTGAGCAGCATGATTAATAGCTCCAGGTCAATAATATATCTTTGTGCTGCAGACTATGGCATTGTCTTCCTAAGCAGAATATAAGGCATTTCACCCACCTTTAAGCTTTTTCAATGAGATCGCAGGAAGTTATATTATTGTTACAAAAACTAGTAAAAGTGGAAGTCATCAGATGTTCAAGACTCAGCACCCTCACTGCACTGGACACCTCATGATCTATAACAAGTGAAGTTTTACACTAAGAAACATGTAAAGATTACTTCCATGCTGAGAAGTAGAAAGAAGATTTAATTTTTAAGCTGCTGAAGGAGGAAGAAAGCTGAAACACCATATTTCCTCTTTCTATTTTTCCAGAGTGAAATGAATGAATCCTCACTTGTTCCTTTGCATCCAACACAGCTGATGCAGCTCTCCACTCGAACATTAAATGAATGTTAAATGAACAAGAACTCATTGCTTGAGATACCTTTTACAGAAAAAAAAGGATGAAACAAAACTCAGCTTCAGATTTTCTTACTGACTACGTTACAACATATAGTGTCATCAAAAATAAGGACTTTTCTTTAAGATTCACAATGACTTAACTGTTATGAACTAACAAAAACCCAACTTATGCAGTGTGGCACAGTGCTGCCTTGCAGCGCCAGGGCCCTGGGTTTAATTCTGAACCTGGGGAGCTATCTGTGTGGAGTTTGTATGTTCTCTTTGTGTTCGTGTGCATTCCCTCCCAGAGCCTAAAGGATTAGTGGTAGGGTAATTGATTTCTGGGGACAAAAAGTGGCCCGGGTGTGAGTGTGTGTGTCTGTGTGTGTGTGACTGGAGTGCTGTCCAGAGTGTATCCTGCCTTGTTCCTTTTGCTTGCCGGGATAGGCTCCTGCTCCCCTGCAACCCAGAATGGGATGAAGCACATAGAAAACGGACAGATGAATGGATGAATGCAGCCAATGGAAAAAAAACAGCATTTGCACTTCCACTTCCTGTTGAAATATGAAAAATGAAAGGTTTTGACACTGCTTAATTAGTCACCGATCTCTCTGATGTGCACTTAAAATCAAAAGCAGCTTTTCTCAGCCTGCATAGACCTTTCATGTCCGCCAATTACTTATGTAGTGAAATCACATGTAGATTTCAAGGTTAGAGCGTTTATCTTAATCTCAAACATAGCCTGACTCCCTTCAGACTACACTGTATTCAGCCTTGAGGTCCCAGGACCTAACATGTTTCCTTGTAGGGAGAGAAAAACTTGAGTGGACAGACTTCAATTCACTGCGGGGTTTTTACTATAAATATTATGGCTAAATTAAACATTTAAGGGAACAACTTTCACAGGGCATGCACAGAATATCTAGACCCTAACTCCAAGGACGTTTGACTAATGAACAACAAAACGGAGCATGACTACCAGAGTGCTGAGAACTCTGATCCTCCATTGAGAAATAATCACTGGCTTTCCAATTCTTCACTTCCAAAAGAAGATTCAGCTAAAAGAGATCTGTTGTTACAGAGAAAATTGATGTGGCTGTCCCCCCATCATTAAATGGCATTTGTATTTGTTTTTAATCTTAATTTTACAAACAATAAGAATCAGAATGTCCATAGTCAAGTTTCAAGGCTTTAAAGACAAATGGACAAATTTATCATTTTTTTTCCACCCTCCCCTCTGCAGGAAAGAAACCTCCAAATGAAACACGTCTTTAAGATTGGATGCCATTTTAACAGCTTTGTCTTTCAAAAGGTCAACACAGCACATAATTTGGTCTTTGTGTGTGTATCATCAGTCTGTCAATAATAACATCTTGTAAAGAGTCCCTCTGCCAGCTGAGCCCGAGCTTTGTTCCTTTTGAATTCAAGCCAGAAACAAACGTAGTGACCCAATGCAGTCTCCTTTGCCCAAGTTGCAGGTATGCTTAATGTAAAGTCAATGGGTTTTTGGCACCTGATGAACATTTTTTGAACAGGGCCCTTCAGGATTCTTGTAATTCCAGGCTAGGTCTCTGTTCTCCACTTCCGACTTGACTGGGTTAATTGGTGTCCCTGTAATGTGCTTCTGCACTTGAGTGTGTTTCCTGCTTGCCATCCAGGGTGCAGTCCCACCTTGTGCTCCATACTGGTGGCCATCACCCTTACCAGGAATAAGTGGCTTTCTGATGATGGATCCTCTCTCTCCAGACACTTTCCAGATTTCTCTAAGTACTTAATCACTAGCTTCATATTGATCACCAAGCACATACAAAACCGATAATTCACATTCCTCCCTGTGCAATACCCAGGCATCCAAAAGTACCACATACATGATGAGAGACTTTACTTTAGCCCTCTGGTCGCAATATGTCTTCAGCTGTACACATTGCTAGAGAAACATTAAGAACATTAAGAAGAGAGGCCATTTGCACCCTCCTGTCTTTTCAGTAGTTAATAGTTAATCGATTTGAGGATCTCAACCAGTCATTTATTGAACAAAGCCAGGGCACTGGCTTTAACAACATGGCTGGGCAGTTTGTTCCACACTCCCACAAACCTTTAAGTGCCTCCTGTTCTCAGTTATAAATGCACTTCCATAACCATACTCCATACAGTTTGCATTTCACTGTTCATTACAAAGAAATCTGTTGGGTTGACTGTGTCTTCGAGGATTCTGAATACTTGTATCTGGTCCCCTCAGTCTTTCAAGGTTAAGGAGGTTCAGATCTTTGAGCTTATAAGTTATAGTTGTCTTTATGCCCCAGAATGTATCTGGTTGCTCATCTCTGCACTGAGAGACATTTGAGACTTTTCTACAGTATGGTTACCAAATTGTATACATATTCTAAATCTAAAGGCATTACTAGCACCTTAAACAATTATAACATCCCTTATGATCAGTTCTACACTTTCAACCATATATCCTTAGATTAGTTGGCCTTTTTAGTTGCTTCCCCTACATTGATGAGGAGATGTAAGTATTTCACATTTAAGTTTGTTTCATAAGTAACAAATGTATTTTTAAAGAGCATTATTAATGCATTTCATAATATTCAGAATATTTTCTATCAGTCTTATACATTTAGAGTACACATAATCTAAATATGTCAAAAGAAAAAATCTCACCCACCCCTGCCAAAGATGTTTATGAACAGCAACACAGGGACAAAAAAACAGGTCAGGCTAGATCACCCATCCTAATCCACTAGTGGATCCCCAATTTTCAAAACAGACCACGTCTGAGGGGTCTGTTACCAGAGGGGTACAAGTCACAGAGCTGCCACTCACTGCCTGTAGCACACATTAAGTCATTCAGCGTACTCACTTTCCATCTTTCAAATGAGGCTAGAAACCAACAGTCTGTCCTGCTCCAAGCAACTGAGTTCCCTGATCTTTGCCAACTGCTTCAGGTAAAGACATCTCCTAAATGGCTAACTACTTTTATTCAGAATATATGCGTTATTGCTCTTCTGATGACACAGTGGCGCAGTGCTTTGCTGCATTGCTGCCTTGCAACACTGGGGCCATTGGGTTCAATTCGTGACCAGGGGTTCTGTATGCGTGGAGTTCCTATGTCCTTCTCACTTCTGGGTGAGATTCCTCCATGAGCTAAGGTATCCTCACATCGTCCAAAGACATACTGGAAAACTCTGCCTTCTGAAAAAACTGGCCCTAGTGTGAGTGTGTGCCCTTCTCGGACTAGTGTCATGGGGTATCTGCCTTGTGCCCATTGCTTGCCAGGGTAGGCTCTGTCAGCTCTGTCTCCCCTGTGACCCTGTACTGGATAAAGCAGTTAGTAAATGGATGCATTTCTCCTCAAAGACGCACTGTAATGCGTTAATTCATCAAAGGACTTGCCAAGCCGAGACTGCATTAAAAAAACCAGTCATCATAAAAACAAGCTTTATTTAAAGAAAACCCATTTTGGTGAGTAGACGTTAATGTGTAAAGCTTTAATTTCACTTAGTTCTTAAAGCAGCCACTTTGTCCTTCAGGAAATGTACTACCTTTCTAAAAAAGCCCTCTCAAGTAATAGCTTTGGATGAAAATTGAACCTTAGTTTTTTTTCTTACTTAAAGCTGTTTATTAGAAACCAATTGATTTCATGCAATTGTTTTCCAGTGGCAATTTTTTCGCTCCTCATAACTTTTTTTTTTCAAGCAGGGCTGCAACTGCAATCACAAAAGAAGTTATGTCAAGAAGAAATGCAGACTAATCCATCCCTGTTCCTCCTTGTGGGCCCCTAGTTAAAGCCAGCACTAAGCTTGGAGGGCTCAAAACGCTGGCAGCTTAGACCCACTGGTTTTGAACGAGAATAAAATGAATTTAATGCTTGGCCTTCAGAGGAAGAGCAGTTGACATGACAACTTTCATCCAACTTCAGTTGCTCTAGACACCTCCCTGCTGCCTGCAGTGACACAGACAAGTGGAATACAACTAACTAGGTTCCCAAAAAATAAAAGTTTTGGAAGTGAAAATAAAAGGTAAGCCCTAATTTCCTCCTATACAGCATGTGTGTTCTTTTTCATCTGCTTTTTATATATTATGTTATACAACTAATACAATATATCAAGTAGGTAACTGCATCAGCAGGCGTAGGGTACAAAGGAACAAGTAAAGTTTTATTCCATGCTGAAAAGAGAAGAAAACAAACATTTAGACTATGAAGCCTTCTTCAGGTGTGGATATAAAATATGTAATATATATATATATTCAATATTTCAACAATTAAACCTTTCAACCTGTTCTTTTTAAATGAATTCTTCTAGGCTTCAATACAAAACCCTCGCATCACAGACCTTCTTAAGACGTTCTGGGGTTCAACCTCTGTGCAAGGTCACAGGTGAGAGGCTCTGAGTGAGTGCACAGCACCCTGAAAACTGATCACTGGTTTTTCACACATCTCTGTGTCATTCTCTCCACTTCCAATTCCCATTAGAAGGGTTTTTGTTGTTTTCAGTGAGTGAGTGCTTACTTCTCTCTAAGAGGTTCTAACCCCATTAGCATGCTTTGCTTGGCACAATAATTTTTGTAAACACATTATGCCTTTTCCGCAGGAAATGTGTTCTGAAGCTTCTTTGTGGCATTCTTTCACAATCAATCCATTGTAATGGTATAGTAAAGATAGTACAGCCCAAAGTTCTCCAACCACAGGATGTGTGGGTCAGCATTAAAATCCATGCATCCATTTTGAAACTGCTGTTTCCAATTCAGGGTCATAGGGGAAAGGGAGTCGGCAAGCAACAGGCGCAAGGCGGAGTACACCCTGGACATGCCACCAGTCCATCGCAGGGCACGCATACAGACAAACACACACCAGGGCCAGTTTTCCTAGAAGCCAATTAACCTGCCAGTATGTCTTTGTACTGTGAGAGGAAACTGCAACACTCAGAGGAAACTCACATGAACACAGGAAGAAGATACAAACTCCAAGCAGATAGCACCCCAGCTAGAGAACTGGCCCTAGTGTGGGTGTGTGTGTGTCCTCAAGGCAGCAAAGCTCAACACTGCACAACAATGTGCCCAACTGTTAAATCGAGTTCTGAAGACTAGGATGAATTAAATTGCGATCAATTACAGGGGTGATTTGTTAAATAAAGTAATTAAGAGATCACATGGCTCTCTTAATAAGAATAATTAACTAATCAAAAAAGGTACATACAGAGGTTACAACAAAATTCCAAATAGTACAGACAAACGGTGGTTGCTCATTGCCATTTTATTCAATCTTTTTTTTTAAGTTACAGACCTTGAAGTTTCAAATTCTGTCGTTTTGTCTTATTCACAGCAATACACTAAGAGTTCTACCTGACCTGTGTACATAGCAAAGTAAATCAACTGAACTGTGAACTGTGATCTGTGAAAGGAACCTTTAAATTGACAGATCGCCTAGATGCAAAGTGAGAAAACTTTCAGACCAGAAGGGTTAGGAAAATAGGGGTAATCCTTTAAGAGATAAACGTTCAAATCTAAGTTTCATGCTCTCGGTAGGTTACACGAAAGTCAAGGAAAAAGAAGAAACAATAAACAAAAAAGCGGGATGTTGCCGCCACCTGTCGGTTACAACTGAGACTGCTGTACGACAATACAAACACAGGGTTAGAATCTATTGAGGACTTCAACTACCAGCGTGAAAAGTGCTATGAAGATGCGTATGTAAAATCAGGCACCTGGAAAATGCAATACATACTTGTCTGACAGTTGCATATAACTGTGACTGACACTAAAAAAGGATCAAAATTAACGTCTCACCATTAGGGGCTTTTGGCAGTGGTTTTTTTTTGTCAGCCTCCAAGAACAGCTCAAGTTTCCCTTTGTTTCCTACAATAGTCCTACAATAATATATACTGTAGAGAATGGCCTCAGATATGCATTTCAACAGAAGCCCTTGCTTCTCAAGCTTATGTTAAACAAGGTGATACAAAATGCATTATTAATAGTAAAACATGGTGCATAAACCATGCAGCAAAGGCAGAAAAACTAAAGCATTCAGGATTGTCTTGCCCTCAGATAGAGACTACGTGTTCTTTTTAGTAATCTATGCAGAATTAAATGCAAGTGTATTATGTCATTAACCTGATGAACCCTGAGTTTAGATACAGGCCTTGAGCAGTGAAGTGGATTGCTGGTTGGTTAAGCCAAGTCTAGAGTGCTCTATAAAAGCTCAGATGGCACTTCATACATTACAATTATCAATGCACTTTACCTACTCTTCAGAGAGCACTGAACTAATTACGAACAAATTCAGAAGAGCTTAGTTTGGCACTATGCTATGTAGTCTCACTGAATGTTAAAAAGGTACAATACAACATTTAATGAGAGAAAAATATGAACGCTTTTGAAATCGAACAAGAAGCAGATAATACCACTGAACGGTACACGAAAATTTTCAAAATCACCGGGTCTGACCATTGCTCAAGCTGTAACTCTCACACTAGAAATACGATTATCACGGAAAACGACTAATTTTCCCACATTGCCATTCATGAAAGAAACACAAGGTGTCGCTACACCCAAATACACTACAAATAAATTACATGTACTCAACTTGTCTGCTACTCCTTTTAGTGCGTCCGATAACTAACTTAAAATAAATCAAATCCTGCCATTGCTAAAAAATAAGACAAGCGTGGATTTTATCTTCTTAATAAAAATTACACGTTTGGATTATCACTGGGACAAATAATAATCACTATCAGGGCGCAAGTGAATTACCCGCAATGTGATAGAAAACGTGCAATCCAATTAATATTTAGGATATTCCGAGGTAAATGTTTTATTAACAATTAATCTAGTCAAATGTTATTTAATTGTATAATGAATAAAAGTAAAACTTTAAAAAAATGTCTCACATGCAACAAAGCAATCCTATCGGCCTTTCTCCATTTATGTTGATTATACAAGCAGAAACCGACAGCTTCTTTCAAATAAATTAAATGTAACGGGGTGGTAAGTCTAGTGTTTTATCCGAATGCGAGAACTAACTTAACCATTTTGGGTAGTTAAGAAAAATACAGAACAAACGAAATTATCACGCAGTGAAACCAAAAGGAAGCAAATAAACTTACCTTTAACCCTTTATCGGTTAAATTCGTGAAGTTTTCTTGCAACTTTTACGATGTTATAAAACGTGAATATAAAAAGAAATACAATAAATACGACGCAAACGCCAACGTCGTTTCTACACTACCTTTCCAATAGCGGTTAACCTTAAACTGAGAAGACAGTGGCTCTGGACATGTCCCAGCATGACCCGGGAGATGAAAAATACAATGCCTTCTAGTAAGATTTGTGTCCTTCAGTTCATTCAACCAAACTATACATTTCCTAAATAAAAGGCCAAAAACAAAGTATAGTCTTAATTAGATTAGTTAAATGTGACTCATAGTTTTTGTTCATGCGCTTCCAAAAACAACCTACTAAATAAATTGGCTAGTATATTTTTGTTCATATCTAGCGCATTAGATCATTTATTGTACAATATCAATGTTTTATCAATGAGTGATATAATATGAACGGTAAAAATGATTAGTAATAAGGCAGTGGACGTAAATGACAGCGCTTTTCTAGTGCAAATTTGCGTTTGTATATCACTGTTGTCTGACATCACGCAAATAAATCGGCACACGTCTGAGCTATGTAAATCAATGGTTTACAAAAGCATGAACAGTTGGACTAAGAAGAGTGAGCTAAACTTTATTTTTTGTTATATTGTAGTCCTAAAAACAATTGTATATAAATCAGCCATTTGAAAATACACTAATACATTAATCAAATGTTGTAAGACGATTCTCTGGAGTGCAGAAGGCTTTTGGAAAAGGCTGAAAGGTGTCTCAGAGAGTTGTCAGACTACACACATCTAAAACGCAACTAACACCTCTCCGCTGTTTAAGCATTGCTGATGGTCAACTATTACGTGCCAGCTGTTGGAGAGCGATTAAAAAGTTTTATAAAATAAATAAAAAGAGATCTTTTTTCATTATTCCAAAACAAGTGCTAGATTTGTTCAAATGAATTGGATCAACTATTTTACATGAGAGACGCTAGTTAACGTGATTAAAATGATCATACAGATTGGTCACAACATGACCCATAACTTTGTCAGGAGCGACAGACACATTTGGGAGGAATGGCCCATACCTCGCCATTGCTGTCAACATATTGATTACATTAGAAAATACGAACCGACATTTGGTTAGAAACTTGATATGAGTAAGCAAATCAAAGACAGGGGTCTTAAGTTTCTTAAAACAAATTTTCCATTTCCAATTTTCCATTGTTTTTTTTCTGTAGCTTAGTGTTGTTTTCTGTTTGACAGTTGCTTATTACTATATATGTTATATCTAAAATAAAATTAAATACCTTCATGTGCGATGAGAGGTCAGACGTGCTGGCTTGTGTTGTGACTTCCCTGATATTTTCACTTGGTTTAAATGTTTTTATAAGGATAGCAAATGACAAAATAGGCAGCAGAAGATACATGGTCATCAGAAAATGGATCAGACACTGACACTAAATAAAAGCTTTTCTGATAAGAAAGATTTTGAGTCTAGGTTTTAATGTACTCAGTGTAGGTGTCTCTGATATCCTTGGGGACAGAACTCCAGAGCTTTGGGGCGTGGCAAGGGAAGGTCCTGTCACTCATAGAATGTAAACGAGCTTGGGGGACAGACAGGGGACCAGAGTCAGATCAACAAGGTTACAAGGTGGGGAGTAGAGTGATAATAAGTCAGATAGGTACTGAGGTGCCCAGCCATGCAGAGCCTTATAGGTGAGCATGAGGATCGTTAAGTTGACTCTAAACCTGACAGGAAGCCAGTGCAAGGGCTCCAAGACAGGAGTAATGTGATTGGTTTCATGTGACCCAGTGAGCATTCTGGCTGCTGAATTCTGGCCACATTAGTTTGTTCAGTGTGGATTTAGAAGGGAGTAGGGGGAGTAGGTCGTTGCAGTAATCAATGCTATAAAAGACAAATGACTGAATGCTGAGAAAGAATGATCCCTGATGGAATATTATTCATAAGAACACATGGACGTTCATACAGAGAGGAGGTCATTGCAGACATCTAGTGCAATCGGTAGATAATAATTAATTGATACGAGTAACCCTAAAAATAAGCCAGGGTATCCGCTTCAGCAGGATAGTTGGGTAGCTGTCCCAGACTCCTACAACCCTTTGTGTGAAGACCTGCCTCCTGTTCGATTTTAAATGCATTTCCACATGGTCTCCACTTGTGCCGTCTCGTTCATGTTTCTTTGTTCATTCTGAAAAAATCCTCTGGGTTCACTTTGTCAGTACCATTGAGCATTATTAATACTTGTAACATGTTCTCATATAAAGAAATCCTCAATGAATCAAAGTGTAATATGTCTAGCAACACCTTTCTTTACAGAAGTTGTGTTTTCTTGTAAGCGGTTGGAAGTAGTAGTTCATTTGTGCTGACATGCTATTTTTTTTTTGCTGTTAATAAAGACCTTACAATTTTTAAAGCAAAAATAATACAGTAAAGGTAAAATACAGTATAGCTTACTATATATATGAATAGAGGCTCTTTTCTATGCTAAGGTTTTTCTTGTACCGTTCTGTGTGTTTCGCTTTATTGATACAGAAACTCAAGTACAAAAGCTTTGAGATTTGGTGCAATATTAATATTAAAGATGAATCATTTAATTTTGGTGCATACAGACGTCAAAAGGTTCAATTTTCCTTGTAAACGAGGACCTTGGAAGTTCCGCCTGTACTTCATTTACTGTATATGTACTTTTGTAACGGCCCAAAGTCGGAAACGCATGAATCTTTTTTCAGCTGTAAAAGAGGAACGCAATTCCTATATATTTTGGTTCTGTACAATGTATAAGAATATAAACATTTTGAAAAGACACCGTATTAATACGAATAATTTCTTGATCCATGGCAGCAGTTATGTGTTTTACATTCTTCAGTTTGATTGGTTACCTCACTGGCCCAGGGCGATCGAGGAGCATTATGAAGTGGGAATAGGTTCATCCCGTGATCCCCAGCATCTGGGTGAAACAGCGGTGAACTTTTCTGTGAAATATCTGTCTTGGAGTGAAACTGCAGCTATCTGAAATCCAGTCAGTCGTAGATAGATCTGCCTGGAATTCGTTTCCACTGAACTGCACCAAGCTTTGGGACTGCTCTAGTAGAACGACATTCTGACGAATCCATTTAAGAAGGTTATAGCTGGCTGTCACACTTTGGGACTCTCGGACTATGAGAACAATGGATAAAACCACATTTCTGGACAAGAGACAGAAAAGAAGAGAAGTCTTATTTTGCATTACAGGGATATTTCTCGTACTTTACGGAACGGTTCACCTAATTTACAAAGTAGCAGTGATTTCAACACAGTACAGTTCTTCACGGGTCCGACGGGATGTTGGTTAGTGTTAATTAATCTGGGCGTTTGGGCATGGCTGTTTTTTAGCTATCAATGCGATTTTCATTCAGTACAATTCGAATAAAATGTGGTGTTAATCTATTTAAACTGCTTATTTAACGGTTCGTCATGGATCAAATGATTATGACAATTGTAACGAATTTTCACACTTTACAGTGCTACGTTATTAATACTAGACACGGTAACGGCAATTTAATACGTTATATTAGCAGGTCTAGTGTTAGTAACAGGAACTATATCGAGATGTGACTTCTGCCTTTCACACCTTTAGTTACTTTACAATTGCGTTTTCGTTTCAGAGAATGATACTCGGTGTGTCCCCCCTCCTTCCTCAGAATTCCCAGAGGGATTTTTCACAGAACAAGAAAGAAAAGCAGGCGGGATTGTAATTTATTTCATGATTATTTTTTATATGCTGTTAGCCGTTTCTGTTGTCTGTGATGACTACTTCTTACCTTCTCTGGAAGCCATCAGTGAACGTAAGTTGCAGAAATCTAGCTGTATAAAACCGTAGACAGCGTGCGGATGTTCCAGGTAGTTTGACTTTCACCGCTGTGCTGATAATAAATTACTACATGTCTCCCCTGTTCTTGTTTGCAGGTCTCGGTCTTTCTCATGATGTTGCTGGAGCAACTTTCATGGCCGCTGGTAGCTCGGCCCCAGAACTAGTAACTGTTTTCCTAGGTACTGTTTCTGATGGTCTTGGCTTGTCAATCAACTCATTTAGTACTTTTCAAATATTCGCGCAGGATTTACGCAACGTAGCCTTTTTGTTTCGTAGTAATTAAAGGTCACAAATAAAATGCTGATACGAGTCTGTAATCTGTAACACGATTCAGTTAATGAATTAATTAATTCTAATGCATACGTTTAGTTCCTAAACTGCAGTCTAAAAGGTATGTTTTGTTTTTTTTTGTTGGCATGTGGTGTGACTGTTTCTCCAGGTGTGTTTGTCACTAAAGGAGATATCGGTGTTAGTACTATAGTTGGATCAGCGGTCTACAACCTCCTAGCGATATGTGCAGCATGCGGACTTCTTTCCTCTTCAGTATGTATTTTTTTTTGTTCTTTTTGTCACAACAACATTGAATTTAGACCTTGAGATACAGAGGTCCGAATGTCTGTGTACAGTAGGATGTGAACCACTGATACGTTAAGGAAAAGTGTATGTGACCGACAGAAATTCACTGACGCCTTCGTCAATCTCTCGGCAACCATAGGCGTTATCAGCTCTACATGTGAGTCCCACATTTTTGTCTGAATTTAAAACCACACGCTGAGCCGGCCAATTAAGATGCCTCAGCATTTAGCTTTCCTTGACGATGTAAAGGGTTTGTTGAATGGAATGTGGTATTTCATTAAAGCTTATGAGCATATTCACAACACCAGGCACTGTAATCCCCAGTGCTCCCAATAGGGATTTAAGAACTTAAATGTTTTGAATACAGCACCTTATGTATTCAAAGATTTCCACAGGATCTACTGTAGGTTTCGGCTAGCTTGCCGTTTTGTAATATTTTTAAACAAATTGTGCTTTACGAAAAAAAGATGGTGTTACTTTTTTTTGGTCTAATAGGGGAAAATATTGAAAACGCAATGAATGCAATTTGCTGTTGGCAGACTGCAATGCCTTTGCTGTTTTTTGATTCTCTTCAGTGCATTCTTTGATGTGTAATGCACTTGTAATTTCATTCATGTAACAAATGACGTAAGCATTTTTTTATTTGAATGAAATCCTCTAGACAAGCACGACATGGTGGCGTAGTGGTTATCCTTGCTGCTCCACAACAGTGGGGCCCCGGGTTCAATTCCTGGGATGCTATCTGTGTGTTCTTCCTCGAGTTTGCGTGGGTAGTTCTGAGTTACTAGTGCTCTGGTTTCCTCTCAGAGTCCTAAGATATATTAGTGGGTTAATTGTCTCCTGGGAAAATTGGTCCTCATGTGAGTGTATGTGTCTAGTGACGGACTAGCATCCTGTGTGTGTATTCTGTCTTGTGCTTGTTGCTTGCTTGGATAGGTTTCAGTTCCCCCTTATACCTATATTGGATAAAGTGGTTGATAGATCCCCTGGGTCTGGAACATTAAAACTGGCACAACAGCTTCAAGTTATGAACCATGTCTTCGGGCTATCCGTTGAGTCTTAAATTCACAAGGTAGTCAGCCTGTTCTCTGTGCGGGTTATTGCTGTCTGTACACTGTCAAGTGCTATACCTTGCTTTGTATTGTTTGGCTGGCTCAGTCCTTTATGTTGTATTTTCCATTCTCTTATCTTGTTGTATGTCCATGATTAATACTGTAAATTTCATAAGTGTATTTATAAAATAATGTTGCTTTGACTTTTTCCAGGTCTCCAAGCTGACTTGCTGGCCTTTGTTTAGAGACTGTGTGGCATACGCCATAAGTGTATCGGCTGTAATTGCGATTATTTCTGATAACACGATATACTGGTGAGAATTTTGGTTGGTTAATTGTTTTAAATCAGTGCTGGTGGTAACTCGGTGGTGTATTTTGAAGCGTAGTGCCAGTAACTGAGAAGTAATTCATTGACTTGTAAAAAAGGCAAACAAAACAATCTTGCAATTGTCTCTTAGCATTTCAGGAACACTCGATTTGCAGTTTGGACTGACGCCTTTACACAATTAGTGTTTTCTTTTTGAAGGTATGAGGCTGCTTCATTACTGCTGGTTTACGGAGTGTATATTTTGGTGCTTTGCTTTGACATTCGCATCAACCAGTACATGATGAAGAAGTTTAGTCCCTGCTGTACCTGCCTGACTAAAGCAATGGAGGAGACTAATGAGCAGCATTCATTGCTTGGCTGGAACGATGACAATGGCCTGCTGGTACACAGACATTCCAGAACTGACAGTGGGATATTTCAGGAGGACTCAGGATACTCACAACTTTCTCTAAGTTTGCATGGACTTGGAGATGTTTCTAATGGTAAGTTTGATGTGTAAAACGTTTGTGTACCACAGAAACCTAGTAGGCAAAGAGCCTACGCCTTAGTCCACAGAGAGACACAGCTGTCTTCAGTCCCTGGCTAAAGATCACAGCTCGACATTGATTATCACTGGCATAGTTAAGTAATTATGTAATGTATTAACGTAGTTAAGGTAACATTTTACCTCTCTACCTAAGAGCACAGCTGAAAGGAAGACCTACGAAAGTTAATGTAGCTTTCCAGGATAAGAGGTGGAAAACCCAAAAACCCACAGTGAGAAACCAGCTAATCTCAGAGTTATTGGGAAAACATATTATTATTATTATATTTAAGGAGCAACAAAATAAGTGTATCACTTATAACTGCAAAAAAGTCAAAGTTATCAGGAAGTTTGTACTTTTTCATAGCAGATGCACTAATGGTTGATTGAATAGACATGATATAGATATTTTCATCATGATTAATATTACCATCAACAGAGGTTCTATCACTGAAAACATGGGCTAATAAAAAGTGACCACAGCTGGAAGCAATACAAGCTGTTCATTTGCATCCAATACTTTGGACCAGGTTGCCGATGCTGTCATGTGGGATTCAGTCCCTGTCCTCTCACAGACCTTAAAACAGCATGTGTCTGCTCACTGGTCTCAGAGCCCTAGGAGCTAAATGTCATTCTAGTCCATTAAATGTTCAATAGGGATGATGTTTAGCAGCTGGGGCATCCACGGTATAGTTATCATATACCCATCTTGTAACTAAGCCATTGTTACTAAGCAGTATGAGGTTGTGTTGTCCTGCTGGAATGTTTTCACATCAGGATGTAAGTGTAAAAGGGGCAGCAGATAAGGTCCCTAGACATGAGGTGTGTGCCATACAGTCAGATTGACATCAATCTGTACAAGAGGAGTTCTGCTGCAGCCTGACACACCTGCCCAAATCATCACACTTGGACCTCCCTTTCAGTTGGTCTGGTGTGATCCATGTGTTGCTGTGTACATCTGCTCACACTCACTGATTTTAGACAGGGTGCTCAACACAGGACCTTGATTAATCACTGAAGGAGATTTGCCTCCACTGCTGGCCAGTCCACATAAGGTGATAGTCCAGCCTGCAAGATACTGCTGGCAACACTGATGGAATGGTAGCAAGTAAATTATTCTGATAGCTGTATTAACAAAATCCAAAATGCTATATTTTCCAGATCATCGAAGTGTCTTCACAATTCCTGAGGCTGACCTCAAGAGAATCCTGTGGGTGCTGTGCTTACCCATAATCACGCTGCTGTTCTTGACCACTCCAGACTGCAGAAGGCGGTTCTGGAAAAGATGGTTTCCACTGACCTTCCTCATGGCTGCGGTGTGGATCTCTGCATTCACATATGTCCTGGTGTGGATGGTCACCATTGTAGGTAAATAAGCTTTTTACCTCTCTAGTTAAATTCCATCTGGCAATTTAAGTAAATAACTGTTTCCAGTGATATTGCTTCAATCAGCTAAAGCCAGTGGGTGCCATGATTATGAATATGCATGTGCTTTTTACATTTTGCTTTAAAATCTGAATAGCAGCATCAATTCCCTAATCTTATTAAAAAGTCTTCTGCTCACAGTGTTATTTGAATGGAGAAAACCTAAAATAGTTTTGCTGTGCACGAGAGCTGAATCACATGGTAATAGCTGAAATGCCTTTGTAGTATCCTGGGGGATTACTGTAGCCCCTCATCTGAAGTCAGAGCACTCTTAAACAGCAGGATTAAGGGCTTCTTTGCCCCGTGGGATACTGTGAGAAACCATGTGATGCCAACTGACTTTGTGGAGTATAAGAGGATTATTATCCACCCAGAACTCTAAAAGCCTCACATGACAGAATTTAGCACTGCACAGACCTTACACTACACAGAACCGCCCAGGTAGAACACAACACAGCCCTATGCATGTCAACGAGCACCCTTTGCCACATGATGTGAGCTTGCAGCCCTTCTGGAGAGGACACCTGATCCATCGTCACTGACTTTCCATCACATGCCATAGCAATAGTGAAACAGTTATATAAGGATCTCTTCCGCTTAAGTAGCTAAAAGAGACACAGTTATGGCATCTCACATTATTTCTCCATACTACCTGACCCAAGCTTTATTAAAGCCAATATAATTTTGATAGAAGGGGATTAAGTATGTCCATGTCTTTCTTCACAATATAAAATGCTTAAAGGTTCTGTAAACTATCACAGTTTAGGAAATGTCAAGTATAATGCATAAAAACAGTCAAAGCCGCTGGTCTGGACCATAGCTACATACAAAAAAGCCCAAAGCTTACTGCAGTAGTAGACTTTAGTTGTAATTCCGATGAAGAGGACTGTATCATTCTATTTGACTGTATTGCAGGAGAAACGCTGGGGGTTCCAGACACGGTAATGGGTCTCACTCTTTTGGCAGCCGGAACAAGCATTCCTGACACAGTTGCAAGCGTCTTGGTTGCTAGAGAAGGTAATCCATCACACACAACTACATTTCAGAGTGAATACTGGTATGATAAATTGTGGATGTTATTAGTGTAGCTTCCAAACAGCACGTTTATACATTTAGCTTCCTAACTGAACACATTTGTCTTATAAGATAATGGAAGTCAGCCAACCTTTAAGGTAGCAATTTGAGCATGAGACAGAGATTGATACTGTGCGCAATTTGTACACTTGCTTTACAGGAACCAATCTTTTTGCTCTCCTCTCTTGCAGGAAAGGGAGACATGGCAATGTCCAATATTGTGGGATCCAATGTGTTTGATATGCTGTGCCTGGGCTTACCATGGTTTATAAAAACTGTTTTTGTGGACAACTCCTCACCTGTGCAAATTAACAGTTCTGGCTTGTTATATACAGCTTTTACCCTCCTCCTCTCAATCATTGTGTTATTCATGGCTGTACACATTAATGGGTGGAAGCTGGACAGGAAGCTAGGTGCTATATGTTTTGTTTTCTACCTCCTCTTTGCAACTTTGTCTATTTTGTATGAACTTGGCATTATTGGCAGTAGCCCAGTAAGAGCATGCAATGATTGAACTGAAAGGCTTTGGAACACCACAAAAATGTTTTAAATGCAATAAATAGTCTTTTTTCATTTATCCAGTTTTTGGATATATTTTAAAACATAATATGCATCTAAGAAGGGAGTTAAATAGTTCCTGGGTTCACTTAACACAGGTCAACCAGCAGTAGTTTTTGACACTTGAGAACAGGCAGAATATTCCATACAATAGATATAGATAGAAATTAGTGGATGAGAGTCAAGAGAAAATAATAAGAAATGTTTAGCCCCCTAACTGTGATTAGAAGACTTAAACATGGGACCAAGATTCGGCACCTTCCACTCACCTTCAAGAAAAGTCACAAAACAATGTTAAAAAATTAAAAAGTTTATTTGTTCAAACATACTGATGGCTGACAAATTAAAGAGGGGTTTAAAAAAAAAGATCACTGTATATAAACAACCCTATAAACATCCAGTTACAAAGGCTGGTGATGACCGACAGCTTCAGGTAACAGTAGGGACTTCCAAGAAATGTTTTTAAAACAAAACAAAAGCTACAGGGGACATGGGTGTAAACATCACTAAAGGTTTAAGCATTTCGATCAATACGGACATCAACTTCTCTCCCGTTAATCTTTGTGCCGTTCATCATCCTGCAAGCCTTTTCAGCACTTTCTGGGGAATCGAAGCGAACTGTTCCGCACCCTTTGGATTTGCCATTTTCCATTTTTATTTCTGCAAATACAACTTGACCTAAAAGGCAAACGGAATAAAAGCATTAATTTCACAGTGAAGTGGAAGTAACACGAGTACATGACCTAAACTAAAAAAAAGACTCCTTTAAGAACACCACACAAAAATCAGAACTTTATGACAGACATATTGAAAGATCTATTTGAGCAAATAAACAGTGTTGGTATGTTCAAACTTTCACACACTCAAAAGTACTCACCACAGTGACTGAATTTTTCCTTTAACTTCTGCCAGGTTAGGTCATAGGAAAGCTACAATAAAAAAGGTAAATTTAAAAGGAAAGCAATAAAAACACTTGAAAAACCAAATAGTGATGTTTTTATTCACTTACATTGCGCACAAAGATTTGGCATCCCTTGGGCCCCGACCCTCTGTCAGACATTCCACCTCCCATTGGGCCAGAGCCACTTCCAAATCCCGCAAATCCACGATTCATGTCCATACCACCTCCCATTCGGTCATAGCTGGAGCTCATGCGGTCCACACCCATTCCCATGTTGCCCATTCCACTTCCTATAAGGAAAGAGGCATCATTCATTAAACAGGACATTTCAGTTTGCAAACTATCAACCCATACTTGTAATACTAATACTTCTAATAGTGCATTGTTCTCCATTAACCATTTAAAAGTATTTCTTGGAAAACAATGCATACAACACCTTCTGACTCAAGGTGCAGAAACATCACCCAGCAGTAAATGTGCTGAACTTCAGTGAACTGACTTCACTTAAGATCAGTCTCTTCCAAATCTAGAAAAGAAATTCTGCAACACCTAGTCAGCACCCTCCCAGAAACACATTTTTTGATGAAATCAGACAATCTTTACATCTAAAAAATAATGGCTGAAATACAGCATAACAAAAAAAAAGCTGCAGATGTTAGCCGAGTTTAAGCAATGAAAAACATTAATTAAAAAATACCTAATCCAGATCCCATTGGACCCATGCCAGCATTACCCATGCCTCCGCCAAATCCTCCCATTCCTCCTCCTGACAAAGAAAATTTACTAACAGTCAATAAAGGACCAAGAGTACCTTATACAGCTGAATAGAAAACGTTCCATAATACAATTTAAGTTGAGTCTCAGGAAGCAAGAGGCCCCATTTGTTCAGAGCTATGTACAACATATGAATGGATATTAAAAATGATAAAAAATGTTTTTCAAATTTCTGAAATATGAAGATGAAAGATGATGCCAAAAGATTTCATTACAACACAGCAATACGCAAAGCAGATTCTGAACAGGCTCTTCAGATCAAGAATAAACCACTACCACTGGCATAAACAGCCTTACCCATTCCTCCAAACGAATCCCCATAGCCTCGATTCATTGGCATATCATTCCTGCCAAAATCACGGTCCATGCCACCCATTCCAGAACGGAACATATCTGAAAGGAATGGTATATTTAACAAAAAAAGACCAAGATCAAGCTTAAAAAGAGTTAGAAAAGAACCAAAACCATAATGTTCAATTTAATGACCTGCACTACTCATAGACTCTTTGAAAAAATAATGACGTTTGCAATTTAAGCCCGTAACCACCTTTCATGACATAGTCCCATCCATGAGTGCTAAAGTCAGTTAACATTAAAACCTGTAGATTTAGAGAAAAATATTTGTGCCAGAAAAAGCCTATCAATAAAGATTTGTTTTCCCAAAAACTTACCACCCATGTTGCTGCCCATCCCAGAACCCATTCCTCCCATGCCACTGCCAAGTCCGCCCATTCCAGCTCCAAGACCACCCCTGTAATCATCCATTCCTATTTGGAGAACATACATTGAGTACACAGCATGTTTCAAGCTTTTACGTCTTGGATAACTGAGAATAAATCGCACTACCTCCCAATCTTCCCATGGGTGCCATGTCTCTACCACTGTAGCCTCCCATGTTGCCCATCCCGTCCATTCCTCCATAGCTGCCTCCACCCATTCCTGAGAGAGGAACACAGAGGAAACTACATTATACAGCAACACCAAAAACATGAATATGCTTTGAGCATTTCTTGCATCAGGAAGATAATGGTTTTGGAATCTAGTTTCAATGGTCTGTAGTTTCATTTTTGTTTTTAGTTGGGGATCTGGCAGATTCCAGTTTAGGAAACAGAAAAATCCAAAATCAAAATGAACAGTTCAACGTGTTTTTAAGATTCAGCCTCCAAGATTTCCCTTCATTTTAGGAGATACTGATCCTGAGCTTTGTTGAAGGGTTTTTTTAAAGGAGGGCTGCTATAACCAACTCGAAGAAACTAGCATATCTTGTGGGAAACAGTTTTTCTGCATTTCTAGAAAATTTGCATTTGGCATTTAACAAAATAACACTGGGCCTACAGAAATAAAACAGACTGATTTACATAGAAAATTATATATTGATGGATGGAGATAAGAGAAGATGGAGAAAATGTTCCACTACTAAAGAGTACCAGAGCAGTTCCTAAGCAAACTACCAGATTCAACTGTCGGCAAACTCTTGAGAATAGCCACTACCTAGCAATATTAAAGTCTGTACTGCAATCCTCCAAACTCTTTTTCATTACTCTCTGAAGCAAATGATCTCTAAAAAATATACCACACTGTTTAGGATGCAAGGGAACCCTCATTAAGTTTAGATGGTAAATCAATTAAAAACCCACACTTTGTGAAATCGTACACAACCGATTTTTAGGAATTAAAAAGCCAAGCGAGTTCCTTAATAACTGAATGCAATTTTAAAAACACGCATATTGAAATCAAACAATTCAACAAAACGATCTATAGCAAAAACAGATTTCAGTCATTGCTGTCATCCAGTATTTAAACTGGATTTATAATATAACTGCATATCATTTTCCTTTGTAAAAGTATTTAACAGAACACACCTCCCATTCGATTCATGCCTCCAAAACCAGGTCCTTCCATACCTGGAACACAAGATGACATTTCACCTTCTTAGTTTGTGTATCTCATGGCAAAAATGTACAAGCCTAGTTTATCATTTTGTTGTGCCAACAAAAGCCTAGACAATTCAGAAAACTAGATTCAACTTTTACAGCCTGTAATCAGCAGTAAAAAGGGAACCATAACAATACTGTTAGACTTTTCCCTTCCTGGATATAAGACATCACGGCGTTAGTCTTTGCAAGATACCCAGTATCTTGCTGCAATATGAACAGGAACAGGCCAGCTCTTCAGCACTCTGCAATTGCTCAGGCTCTCCAAAAATGAACAGGGACTAACTCCTCACAAACAGGAAAAATATGCTCTTTTTAGACACACTAACCTCCAGGACTAGGATTTCCCATTCCTCCTCCACTCAATCGGTTAGCATTGATTGGCTGACCTCCAGGCCCAAGTCCCATTCCAATACCACCAAGACCTCCTAAAAGCAAAGTCAGCACATGCAGCTTTAATCACCAAAGAAGTTTCATCCTTCTACAAACAAGCCCTATACAAAATGGAGACAAGATACTCACGTGGCAACTGAGGTGACTTTTCTACTGGACGGAAATCATCTGGGGGAACAGACTTGTCATCCTGAAACGGAAAACAAATGTTAATTTCCTTTTCAACAATATTTTATTAGAAAGCTTTTTATTCACTGCAATCCAGAGTAATATTACAGGAGTAAACTACAGCCTAAACAAGTGTAGCTGTCTAATTATCAAGGGACAATTTAAAAACCTTTGGTTAGCACATCTTTGGGAGGTGGGAGGAAAAATCAGACACGGGGAATTGACACACAGGAGACACTCCAGGACAGGGTTGAACAATGGACAAACGCAGTGCTAAAGGCTGCCATGCCACCCACATATAGGGATCAGTGAGGAAAGAAAAACTCACCATTTTCACATGCATAGGCCTGTCAAACAAGAACTGTCCATTGAACATGGCTAAGCATCAAGAGGTTAAGGAAAATATTCACAATTTCAATCCTTCATAACAGAACTATAATTTATTCCAAACCAGAGATAAGCTAAAACACTTAAGTACTCGTTACTAAGCTGTCGCCTACATGAACCCGTATAGCTTTTGTGCCCAAGCAATATTATAAAGGATACAGATGGCCTGAACCGCCTCCAGCGGCTGCTCAAAGGTGACAGTCCCCATCCCACGGCTCTTGCCATCTTTGTCTTCTTTCACATCAGCTCTTTTCACTGTTCCAGCCATGCTGAACACTTCCTTCAGCTTCTTCCACCCCACTTTGAAATCAAGCTTTATAAAAAGAGAGGAAAGTGCAAATTTAATACCGACGTATAAATTAAACATGAGATTAATATGCAAAAAATGACTACATCTTACATTGGCAACAAACACCGTTGAACCCAGCCTCCCAGCCTGTAAAGCATTAATGACCTCAGGGGGGATATTTGGATTGTTGGCAATAGAAGGAGGCAAGTTCATTATTCCAGGACCCCCATCCGAGCCACGGCCTCCAGGGAACATTCCTCCAGTCCGCTGCAGCACCCTCCGAGCATGCTCCCCATCAGGATCCTGAAAAATTCCAGATGGATGACTTTAATGCAGACCCACATTAAGCCTTTAGCACTAATATTCATTTCACAATCCTCAGTCAGTTTTAAAATAGTTCAATATCTTGAGATTTCTCCATACCTCTTTGATGTTGAGTGGCCTGCCATTCAGATCATGCTTGTTCATAACTTCAATCGCCTTCTTGACAAATTCTTCATCCTTGAACTCTACAACTCTGGATCGAAATTATTTGACAAAGCAAGATACAAGTTATGAAAAAATGCAGATTAATTACAATTAATTTCATAGACCAAAAAAAGTAAAAACGGAAGCAGAAAAATTGTACATACCCACATCCCTGTAGCAGCAACACAGTAGTGTTCAAGAGCACGCATCAAGAGAAGGGGGGAAAAAAACAAGTTAATGTAATGCGAAACCTCGCAAGAGGTGTACAAAATTTAACCTTAACCAGCTTTAATAAGGTCTTTGAAGAATATGATTTTTATACATATATTTTCTGGTTTTCCAGATGTGCACAGAAGTGTACTCGCAGAATGCATGCCAAACATGAAATCTGCATGTTCTTACTGCCCCTTCTAGAGGAAGTAGTAAAGGTAATTAAAATAAGGGCAAAAGGAATTACAGGACAGGATTTTAAAAGGTCAGTGAAATCTTAACACTATTTTATATGGTGGGGTGAAATAATACCCACCAGAGCTGGAAATTAACTTTTTAGGACACAAGCCAATAATATTTGCAGAGCATCTGGCCCATCATATATTAAAATGTCTTAACTGTACATACTAGGATGTGTACTAATTTAGTGGACTGGGACTTCCTTTCACTCACAAAAACTCTAGATGTGCAATTGCATATTGTATTTCAGTAAAGGCTTCAGCATATAGAATTTTGCATTCATAATACTGTTACTGTTCTTTGAAGGCCATGTTTAATTTTTACACTTAATGAATTCGGACTATTTGTTCTGTTTGGACAGGGCTATTTCATCACTGGATTTATATATACCTTACATCTAGATCTTTTTGAAATTTTACAGATGTTGTTTTAAAATGTTTTAAAGTGCCAGCACATATGAACTGCCAGCACATATGAACTGCATTGGCACATTAAAAGAAAACCTCTCTCTCACCACCCTTTTAACACTGGTCTGCTACCATTTACTCTAGGTGAGGGACTAGCCTGTGTGTAAATGTCATTAATACAACTCTCACTGCAATCATTTTAATCATTTTTATGACAAATCTAATTTTAGAAATACACCAAATATTTCAGTGGTGCTGCTGCCTCTCATTTTGTTTAGTTTGCGGGACACAGCAACATGTACTGAGTCCATGACAACAGGTCACAAATGAACTTTTAAATACTGAGGACAAAGTGGTTCAGTACTCGGCAAAACATTCTGCACACCTCCAGATAGTTACCTGCCATTTAGACAAGATCTTCTGTCGCCCCAAAATGTTTTACTCACCAATGGTGAGTGGGCAAGAGTTAATTTCCAGCCCTGTCCCCATTCCATATTCAGGATCACCTGCTTTTTTCATATTACCAGCATAATATCTATTAATGTTGCAAATTTATATACCACAGCCTTTTTTAACAATTTCTTCTGGTGGTAACATGAGTAAAGATGGGTTTAACCTGAAAGTGTTTGGAGCAAAAAAAAAAATCAAGCCTTCAATATCCATACATGTGTCACTCACTACATCACAGACTTGACTGTTTAAAAAATTAAAATGCACATCAATAAAGAGGCATGCTCATACTTTTCATAAACATTATTTTTTCTAAATTGGGTAGGGACATTTTCAAAGCAGAATGCACTGCGCCATTCATCACCTTTAAATTCTTAGAATATGAATGTAGGATTGATAGTCACTATAATGCAACTAAATTGCACAACAAGTGCTGACAAAAAGCACATGATCCTTTTTACCAAATAAAAAAATAAACAGCAAGCTGAACCACCAATTGAAAGCTTCAACAACAAAAACTTGATGTACTTAAAGGAAAAAAAAACTGATAAGTGCATCCAATTATACAGCATCAACCAACCAATCCCTTCTGACAAAAATGTCACAAACTACAGCCAACTGGAACAGGCTCTAGCCACAATACCTTTCCAATTTATCAGCAATTCACAGAAAATAACCTTAAGTTTCATTACCTGGTCGAACACTTGATAGAATGAAGACTGCTGAGGATATTTAAAACCTCTTGCAGCAAGTTGTCCACATCACTTACCCTTGACTTTCCTTCAGCATCCTTAAAGAGCTCCACGTATGTAACCTCACCAACTACATGAGACATACAAAGGGAAAATACCAAAAAGACAATGCATTTAAAACACCAGTCTTCACTTCACTGTTGCCCTTGGCACAACACTACATATGCAAAACCTGTTATTCACCAATGATCGATCCAGACCAACATTCCACCTGACAAACCATGCCACTCGGGTCAGTTTCTGAAATAATCAGCAGCCATGGACTAAAGGGGAAAAAACAGCTACATTCAACCTTAAGCATGAACGTCTCAATGGGGCTAGCGTGATCATAGTTGGTGAACAAAATACCAAAACTATAACCAACCTGATATTCAAATAAAACAAATGTTAACCCTTAACTGTTTTAAGGTGACTTTACACCTTTAACAGCTTTCAAAAAGATTTCTACTTTTGAATTGCAAACTTCCAATAGTTAAATAAAAGGAGCAGTGCACATCAAGGCACACCAGCCTATTTTTCAGTAAAATACATATGCGTCACCTTACAACAGATACAACGAGAACGAGTTCTCATTTGAGAAAAAAGCATTAGAGGTTACATGATTTGGAGCTCTCTTAACAAAACCCTTGACAAAAGAACTCAAAGCATCATTGACAAACTTATGTACACAAAAAAAGTTTCAGTCCAAACAGTATATTGGTTTTGCAATCTAAGAAATATCCCCTGAGCTGTAACACGCATTGAAGAAGTTATTTATTCCAGAAACAGAAACTGATTAAGCAAACATATTGGACTTTTGAGCAACTAGAAGTTGTTATAACAGACCAATTTACGATAAGCAACATCGAATCCAAATCGTCACTGCTTATTGTCTTGTGAGACAGTCCAGTGATTGTTTTTTCACAGAACAAACATCATGAAGGCACAGCATGAGGTAGCTACAGAACTTGTGATTCCTTGACCCTGACAAGTTACCTTTCTCTCTCATCAGATCTTTAATTGCCTGCCACTTCATGTCGTATGGGATATTGCTAATAAACACTCGGTTTCGATGAGGCCCCTTCTTGTCTCCAGCTCCCGCGTTTTTGTCTTTGGAATACGGGTGAAATCGGTTTGATCTCTTATTCACAGACTTCTCTTTCATTTCGGACTTCTCCTTCGGAGGTTCATCAGCTTCACTACACAAGAGAAAACGGGCAAAAATGGAAAATGTGCTTAAGTGCTACTGCAACCACCACAAATATTAAGAACATTGTGCATCAATCAACAACATTTTACACTACCTATCAAAGGCCCATAAATCTTAAGGGTAGCAGCCCAGGATACTTATATTGTAATCACAAAAATATTTGCAAAGAAACATTTTATGAGTTTTCCGCGACTGAAATAACCATTTCTGGCTTGACGTCGGTGGTGTTTTTTATTGTATAGACCCCCCCCTTATTAGATTGATTTTCTCAATTCACAAGTCATGTGGACTTTTCGAATTTATTACGACTTTTGAATAAACGTGGGATATATACTATAATACTACAGCTCCACAACAAACAAGTTGCGTTTTCTTGAAAAGAACCGCAAAATAAAGGCGTTGATATAAATGCTGAATACATTCGTCCAATTTCGTAAATATTGAGCTCACTGGTAAAACTGCTATTTGTGCCAACAGACCTCAGCTACAACCACCACAAAAGGCGATTATCAATAAATACAAGGTTGGCCCATCTCTTCGATCGCTAACATTTTCATACTGTATTCATAATTTTCTTAAGAGGTATTACACAAAAACAAATATATATAAGCATCTCCTATTATCAATCGCGAAAAAGCCTACGACTACCGAGTGTAAACTAGGCCTCAGCCAACCGTATGTATAGCCTCCATCTTGAGAAATACTGGACCCCCTGCATAGAACACAACAATTAACAAGGGAAAGGATAATTACGGTTTTATGCCATTGGTGTTTTCTAACTGCTGCTCGTTTTCAGCTTCGGACGGAACTGTTGTTTCTTCTTGCTTGCTCGCATCTCCTTCCTGCTGAACATCGGCCATGATCGCTAAGTTTGTAAAAGAGAATCACACGACTCCTAGATCTTCCTCCAACGAGTCCCTCACTGCGTACTTCGACTCAAAGGTCTTTGATTCCAATCCCAAGGTTTATCGCGAGAACTGCAGACAAACAAAGGGCTAAGCGGACCGGAAGGTGTCGTGCTATGACCATAGATACCTAAAGACGGATGTGCATCATGACAGAAAAGTTTGAATTTTTTTGTGGATATGGATTATCAAGAAATCATAAGGACCCACTAATTTAAATATTCCTCGTGTCTATATATTTAAATTGAGGGGTATTATCATAATTGGTAAATCTTAGATATTACATTGAGTAAAACTATGGGTGATATCAGGGTTGCATAGTACTGTACGATATTGAATCCATGGTCCAATTTGAACTGAATTTGTCTGTTCAGTATGGAGGAGCAATGCTTATGTTTTACTGTTGTTAAATAATATAGATATCCAACTGCTGGCGACTGACAAATATATTTTATACCCGTTCTGAATGACAAATTACAACTACCAAGGGTAAGAGTGTTGAGTTTTCTAAATTTCAGGAGATTATTAAAGATAGACACAGCAGAGGTGCGTAGAACGTTCTGGACGATCACGAAAGATCGCAGGCTCAAATACTGTTTACGGCAGAGTTGCCAAGTCTTGTGCAGATCCCACATGTACCATTTTAGTCTTCTTTTTCAGAAAGGATGGGAGGAGCCAATACCCACATGGTTTATCCACTTCTTGACACAGCAACGTTATTGCTTACAGCTTTATTGATGTTTTCTTTGTTTTTAATATGATTCTGCCACTCTTAACTGAAACAGGAACTCAAATTGAATGATATTAGATGGGATTTTTAACAGAAAGGAAACAACAGGTCAAAACGGGGACATGGTTTTCTCATACACGCTGCACTTCTGTTGGATCACCACAGGGCTGTGTCTGGTCACTTTGTACATTTTTACACTAACGATTGTAAGAGCAAACACGTTAATTTTCCTGATGACACAACCCCCGGCCAATCCAAATATATAATTTCTAAATGATTTTATTGAATGGTGCAATGCACTCTTTGCAGGTAAATGTTTTGAAAACGAAATAACTCATCACAGATTTTAGGTCTGAAAATGGTCAGACTGGGCATAAAATATATTTGTCTGTCGCCAGCAGTTGGATATCTATATTATTTAACAACAGTAAAACATAAGCATTGCTCCTCCATACTGAACAGACAAATTCAATTCAAATTGGACCATGGATTCAATATCGTACTGTGCAACCCTGACATCACCCATAGTTTTACTCAATGTAATATCTAATATTTATCACCGTTTTGTGAGTTAAGGCATGGTTGTGACAAATTGGATTATAAACCGAAGTTTTTGGTAATTCGTACACATTCTTAATCTTATTTAGTATTCTCAGGGTGCTCCTGCTATTTTATTTGGTGATGTAATTTTACAAAAAAGCAGAGCAGAGAGAGAGAAATATTGTTGTGATGGACTCTGCCACAACACAAATTTTCCCCTAGAAATAATAATGCTCAAAATGAATTCAGTTCAGATCAACAGGTTTCCTACAGGCAATGTCAGGACAGATCCACTATTTAAAGTGTCAATTCTTCTTCTCAGTTGATTTGGTTGATGACATATATCCATAAACCTTTGGCTGGAAAACTGGACAGATCATTATGACTCTCTTTAAAAAACTAAACTCATATTCATGGATTTCTTGCTGTTGATGGACTGGCTTTCCCATCCAGGGGTGACACCTGCCTTGTGTCTGTTGCTTGCTGGGATAGGCTCCGGTTCCCCTGCAACCCAGAACTGAAAGAAGCAGACAGAAATTGGATGGATTTCATCATGTGTTTTTCAGCTTATTACCATAACACAATCCTAATACTGTACACTCTAGATTAAAACAGTAGAACCTTTTGGCCTCTCCATCAAGTGCTATGGTCAAGCATGCAGTTATTCCTGGACAAAAAGCTATTTACAGAGATGTTAAATTGCAAACCCTGGATTAAACTTCTGGGTTAATAAGGGAAGCACTATAAGTGAGCCTAAATATTGATTAACACTGTCAGGTTTGTTGCATTGTAGGATATGGCTATTTACTACATAAGTGTTGGCATCCATATGAATGAATCCAGCTATGTTAAGTCAAATGTTTACTACTTCTTGTTAGAAAGAATCAGTCATTTCAGTCCTTTCTGAAACTCATTTTGGAGACTATTGGCTGACATCAGTCAGTCTATAAAGTCAGAAGATATATCATTGATGAATGAGTTCATAATCAATATTTAATAAACAATTTACTAAGAGGTATTGTGTTAAATGATGGGAGTCAGAATTTTTGTCTGCAGGTGCAATCTTTATTCAACATGAATTCAATCCTCTGGCTTCTGATGCTAATAAGCACTAATCCAGAACTATATACAGTGGTGTGAAAAAGTGTTTGCCCCCTTCCTGATTTCTTATTTATTTGCATGTTTGTCACACTGAAATGTTTCAGATCATCAAACAAATTGAAATATTAGACAAAGAAAATACAAGTAAACACAAAATGCAGTTTTTAAATGAAGGTTTTTATTATTAAGGGGAAAAAAAAAATCCAAACCTACATGGCCCTGTGTGAAAAAGTGATTGCCCCCTAAACCTAATAACTGGTTGGGCCACCCTTAGCAGCAACAACTGCAATCAAGTGTTTGCGATAACTGGCAATGAGTCTTTTACAGCGCTGTGGAGGAATTTTGGCCCACTTATCTTTGCAGAATTGTTGTAATTCAGCCACATTGGAGGGTTTTCGAGCCTTAACCGCTTTTTTAAGGTCATGCCACAACATCTCAATCGGATTCAGGTCAGGACTTTGACTAGGCCACTCCAAAGTCTTCATTTTGTTTTTCTTAAGCCATTCAGAGGTGGACTTGCTGGTGTGTTTTGGATCATTGTCCTGCTGCAGAACCCAAGTGCGCTTCAGCTTGAGGTCACGAACAGATGGCTGGACATTCTCCTTCAGGATTTTTTGGTAGACAGCAGAATTCATGGTTCCATTTACCACAGCAAGTCTTCCAGGTCCTGAAGCAGCAAAACAGCCCCAGACCATCACAATACCACCACCATATTTTACTGTTTGTATGATGTTCCTTTTCTGAAATGCTGTGTTACTTTTACGCCAGATGTAATGGGACACACACCTTCCAAAAAGTTCAACTTTTGTCTCGTCAGTCCACAGAGTATTTTCCCCAAAAGTCTTGGGGATCATCAAGATGTTTTCTGGCAAAACTGAGACGAGCCTTTATGTTCTTTTACCTCAGCAGTGGTTTTCATCTTGGAACTCTGCCATGCAGGCCATTTTTGCCCAGTCTCTTTCTTATGGTGGAGTTATGAACACTGACCTTAACTGAGGCAAGTGAAGCCTGCAGTTCTTTGGATGTTGTTGTGGGTTTTTTTCTGACCTCTTGGATGAGTCGTCGTTGCGCTCTTGGGGTAATTTTGGTCGGCCAGCCACTCCTGGGAAGGTTCACCACTGTTCCATGTTTTCGCCATTTGTGGATAATGGCTCTCACTGTGGTTCGCTGGAGTCCCAAAGCTTTAGAAATGGCTTTATAACCTTTTCCAGACTGATAAATCTCAATTACTCTGTTTCTCATTTGTTCCTGAATTTGTTTGGATCGCAGCATGATGTCTAGCTTTTGAGGATCTTTTGGTCTACTTCACTTTGTCAGGCAGGTCCTATTTAAGTGATTTCTTGATTGAGAACAGGTGTGGCAGTAATCAGGCCTGGGTGTGGCTAGAGAAATTGAACTCAGCTTCCCAAAGATGTGATAAACCACAGTTGATTTATGTTTTAACAGGGGGGGCAATCACTTTTTCACACAGGGCCATGTAGGTTTGGATTTTTTTTTTCCCTTAATAATAAAAACCTTCATTTAAAAACTGCATTTTGTGTTTACTTGTGTTATATTTGTCTAATATTTCAATTTGTTTGATGATCTGAAACATTTCAGTGTGACAAACATGCAAAAAAATAAGAAATCAGGAAGGGGGCAAACACTTTTTCACACCACTGTATAACCATTTTAAATAAGCAAGTCTGGAGACATTGCTAATCAGGGTCAGTGAAATCCCTCATAACACATCTTGCAAATGAAAAAGCATGATTGTGTCCTCTTACTGAATTCGTAAGTAACAATTCACTCCTAATTCATGAACAATTCACTGGGAATTGTCCCTTTGCATCTAAACAGTATTACAGAAGCTGCCTTTCAATTGTGTAAACACATTTGGATTTACTGTAGATAATATGTATCAGGATATGAAATTCTGAAAACATATGTCTGACAAAAATATCTTGTATTTTACTGTAATGGATGAATTGAGCATGGTATAATTAATATTACAATTATGCATCGATCCTTTGGTTAAAAACTACAAATACATTGCAATTGTAGCTAATAGCAGTATTACAAATGTCATCGACTTCAGGACTGGCTTAGGAGAATTGTTCACTGACAGACTGCATCTTAGTAGCATCATCTTAGTTTCCTAGTGAAATTCTTGACAGATTCATATCTATTCAAATACACATGACAGAAATGTTGTCTGACATTAATCATTATGTTGCTGTTATACATTTCTTTACCATGAAGGTACTGAGTTAACAGGCCAAGTACCAGTTTACAACACTGAATGTGTCAAATGAACACAAATCAAACCCAGGAGCAGATGTTCCAAGAAACAATAACTCATCTTAACTTCCTCGGTTTACATACAGTACACACTTTGGGAAGCCTAATGCATTTTTAATGGCTCTGTGGTGGTGACTTTCATTAACAGTGGGGAAAAAGTTTTCTTTAATGGTAATTAAGGTGGTATCTGTTTCAAATAATGCTATTAAAAGAACTGTATATGCATGTTATTAAAAGTAAGTGTTGAGAAAGGCACATACGTGATTTGCACAGTGTTATATATTGGTTTGCTCCTTCTGACAAGACATTTTTGGTCCAGGTTGCGAGGTGGGGAGTAGGGCGATAATAGTTCAGACAGGTACTTAGGTGCCAAGCCATGCAGAACCTTATAGGTGAGCATGAGGATTTTAAAGTCCACACGGAATTTGACTGGAAGCCAGTGCAAGGACTCCAGGATAGGAGTAATGTAATCACTTGCATTAGACCTGGTCAGGATTCTGGCTGCTGAATTTTGGACATACTCCAGTTTGTTCAAAGTAGATTTAGATACCCCAGCAAGTAGAGCATTACAGTAGTTCAGGTGGGTAGCTGCGTCAGCATGCGTAGGCTGCAAAGGAACAAGTAATAGGTTTATTCAATGCTGAAAAAAAAAAGAAAGAGAACACAATGTTTCAGCCGTGGAGCCTTCTTCAGGTGTGAGAGAGACAAGGCAGTAGGTAAAGGTAATGTAGCAGGAGAACCAAGGCTGGGAGGGAGGAGGAGTGAGAGGCGGCAGCAGGGGACAGAAAGAGAGGCCAATCAGGAGGTGTGAAGTCAGAATAGGTGTAGAGAGGTGTGAAATGAAACCTACAATGAATAGAGAGAATTTAGAAGAAACTGAGTCTGTCGTTGAGAGAAGGGGAAAGGTGTGATCCTAGCTGCAGGATAATTTTAGTTTCTGTAGTCTATTGCAGCGTTCCATAAATGTCTTCCAAAACTGTTTCAGATCAAAAGAAAACCCGTTCTACTAGGTAAACTCTCTTGATAGTATCATTCAACTTGCAACTAGATATACAACTAGAGTCATATTTAAAGGTTCTTGTAACACATTGTAACCCAACATTGGCCTGAAATATTCACTAATTTCAATACTATTACAACAGCATTTTTCAACTAATTGAAAATTTGTCTAAAGAAGAAACATTATTGCTAATCAGTTTCCAAGAGCATTTTCAAAGCTTTTTATTGTTTTAGACTTATACTTTTTGGTTCACATCTGATGCCTGGAGGTCTTCAGAGACTGACTGACTGGCAGGATTGCTCTGTTGAATCCCCAGGTAGGGTTAGGTTTGTTTTCCCACACCATGTAGACAGTTTTTACACTCAGTGCTGGATTTTGGGTCCAAAGGAAACATTAGGATGAGTGATAATTTGCTCCTATCTAAATTTGTTTTTGTTGGAGACTTTTGGCTTCCGTTGTTATATATATTACAGCACTCAGGAATTGCATTCGAAAGCTTGTTCTAATGAAGAACATGAAATTCCAAGAGATTCTTTAAATGGTTTTGATTGTTTTAGTCTCATATTTTTTGGTTTGAGAAAAATGTGCAAATCTGATGACTGGAGGGCACAGACACAGACTGCAGGATTGCTCTGTGAAATCCCCAGCTACTGTTAGGTTTAGTATTCCCACAATGCTTAGACATTTTGTACGCTCAGTGCTGGATTTTGGATTCCAAGGGAAGATTAAGACGAATGATAATTTGATCCTATCTGAAACTTTTCTGTTGGAGACTTTTGGCTGCCTTTGTTGTATATTGCAGCGCTGATTAATTGTATTTTAAAATGGAGTCAGTCTATTGAAGACAATCAATTTCCAAGAGCTTCTTTCAATAGTTTTGATTGTTTTAGTTTTAATATTAGTTTTATGGTTTGGGGAAAATGTCAATATTGACTGGAGGGCTTCAGATATTCAATGCAGAACTGCTCATCTAAAACCACAGCTATGGTTAGGGTTAGCATTCCCTCACTACTTAGACAATTTTTAAGCACAGCGCTAGATTTTGAGGCCCACGTCAGCTTTAGAACGAGTAATTTTTCGCTCCTATCTGAACTTTTTTTTTGAGACTTTCTGGTGCTTGGAAGGCGCGATGCACAGCTTGGTAATTATATCCCAAAACTGAGTCAGTCAGATCAAAACTTGTAACCAAGCATCATTGAATCTAATACATTTGCAACACCTTTTATCAAAGGGTTTGATTGTTTCACACTCACACGTTTTGCATTGGAAAACAAGTAAATATCCGATGCTTGGTGAGGATCAGATATAGACTGCGGAACTGCTCAGTTGACACCTCAGCTAGGATTAGGGTTAGCATTGACTTACTACTTAAAGAATTTTTTAAGCTCAGGGCTGTATTTTGGGGCCCAAGTGAAGTTAAGGACAAGTGATTTTTTTGCTCCTTTCTTAATTTTTGTTTTCGGAAACTCTCTGGGGTCTGGTTGGCACGGTACACTGCGTGATAATTGTATCCCACAACTGATTTGGTCTGATCAAAAGTTTTATCCAAGCGTTACAGAATCTCATTCACTTGGAAGAGCTTTTTTTAATAGTCTTGATTGTTTTCTACTTAGACTTTTTGGTTTGGGGAGCATGTCAAATCCGATACCTGGTGAGGTTCAGATACAGATAGCGGACCAGCTCAGTTTACAACCCAACTAGGGTTAGGGTTAGCATTCACTTACTACTTAGACAATATTTACGCTCAGCACTGGATTTTGGTACCCAAGTCAGTTATAGGATAAGTGATTTTTTGCTGCTATCTGAAATTTGTTTTTTGGAGACTTTCTGGTGCTTGAATGGCGCAGTGCACCGCTCAGTTCTGTACTTATATCCCAAAACTGTCAGACAGATCAAAAGTTGTAACCAAGCATTATTGATTCTAATACATTTACAAGAGCGTTTAGCAATGGTTCTGATTGTTTCACACACATACTTTTAGGTTTGAGGAACATGTCAAAATCCGATGCCTGGTGAGGTTTAGATATAGACTGCAGAACAGCTCATTTGACACCCCAGCTAAGGTTGGGGTTAGCATTCACTTACTACTTAGACAATTTTTGAGCACAGCACTGGATTTTGGGTCCCAAGGGAAAATTTGGATGAGTGACAATCTGTTCATATCTGAAATGTTTTTGGAGAATTTTGGCTGTATTTGTTGTATATTGCAGCACTCATGAATTCTATTAAAAAAAAGAAGTCAGATCAAAAACTGAATTTATGCAAATATCAAATGCAAATGGCCAAACTGGGCCACCATGACAAACCAGCAGCACTTTGAAAGATTGAATAATAATGATGCCTCAGCATGGTTCTAATTGGACACCCTGCCGGCTGAGCTTTTATGAATCTAATTCCTCTCTGAGTCAATAACTATTACTTGAAGCATTTCTGTAATGGTACACTGGGAAGCATTCCAGCAAAATGTTATTTAATTTCTGAAGGATCCCATAAGGGTGTCTCTGGGCAGAGCTGGAGAAGACATTGCAGTGCACACCGGAGAATGAAACAGACAGGTCTCAAATTCAGAGTGCAACTTTTCCTCACAGTCTTTAGAGTTATGTTGGTTACAAAGCTGTTACTTTTCAGCAAGCTGACATACATGTATTTACAAATAAACAAGGCTTTTCTTATTCTTTTTTTATTGCTTCTTCATCAAACACTGTCTACAATGTCAGACAGTCAGAAATGTATGAGAAGAAAATGCACAGTAGCTAATTACAAATTAAAAGGAAAAAAGAGCTGAGGGCTTGGCTCACTGACAATTTATTAATTCCATAAGCAGTAAAACTTGCTATATATGCATGATCTAATATTTAAAAAATAACATTAATGTAATGTATATTTGGACTTTTCATTCACCACCTGTCTTAGATTAATTAATGAGGTAAAGTTCACAAATGTGGATTAAACTGGTTCCTGAAAAGACACGTTTTAAAAAAAAAATCCTGTCTTAATAGCTTTTTTCTTCCACAAATGTTTCTGCTTCAGCACTCTGTGTTGCACTTGTGTGGTATCCTGAGCGACTCATGTAATGTAATAGATGGCACTAGATGTTGCTGGTTGTGTTGGGATATTTTGGGTTTGTAAGGGAAGTGACATCAGAGGAGAGATCATATTGGCAATTTTAGGAGAGTTGTTAGACTGAGTGATTTGGTGTGTTGATATCAAGTTCATGACTGTAGGCTTTGGAGTCATGATATAGAGTTTCTGAAATATGCAATAAAGTAATTGAACTTATGTCAGACTCCATAATTCTCTTCTGAAGGTGTCTCCAAAACTGGTTCTGGAGAGCCGCTCTCCAACAGGTTTTATATACAGTCTTTAAATAATCATTTCTACAGGTTTTCAACAATTGAACTATGATCAGTTAAACAGGTGGTGTGCTCAATCAAGTAACTTCAGCCCTCAAGAACCAGTGTTCCTTTCACAGAACATAACTTGCTTAATAGATCAATGGCTTAAATCCGTGTTCCTAATCTTTAACTAGGTGATTTAGAATGACCTCTAAGAATAACTGGATTGGAGCTCCCCTGGGCCAAGGTCAAGACCCCCCCTACTCTAAAGGCATAAGAATTAGAATAATCTAGTCCACTAATATTCACTCATGGTCCGGGAGGGATGCAGTGACTGCTTGGTTTCATTTCATCTAGGACTCTTAATGACTTAATTTGAATCAGTTGTTCACATAATTGGTCTCTATAACCACAGTTTGGCATCTTTACTCATTGAAGATGTTGATAATAATACATTACCTATACAGCTTGGTGGACTGCATCCCTCCAAAACCAGGAGTGAAAACCACAGATGTAACCCGTGGTAGTCCAAGACACTACAGTTTCTATAAGAACAATAAGAAAGGTTCCAAACGAGAGAAGGCCAATTGGCCCATCAAGCTTGATTGGGTGTTAGCAGCTCATTGACTCCAATGACTTTGCTAATGCCTTTGAGTTGATTTGTTGATTACTTGAATCAGGTACCTTCATATTCTGCTCTCTTCTAGACTAAAAAGATTTGGCTCTGTTGGTGTACGACATAAGCCTGGGAATCTGGAAGCGCTTCCCTGTATTATTTTCAGCAATATATTTTTTGTAACATGGTGACCAAATTTGTACACAATATTCTAAATGAGGTTTTACCAATGTATAATACACGTTTAACTAAAAACTCACCTGTCCGTTTTCCTACTGCTTCATCCAGTACAGGTCACAGGAGAGCCAGAGCCTATCCTGTCAGGCAATGGGCGTAAGGCAAGATAAAGCCTGGAAGGGACACTGGTCCGTCGCAGGGCACTCACACACAAACACACACATGTACACACTCACAGAAGCCAATTAACAAATATCTTTCTGTACTCTGGAAGAAAACTAGAGCACTCAGAAAAAACCACACAATCATAGGGAGAACATATAAACTCCACAGTGAACTGGTTTGGAAACAAACCCAGGGCCCCAGCATTGCTAACCACCATGCCACCACTCTTTCGTACACAACATCCCTTGTTTTAAATTCTGTACTTTCAACTATAAATCATAATATTCTATTTACCTTTTTTATTGCCCACTAGAAGCTCTAAGTGATGTACCAAGGCAAACACCTAAATCATTTTCAGAAGCAGCTTCTTCAAATTCAGTACTTCCTATCTTATACACAGAGAAACATCAAAATGCAAGAAATGAATAATGGAAACAACAGTTGATTTATAGTGTATGTTTTTGCTACCTGCATTCAATATTGTGCCTTTCTCTACATTAAGTGTCATTTGCCAGGTGTTTGCCTAGTCTTGAATTCTGCCTAAATATTGTTAAATTTATTTTGCAGCTTCAACAGGGTTCACTACTCCTCCTATCATGGTGTCACCTGCCAGCTTAAAGTTTACTACCTACACCAGAAACTAGAGCAGTGGTCTCAAACTCAAATCCTGGAGCACCTAGTGTCTTCTGGTTTTTGTTCCAATTACATTTTTAATTAGCTTATTTTAATAATAATACAATTACTAATTAATAATTGCTAATAGTAATACTTCTAACCAGGCTTCAGAGTTTTTTTTAAGTTATTTACCTTTAATGAAACAAATATTGTGTGCATTTAACTGCAAAAGAATTTAAGAAAAATCCAATATATATATACTGTATATGATTTATCTATGTACAGTATGTACAGATATACACTAGAAATATATGTATCAATATACATGTACAGTATGTATTGATATTAGGTCCTAAAACAGATCCAAGAGGCACTTAACTAATCACACCACCCCAATCTGAACCTTCATTATTTATCTGTACTCTGTAGTTTCTGTCCATTTACCAGTTCTGTCCAAATATACACATTGCCAGCTGCCTGCAGTTTGATAATTTATCTTTTATGAGGAACTAAGCTTTCTGAAAATCATCATATAGAGTACCATGTGCTCTGATTGCATCCATTGTTGTTGTTACTTATTCCACATTAATTACAATCATAATACTAAATATTAATACATCAATTCCATCATAATAACATGCTAATGCGGTAGCTTACATCTCCTGTATTCTGGAATAAACATTTAGTTACTTGGTCCTTTGTTTTCTGTTTTCGACACTACTCTGTGTGTATCTCTATGATCACTACATGGAAGGGCAGTGGAAAACTGAGAGCAGGAGGACCTTAGGTTGCACAAAGGGGTTGTGAACAATCTGCCCAGCCTTGATGTTGAAGTCGATACCCTGGCTTATGTTCTTATCTCCTTTGTAGGTTTTCCTTGCTGTCTCCTTTCTCTCATTCTAGTTTAAATGTTTCTAAATGGTTTATACTTTAACATAATGAAATTCATTTTCAATTTCATTTAACTTAAACTCTTATCTCTACAAATGGCACAATAATCTGAAGATCGAATTAAGTCTTTATTCATGTTTTCAGCTGCTGCACATGGGCTTCATTAAAAACAAGACATATTAAAAACTGTTGCTCATACTGTATGTTTCTCAGTTAGCTTGAGCTAACCATTTCTGACAATAAATCCAGCTATTCTGAAAATTAGATCTGGTTTGTTTAGATGTCACAGTCACCTTGATATAAGCATCCCTGAACAACAGTCACATATTCCTCTAATAGGGTCATTTGTTAAAATGGGAAAAGAGCCAAGGGGCCTAAATCCCAACACACCAATTCTGCATGGTCTCTAATGCCTGCTTAGAGGTGAGCAAATCACAGGGTGGGTATGCAAGGTGTCTGAAACTCTTCTAGAATATTAAACACTATCTCAGATGGTAAGTTCACCTTAACATTGACAATAATAAGAATAAATATCCACATTAGCGTGAGGATTGTCACATTGATTTCTGTTGCTTTTTAATGTTAAAATTTTTTAAAATGTGATTTTTTTTCACAGAAAATTTGACTATAGGTCAAAGGGTTCACGTACAATGAAAACACCTGTAACATCAAGCAAACAAAACCCTTAAGTTATGTTTGTAATTTTATATGCTGAAGGTACAGTATGCTATAGATTTATTTGGATCCTTTTATTTGTGCAAGTGAAAGGAAATTCATATTACTAAAAAATTAGTTACAAGAAAAATTGAAGTGTTTCAGAATGACTATTATCCTTTAGCTTTATTTTTAACTTTAATTTGGCTTCTTTCTCAAAAGTCAGAATCCTGAATGTCAAATAAGAGACTCCATTCTTCATTGTAGGAAAACAATTATCTGCAACATGAGTTTTTGCTTAGAGACAAACGTAGAAAAGCACTTGCGCTCATGCCAGATCATCAATATTATATCATCAGGAGGACACTTGGTGATAAGCCTGTAAGCAGAGATTTTAATGTAATTTTAAAAAGCAGCTTGTAGCAATTAAAACATCAATTAAACAATACAAGTGGATTTATATTAGCTTAAGTGCACAAAGCTCGCTCACTGCATGCGAGCACTAATTGACAGAAGTGACACAGGGAGCCTGCCCCGCTGGCAAACTCACAGCACTTCTTTAACATCTGGGATGAGATGTTTTGAAAATAGCCAAATAAACAAGGCAAGGGAGGGCCAGTGCTCTGAAGCAATGCACTGCCTCTCTAGCCTCTTGCAGCATGTGTGAATGCTACAGAGTACAGAAGACAGACAGGATGGTCGAGACTTCCGAGTTATACAGTGTGTGCACACTTTCTGAGGGGGTAGATGTGAAGGCTGAATCATAATGGATGCCAGCAGCCAGTGAAAAGCAGAAAGCATCTTTCAAGAGGATTTTCTGCCCTGTGTGGGAAAACCAAGGCCAGGGAGCTGTGGTCTTCTGGGGGCACAGATCAGGCTTTCTGCCTTTGAACATGTGTGAAGCTGAGCCAGTGGGAGCCAAAGTGCCACAAGACTGGATTGGGGCTGCTCTTCTACAATTAATGAAAGGGCTGTGGAAGAATCAATATAAAAGCTGACCGCTTTTCCTGCAGAGGAATAGGCTCCTCTCAAGTAGAATTCTTTGCAACAAGTCTGAGAGGATGAAGCTGAAATGAAGGTAAGCTGCATGCCAAACGACACACAGCAGTCTGGACACTTGCAAACACTGCGTCTTTGTTTTGGGTGTAAAAGTGTAGCTGGTACAGCTTGATACGGTCAGGTCATAACCAAAGACAGGGAACTATTTCCTCCGATTTAAACTGCAACAATAATGCTGTAGCTACATTCCTGCCACATATTGTATTTCTTTACTATATGATTGAAATGATCATCCTTTCACTTTCTTGTTAATTCATTCAACTGTACTCTGAAAGCAACAGGTAACATTTCTTTTATCAGGGCTTTTGCATCCTGCATAAGCAGTCAGAAACATCAAAATAAAGCTTCAGGGTAAAGGTGAAATTAAATATGTAGTAGTTCTTACTATTTTGCAGTTTGGGGGAGGTATTATAATAAGCTTGTACGTTATGACATTAGTATTGGGTTATAGTGTGTTAAAGTTAGGGATAAGCTGTTTTTAAACATCCATGGATTCAAAATTTGTCATGTTTAACACATGTTTTCAATTACATTTTTTAACTGATACATTATATTTATGTTGCACATAGCGTTGAAATAATCAGCAATTTAAAAAGAAATGTGACCTCCAAATGTAAATAATCACAAGAAACTGATTATTTCCATATGTAAAAAGTAATTATTTACACGGAGTATCAAAAAATCTGTTTTAAACGAGTGATAGTAGATGTATATGTTTCAAAATTGCTTTCTTTTCCTTTCTTCATCTTGTGACAATTAAGCCATTTATTCTGTCTGTTCTATTGAAGTCTCTTCAATTAACTCATTTGAGACGTTGTTGGAAGTAGGCAGCTTTAGAGCAAGAGCTACAAGATGAAATTACAAGTTAACCAAGCTTTGATTTGTTTTAGTATTTTTATAGCTCATACACAAATAAAAGTATATTGCAATTTCTTTCTCTACAGAATCATAAAAAGTAGCACCAAGCATTTCTCAGCTCATTCTCTAACATAGCATTTTTAATAAAATAAATAAAAACTTATAAAAAGTTACATTTTGAAAGATGCAAAGAGGCTGGATTTGTAGATCCTCCAGGTTGAAGTATAATTCTATGGCTTTAAGTAACATTTGTCTCATCAGAACGTCATTATCAATGAGAGCTGAAATACGGTCCTGTCTTTCTCTTTCAGATTTCTGCAAGTAAACCACAGCTGTGCCCAGTATCTGCAGAATGAAGAAGCTCTGCTCTCACCATGTGTAACATCCATTTCAACCACTCCCTGGCTGCATCGAATGAAAATGAGTTAATGACGTATTCTTTGACCCTGGAACAGAAAACAGCTTTCGCATTTGTGGGAATGTTGCTCATATTCCTGGGATTGCTGATTGTGAGGTGTTTCAGGATTTTGTTAGATCCTTACAGCAGCATGCCATCTTCTACATGGGCAGACGGTGTTGAGGGAATAGAAAAAGGGACATTCGAATATGCCCTAGCCTGACCCCACCAGACTCAAAAAGTGGCCCACGGATTTATGTATTTTCCAGTACTTTCACTTGCTGAAGATTCATTATGGCTTATTATGCACTGTAAGCGTCCTACTAGAGCGTCCTCTCTACCCGTTTATCTATATAAATACAATCAGTGTGATGTATGTCCTTTATTACTGCTTTAAGTCCAGGGAGATTACAGTAATTATTCTGTAGAAATGTAACTTGATATGCATTGAACCAAGGGAGAAGTTATAGTCTCAGGGAAAACGATGGCTTTATATCAAAGAAAGAATGTCGGAAAAGAATTGATTGAACTAAAGAATGGTGTAGGAATATTCTGAGAGTTCTTTACGTTTGCTATTGTGCTCACCAAATCTTCTTGTTCACTGTGTTTTTTTAAGGATCATCTAGAGTCAATGGAGCCAAAACTGTAATTGCTTTAAAAAGAGTTAACTGTTGTTTGTTACCTGCTGAATGCGCTGTGTACTTATAACATCATAATCTCATCGTAATCTAAACAATGTCAAATGGGATTTAATGTTCTCTCAATGCTTCTGCTTGACTTGGCCTCTAAAATAACCATCTACATACTGTACATTTATTTACAGTTCTTTTCTCTGCAGAACAAGTAATGTGTATTTAAGAGGTTAATGAGGTGCTCACTATTAGTGTTAGAAAGCATCCGGCAGAGAGATAAAAAACTATCCCTGAACCTAATGAATATCTACAAAATTGCTTGGTCATTCAGAATCATTAAGAACTACGAGCAAGCCATTCACAATGTTTTTCTTACTCAGCTTGACAAAAAAGAAGGTATTCTATCACTGTTAGAACAAGCCTCGAAATGTTTTTCTTCAGTTCAGAATTTACTTTACTTTTTCATAATCCAAATAAATGCCACATAGTTTTGCAAAACTCTTTGCTTATATTTAAAACATATTTACATTGCCACTTGGTACTTTTTCAATTTAAGCTTTTACAGTGTTACGGTAATACTGTAGTGTATGTTGTTTTAAGCCAAAAAGCTTTCAAAGTATGTGATACAATAGGAGATTCCAGCATGCTTTTTGCACAACACACAGTGTGCTATCAGGCTGAGCTCCCCCACAGATAGACTAAAACATTACTCCAAACGAGTTCCTAAAGTCACCCACTAATTGAAAAAGGGATAAACTGTACAATTACATCACAAACAAGGGTCTTTAAGAACACTTAAAACAGCACCGCTATTATATCAAAGAACACTGAATATATAAAATTTAAAGAAACTCTAAAGCACATTTGATGTAATGAACCATAGTAAAGTAATGTGGCACAAAGGTATTTATGAAGTTGATATTAGTATCAACAAGACCATATTAGAATTATTTATGTCTTCACTCATGTGAAAACTCAAATATGTGATGCACTAACAAAAGTCACTGTTATAAAATACTGCAGTTAAGCAACAGATGTGTCATTGAGAATGACATATCTGTGACTACAGTAAGAATCTCTGAAATGTGATTCATTCATACTAATCTAGTTGGTTTCAACCTCAGGATTTTTAATGATCAACCTGCATCTGCTTAATGCCAAGGATATTAACTGAGCCCATATGACAACAAACAGAAGACGTGCACTAGTGTATAACTGCTATAGTACTACTACCTTAAACACACTGATTTTGGTTAATCTTAATACAGCCATTAATTACTCAGGAGCACAAGTATTGAAATGCTGAATCCTACCGTACAATGTTAAGATCTGAAAAATGTCTAAGTTGCCAAATTTTTCAACAATGGACATTTATCAAAAAAGGCGTTTTGAAACATAACATTACCATACATAACAATACATAACCATAAAAAGTGGTTCCAAATAAGATTTTGATAGTTTTTTTTTTAATTGCAGGAGAAGCTGCTGTTGTGATTGATGATGTACTCTGGTTTTTTTGTCAAGTAACAATTGTCTTTTCCTGTGCCACTATACCTGGAAAGCTTCAAGCACTTTTGGCAACACAGGTTTAGATCGGGGCCAATGTGAAATTTGAAGTTTTGGAAGAAATAAATAGAAAAATCCATTACAATCACTAGATGATTTCAAGCTTGGAAAACTTCACTAGACTATAATATATAGTCTATATAATCACTATAAAAAATGTTTTGCTCTGTGTTATATAACAAAGAACAAAGGATTAGAACAGTTTTTTATGTATATTCATTCACTTATTTAAAATATACATATATGTAGAAGCATTGTATTCTACAGCATTGCCAAAGGCACTTAATTTCCAGTTAAATTCAGCTGCAAAAGTTTTCTTTAGGGCATCAATCTTTCTGTGAATCTTTGACAGAAGCTACATAAGCTCTTCATTTTTTCCGTGTATTTCTACAAACAGCTAAGATGGATAGGAAAACCCCACACATCGATCTAAATAATAGTTAAGGTACAAAAAAACAAAGATTAATATAATTCCGTTGTCTTGTTTTATCCATCTGATAGCAAGAGTTTATGCCCTGGAGAGACTCTTTGCAGATGGAGAAGGCCTCCAGGGGTTAAACTCATTTACAGAGACTGATCCGAGGCAGCACTCTTCAGTCTGACAAAACAGCCCTTTATGAATGTTAATTTACAAACAGAGACTAAACTACCACAAAAAAAACAAACACGAAGATGCTCTTTCAACTCTACAAAGCTGGTTCACAGAGTTAAGAAAGGGATTTGTCTCTGCTGTATTGGCAGAAATAAAGGCCCGAATGCTAATAATAGCAGAAAATCCATCAGCTTTCGTGTTGACTCATTTTCCTCCAATTTAGCCTGAAAAAAGGGTTGAGAAAGTGTATCATTATAAAGCAAGTATGCAACTACTTTGAAAGGGTGTGGATTTGCCTTACTGTAAACCAGAATTGATAAATGTGCCTTTATATAGAAATGTTACAAAACCGTTTTCACGGACTGCTCTGTTAAAAGTGTGCTGTATGTGCGACGTCTAATCTAGGATCCCTATCTCTTCCCCTTGTCCTTGAACAGTGCAGGAGGAGACAACAGTCACTGTGAACTTGTATACATGTTGTCTAATAAAAAGTCTCCCTCCTTGTGCTTTTATCTGTTTGATTCTTGACAAATGTACTATTAAAAAATTATCTACAAGACATTCTTTGGAACTCCAGAAATTAAGCTAATCTCCAGTATTATTAGTCATTAGGGGATAAATGATGACGAGGATGTAAGCCGATAATGCACAATTTGGAGAGGTAGAGAAAAGCCTTTGGTCTCTATCTGCAGCACTTGCATAGAAAGCCTTTAACTTTGGCAACAAAAGTCGCAGTGGTTAACATTGCTGCCTCTCAGTGCTGGGGCCCTGGGTTTAATTCGTGGGGTTCTGTCTGCGTTGAGTTTGTATGTTTTCCCTTTGTTTGTGTGGGTTTCCTCCAGGTGCTCTGGTTTCTTTCCAAAGTCCAAAGATGTGCTGGTAGTTTAATTGGCTTCTGGAAAAATTGGCCCATGAGTGCATGTCTGTGTTTGTGTCTGTGTGTCTGCCTTGTGATGGACGGGCATCCTGTCCAGGACGTACTCTGTCCTGTACCTGTTGCTTGCCAGGATAGGCTCCAGCTCCCCACAACCTTTCATTGGAAGAAGTGGTTAGAAAATGGATGGACAGATATTTGGAGTCTCACAGATGAAGTCTGGCGAAACATTTATTCACAGAGACCCTGGAAGGATTCTTTCAGCATCACATCTTGCTGAAAATTCCATTCTATCCAGGCAGTAATTCATAGATAAATGACAGAATTTGTCTGTGTTGTAACAATTCTTTTGAAAAGGCTTTGAAGGTCATCCGGTAAGTTGTTTTTAACACTTATATATGCATCTAAGGATTATCCTTTTTTAACAAGGAAGTGTTAAAGCGAAGTAATTTATTGCAGAATACAGAAGCATTCAGTCAATGACCTTTTTAAAAAAGTCATGTGTCTTAAAAACAAATCCTCTAGGGCATGTTCTCACCATTAATCGCGGTATCATATTAACTTTCACAAATACCTCACATGAAAGGAGTTTACAGGACGGTTAAAGTCATTTAAATTCCGAGTTTTTACAACATTTGAGTCGGCAAAAACATTGCTCAAAAGAAAGCCTGGCAGAGCAATAACAACAGTAGTAAAACGAGACACTTGTAAAATAAAGCACTCTCGGACATGCACTACATATTAGACAAAAATGACAACTTTTCATACCCAAGATAAAAACTGACAGAACTCTGAAAATGTATATTTCCTTTCTTTGTTCTATACATGTATATGTTCATAATCTGAAAATAACAGAGCTCTTACAGAACTGCTGCATACCAGGGGTCTCCAAACCCTAGTCCTGAAGAGTCGAAATCCAGCAACCAGTTCTATAGGTCACCATTAGAACACCAGTTTCTTAAGACATGGAACTTTCTATATTAAATTCAACAGGTGATTTGTTAAATTCAATAATTTATGGATTATTTAGGATGTAAATCTGAATACTGTTCAGCCATCAAGGACCAGCGTTCTCTTAATTGAACAGATTACTTGCTGGATTCATCAGTAGTTGATATACTGTATGTTGCCAGTATTTATAAATGGGTGACCTACAGTATAGCATTTACTGGGTGGAGGGTCTCTAGGACCAGGGTTGGAGACAGTATATTATACTGATCAGATCGAAAATAGCTCAGTAAATCTGTATCCTTCCTGACTGGGGGCTTAGAAACTAATACCAGAGAGGTGTTAGTTCCTAAACCCACAGACATCTTTAAAAGTGCCTGAACATATTACACCCTGACGGGTAATTTTCTACACAGTATGAAACGTGTAACAACATACAGTTTGGACAAGTAACAGTAAGCTCAGATTCCTGGTAAAATGCTAGTTTTTCCTTGGTATTTATGATTTCGTTAATCATTAAGCAACCCCTAAATGCCCCTTTTAATGCAGCTTGGTTACTCTGGCCAAACCATGTCTGACTTTTTTAATGAAAGATTGAGCCAATGGGCTTCTTAAAAATCTTTTGTCCCGACACATGGATGGTATAAATAGAGCTGGTGAGTTCTACTCAATAGCATATTCAGCTGAGCCCAAGAATTGCACATTAAAGCAGAAGTTTAGAAGACAGGCAACAAGAAATTCTATCCATCCATTCTCTAAACATCTCATCCAATTCAGGGTCGCAGGGGAACAGGAGCCTATCCCACCAAGCAACGGGCACAAGGCAGGATACACCCGGGACAGGACACCAGTTCATCGCAGTCAACTGTCCAGTTAAAAAATAGGAATAAAACTAAGGTGGCACTATTCAAATGAATTCCAATCTGAGGTATCAACTTTAATTATATTACACCTTCAAGTTGCTGAACTGTAAAACGAGTTGTCCTCTAGTGTTCAATATTCTAAACAAAGAAATTATCAGGGTCCATCAATGGAAGATTATAGCTCAACTCTGGATGGTCAAAGACAGAGCCCGACACGCTTTCAGGTGAAGAGAGTGCAGGACAATCTAAACTCAAGTGCAGTTTACACGGTGAATGAAGACGAGCCTCCACATTATGAAGAAACATCCTTCACAGGTGGAAATGAGTGCAGAAGAAGTTTCAGAAACGGGGACAGAGCCTTGTACAGCCATGTTTCCAATAACAGGGAGGTGAAGTCTGCAGATGGGGGCTTCCAGCCATATGACAGCCACTCCCCTGCCTACTATCTGCAAACATTTGGGCACAACACCATGGACCCAGTGCCCAGGATTGACTTCTATCGCAACACGGGCAGCGTTAGTGGAGTTAAAATCAACAGGCCCTCCCTGGAAGAGCTGCACGAGGAGTTCAAGAAGGTGAGTACATGTTGAGAAACATACCAAGAAAGCAACTGGTAAATGCATGGTAAAATATAGGGAGGTATGATAAAGCAGCATAGAGGAAGCCTTGGTAAAGCAAAGTAAACGCGCATTATAGTTATGGTAACAGAAAATATGGCAAGGAACCCTGCCCTTCACAGACTTTCTCTAAGACACGGAGCTTTTCTCCTGAACAGGTATTTCTGCAACACACAATTTTAGCCTAGATGCACACCTTGTAATTTTAAAATAAAATCTCCAGATGCAGGTGATTGTTTTCCTTTTTACCTTTTTAGTTATACCATTTGATTTAAAAAACATCATTAAATTTTCACTAGGGGGATAGACATCCTCTAAACCATTACATCTACATTGCACTAGACCTTTCTATTCCAGCAGAAAGAAACTAGGTCAAAATGTGTACTTTCAATTTCTCCTGTTGCTGTAATTGAAGTTTATGTTATGTTTTATTAATCATGCACGAGCATAAGCGTTCATTAATTTACCAACCAAAACACTGAAGAAATGTCTGAAGTCCCGAGTTTTTGAAAGACCGGGAGCCTAGAAAGTTGACTACAAAGCCAAATGTTGCAATGTGTTCAGAACGAAGCAGTTGTTATTAATTATGCCCAGCAGACTTGTTATACCACATATTTTCTTAGTAAGCCTTTAAACAGTATAACAATGCCACTGTCCCTGTCCTTTTACAACAGAGAATAGTTTGTCTATTTCTCAGAGCAGAAACGGCTTTACTACTTAATTTTAAGTGCATATCAATTATAAAAAAGGTAGGAAATAAAACTAGATGTGAAATTATCTAATTACCCTCTTAGCTAATTGACATTCGTGGCACTAGAATAAGCTGATCTTTAAAAATAATTTCCGAACTTCCCTTACAGCTTCCCTTTTATTATTGGAATAATAATAAAATATTAAGAAAACTTATAAACATCAAAACATTTAATACTTTAATGCAGAATTGTGCTATGTAAGAAAACTTTGAATTTTTTAATGACTCCTAGCCTCATAAATTGAATGTGATACTCTCAAATGAGTTGCGGTGAGCAGTCTTATAAGAACAGATCAATAAGCTCTGATTTCCTTGCAATACTAATGTGTCTTGATTTAGAGAAGCACTTAGTACAGGTATAATCATTCCTTTAAGCAAGTTCATTGACTCTTTTCTTTTTTTTAATGGAGTAATTTATGCAAATAGGGTGTGAAAACCTGCAATAATTCAGTAAGGATAGACAGCAGATGACTCGAAGGCCCAAGGGGTCTCAGCTCATTTGCTGCCCAGTAATTCACACCTGAAGAAGGCTCCACAGCCAAAACATTGTGTTTCCTTTCTTTTCAGCATGGAATAAACCCGTTACCTGTTCCTTTGCAGTAATTCAGTAGTTGTCTTCCTCACTGAAATTCAGTTTATTCTCCTAACTTTCCTTTTGTTTCCACCACGAGATAAGAGACAACCCCGAACCAGGTTTTTCAGTATTTACGAATGCCCATTATAAATAAAATGCTCCACTATTAAACTGTGTCCACTGAACTAGAAGACACTAATAAAGAACAGTTCATATGCAACAGTTAAATTAAAGAAATTCATTAAGGTACCTGAGTTAAGGGCTCATGCCTTCTCATCAGGCAAGTGAAAGATCACACTTCACTTAGGATGATCCCCTCTTGGCCTGATGGTTAAGTTCCTAATTTTTAGAGGTTTACTTTTCATGTCCAATTTAGATCTATTCAATCAAACCTACTCTATATTCCATTCATGAAACAGAGCTTCACATGATGTTATTTCATTTTTTAATGCTTTGATTAAAGAGATTATATATATAAACACTGTATGAACCTTCTGCAATTTGCATAGCCATTATTTAAGAAGGTAATATTCCTCACACCTTTTGTCGTTGCAGAATCTAGAGGCAGCTGGACCAGGAGCAGGGGCAGCAGCTGGGGATGGGTCACCCACAGATGAAGAGGAAGGAATCCCAGATCAGAACCAATCAGGATTTGTAAAGTTTGGCTGGATCAAGGGCGTGTTGGTGAGTCCCTCGTATAGAAACTGCTCTGACCTGCATTGAGTGCATCTTAAATAGCGGACACCTGCTGTGTGTGACATGTCAGAAATTGTTATTGTTCCATATGTGGAGGCGTTTTATATAGATCTAATACATATGCAATGGTTACTTCTAAACATCCATTCATAGTAGTAACAGAGGGTGACTTGAGCTGTACTCAGACTATAAAACTTCTTGCAAAACTAGCATTCAGAGAACCATGGAGGATAAACTTTTTTTTGTGTCTTCTTTGGTGTTCTACGGAAATTGACTTTTTCATCACAAATTAAAACTCATTTCAAATATTTGCTGAACTCCGCTGTGACTTCTAACATCCTCTACACTGGGAAATATTAAAGCATTTCCTCATGTCCTCCTTCATGTCATCTAAGGAATGTTTCTCCATTACTAGAAATGAGATCCTTTGCTTTGGCTTTTCACAAATTACAATAATTAAGTGGGGTAGCTAATTGGTCCACTTAATGAGTAGATTGCTGCGCTCAGAAAGTAATTGTGGGTGCTGCCAAATCAATTTTTTACAATACTGTGAGATGTAGAGATCATAGGTTTGATTTACATATTCAGCCTTCATGGTGCCATACCATAAATAGGATATCAATACAATAGAACAAAAAAACTGTATTTTAGCATGTACAGTATTTAAGATGAGTTTACTCTAAACAGGCCTTTCAGATCATCACATCCATTTTCTAACCACTTCATTTAAAACAGGTTCCTAGGGGAGCCATAGACTATCCCGGCAAGCAATAAGCGCAAGGCAGGATACACCCTTGACAGTCCATCGCAGGGCAGACACACACATACAAATACGGACATGCACTCACTCACATCGGGGCCAGTTTTACAGAAGCCAATACGTCTAGTACAAGGCTGCCCAACCTTTTTTAATGTAAGATCTATTTTCTCATTTGCCAGTCTAGTGCGATCTACCAGTGTGAATTTGAAGCTCTGACATAGGAAAAAACAGACTGTGGGCACAAATCAGTACAATAACGATACCCATCACTAAATTGACAGCAAATAAAAGCAAGTGGCTCATGCTGCAGTGAACAAATAATATTCCCCCAAAAAAGAGTATCCTACCTTAATGTGAGCATTGGCACTGAGAAGCTTGTAATTTTTGAACATGTTGACACTTAAGTGCATAAGTGTCGATGACATTTTTATTTTGGCCCTGCAGCTCGACATTCAGCTCATTCAGTAGTTCAGTAAGGTCTGTGAGGAATGCTAAATCCAGAAGCCACTGGTCATCCTCTAATTGGGCATATTCACCATGTTTAGATGACTTGAGAAACTCTTTGATTTCAGGCAACAGCTGTCTGAACCTCGCCAAAAATGTTTGTTTTTGAAATCTCCAAACAGCAAGTCAGCAGCCTTTAGAAAATGCTTTTTTAATTACTTCTCGATCCCTGAATGATTTTTTATGTTCAGCCAGGACGTGGCTCACACGCAACAATACGATGATTGCCGCTTTCCCTCTTGTATTAGGCCTCATGAAAACCGACTGCTGCTAGTTGAGATTTTAATTTTTTCCACTTTTCTTTTACGTAACTCACTTTTAACAAGGAAAGTCCACATCATACTTTTTGTGTGAAGTTTTGAAATATTGTTCTATATTTCCCTTTTTTCGCGTAGACGTTGGCATTGCAGATTTGAACGCGAGAGTAAAAAAAATAATCATGGTATGTTTTCGGTCTCTTTGCTTCATCATTTTTCGCCGATACACTACAACTATCAAATAGGCAATCAAACTTATCGAACTCTTGGCGAATTTGTCACAGCCAGTCTGCTCCAGTACGCACTGTAATGAATGTGGGGTTCAGGCGACAATAACCAAGAGAACGTTCTTGGGTAGCAAACACAACACTCTATTTATGGGTTCCCTGTATCCTTTTTCTCAGTGTCAGCCAGCACTTAGGGAAGAGACTTTTACAACCCATTCGACAAGGGTTAAACACACACAAGGGCAGTAAAATGTATGACATTACATGCACAGATCTGGATGAAGGCTATCGAAAAAAGTAAATAGTCAAATAGCCCCATTTATTTTTTGCCCAACATTCTTGCGATCGATCGACTGGTTGGGCACCCCTGGCCTAGTATGTCTAAGAAGTATGATAGGAAACAGGAGCACCCAGAGGAAACTCACAGGAACACGGGGAGAACATCCAAACTCCATGCAGACAGCACCCCAGATCCAAACTGAACCTAAGTCCCCAGCCCTGTTACTCAGCAATGGCAACCACTGCCCCACTGTGCTGCCCCTGCCTTTTAGATCAGAGATGGAAAATACAAGGAGTCTTACTTGGACATGTTAACTCTAAGCAGGCTTTTGGATCAGATCAAGAGAATGTTGTCCCTGAAGTGCATGGCCATGTCTGCAGTTGGTAAATAATTATTTCTAGGTGTCTGAGCAGTTGCTTGCAATACTCTGAATATTACCATTGTCTCTGTAGTTTTTCTTTCTTCCTACAGCTTGAATCTTCCAACCCTCCATATCATTTTTAACATTACTTGTGTGTCTTGTGCTACTTTTGTCTGTTTAGGTAAGATGCATGTTAAACATCTGGGGGGTGATGCTTTTCATTCGACTCTCCTGGGTTTTCGGTCAGGCTGGTATAGGTAGGTGATTAAACGATAATTTGCCTTTGTAGTTTACATTTGTGTTTCTTTTTTTAATTAAGGCGTTTTGATCCATCATACAAGGTAAAGAAACTTAATGTCTTCTTTTCTTTCACACTGTACACCCTTAATGCTGTGCATGATTAAAAAAAATGTGATTTGCAGCAGGCAGAATTTGTAAGGGAATTTATTTTTAAGGCACTGATATATCTTTTCTTATTAGATTTTCAGACAACGGATTTAAGCTAATGTTCTTACTGCTCAAGATTTTGTGAGAGAGATTAGGGTGCTGAGAAGTAAGGTGAATCAATTCTTTCCATAATTTAGAGAGAATGAAACAGCAGAAAATTACAGAGTCCTAGAAAAGAATGGCTAGGGTATCCCGAGCTCCAGCTAGAAAATATTTAAATCCAACTAATTATTAAGTGTTCCCTTTGCCCTTCACCTTAAAAAGAAAATTTAAAGAACTTCCAAATAAATACAGAAACAATGAGGACAGCAAGACAAATATATTATTAATCTAAACCATTGTAGGTGGGAAACTATCATGACACTATTGTTGATATCATAACTGATGCATGTGGGCTTTGAAAAGCTGTAGATTATTTATGCATGTTCTTAATTCGGCACAAGTTCTGTGCCTGACAAACTGGCACTAAACCTTTTTATGATGCATACCTAATGACTGTGAACATGCCCGTGGGTTCAGGACAGAATTGGAAACGTTGAATTTCTGTATTGCAAAGCTATTGCTCCAGGCCTCTAAGCACAATTAGGCCTCCAAATGGGCTGTTTGTGAGTCATTGAAGTTTCAAAGAAGTATTGCTTTGCTTTTTAGGTGTGATTGGTGGCTCAAGGCGATAGAAAACGACTTTAGCATGAACTCATTTGAGTTTTATGCACTAAGAAAAGGTGTCTAAATCGAACCATTTTTGCATTTGTGATATTTTCCACTTCGTTTCTTAACCACTTATTAGATATCAGATTAACAAACAATGGCGCATAATGTCACTGCAACGAATATCACTGAGACTAAGCAAATTCAAGTGAAATACATCAGTAATGACAGATTTGGAAAATAATGTATTTTAACAGAAAAGTGAGACAAAGATTTAGCTGCAATCCTCTTGGCTGAGGGAACAGTTGCCTGGCTATAAGGATGAGGACACTGGAACCCCCTTCAGCTGGAATCACCAAGCAGTTGCAAAGCAGTAATGGGGCAGAAAGACATGAACTTTGGGGGAAAAAATTGTACTACCTGTATACCTGTATTTATACTTAGCTGTGCATGGCGAAGAGTTATCTCTATCACTCAGACTTCTGTAATAAATGTAGCTAATTCGTAATTTGTCTTTTCAAATGTATAACAACATTATCAGTATAGAGCCAGACATCATTTGAGACTTTAGTCCTAATGAAAATTCAGCTCTGCAAAAACCTACTTAGCAGTGCATTTCAATGTAAATGATGTTAGTCCAATTGAATGTGTGGGCAATGTTTTAGGAGTAAAGAGTTTAAAAACTTATATATGTTTTACTTTTGCAGGTCTTGGTATTGTGGTTATTTGCCTGAGTGTTGTTGTAACAACCCTGACAGGGATTTCCATGTCTGCAATTTGTACCAATGGTGTTGTCAGAGGAGGTAACGCATCTCTTAAATTCTCACTGCTCAACTGTATATACAGTACAGTTGAAGAAGAAGAAGTACTGCTACTGTATATACTCTGCATACATCTAACTATATCTACCTTTATACAAATACTCAATGTCTATTAAAGTTACAACACACTGTGGTCAATAACAAAGGAAAGACAGCAACACTGTGAATAGTGGAAACTGATTGACAAAACTGTGTGTCAAGCATCTAATAAAGAAAAAGAAAAACATCTTCCCAGATCATTTGAAATGAATTACAGCATCACCAAAACATAAGCAATAGCACATGAAGCATATGAAGCACAAAGGTATAACAAAACACTTGTTTTCAACAATTTTAATGCAGAACTGAATTTTACTATTTCCAGGAGATTTCTCAACTTTAAAATTCTCAAATCTTAATTTTCTTACTTCAATTAGTTGCAAAGTCAACAGGCTCCCCAGTGACCACAGAGTTTGAGATGATCCATATACTGAACTAATGTGAACTGGCATGGAGTACACTTCATCTTGTTTCCCTGTTTTCAAGCATTTGAGTCTATATATTTAGCTGTAATGTGTAATGTGGGGAACACCACAGTTGTTGAATATCCATCAACACAGGATTCCCCAGTTAAACAGTTTCTGAACTGCTTTTATTTTTATTTGATGTGTTTTTCAGTTCAACTAAACACCAGACATGCCCTTTGTCTTCCAGGTGGTGCTTATTACCTGATTTCCCGGAGTCTGGGGCCAGAGTTCGGTGGGTCAATTGGCCTGATTTTTGCCTTTGCCAACGCTGTAGCTGTAGCCATGTATGTTGTGGGGTTTTCTGAGACAGTGGTGGATCTTCTTAAGGTAGGTCTCATACCTTTTAAATCACTTATCATCTTCAAAGCCTGCAAAGTTGCCTTATGTGAAAAGTGACCTGAACAAAGAGCAGGGGTTAATGCATGTAGTGTTCACTGAACTGCTTCAATGAACAGAACTAAAACATGTTGTGGAATTTAAGAAAGGTTTAATCAGAATAGATAGCGAAAGCAACAAGGGAAAGGTGCCTGCATTGTCTTTATAACGCATAGCCTTGAAATGAAGTGAGAATCTTACAGGTGAGACATTCTTAGCCATTCATCACTATAATGCTCCTCATTCTCTTGTCATGTTGTGGTGCTCTGCAGGACAACAATGCAATAATGGTCGACCCAGTTAATGACATCCGGATCGTTGGATGCATTACGGTGGTTTTGCTTCTGGGAATTTCTGTGGCTGGGATGGAGTGGGAAGCAAAGGTAAACAGAAATTGTTATAGACTTGCTTTTCATTACTTGATTCACAGTCAGTCTTTATTATAATGTAGTAATCACTTTTATATTTTTACCTCTTGCTGGAATTTCCAAACAATGCGTTTGAATATATGCCCATTAGGAGCTGTATGATCTCTTCTGAGTTCTGTGACTTGTTCATGTACCCTGGACTTCCAGTTTTACCCTGTTTTTACTGACATTTACTTCTCATCCTCCATTTACCTCGGAGCCTCCATTATGAAAGTTTACTTAGGTAAATTTACCGCAGGATTTACACAGTTGCTTTCACCGTGCTTTACAGCACTGCATTGTGGGAATACCAAGTTTACTATGGTACATGGTACTATGGTACTATGGTGAAGGTACAATCTGAAACCATAGGAAACCACAGAAAATCCATGATCAAATCACAGTAAACTGTGGCAAAAGTATGGAAATCCTATGGTAAGTCTACTAAGGTAAACTTTTATAAGGGCTTCTGAATGGAAAGTTTTCTTTTCTCTCAGATGTGTGTTGATTCACTTTTTCCAAACATTTAATGGTACTTAGAGATGTGGACATTCTGGCCTGGGTTCACTAAAAACAGCTAAAAAGTTTAAAATGCTGAAGTGTAGAGACAAAGTGAAAATCCTATCCTATCTCAAAGTGTCTGGTTGATACTGAGCCAGCTGGCACGTCCACCTGCCCATTAGGAATTAGAATCTGGACTCTTCATTGTGGCCTTCCAATGGATTAAAGGTACAAAGACTGGGGTTTGAGACCCTAGGGGATTAAATGCTATCACTCAGAAGGCTGTGGGTTCAGATCCCAGGTGGGACACTGCTGTTATATCCTTGAGCAAGGGTCTTCAGTCCCACTCACAGATGAAACTATATAAATCGAAATCACTTTGGATATAAGTGTTAACCAAATAAATTAATGATTAGCTTTCAGTTTTAAGAGTCCGCTCTTATGTCTTTTGTTCCCTTGTTCAGTAATGCACAAGAAGGATAGCTAAAGTGTTGTGTTTTAAATTCCAGGCTCAGGTCCTACTGCTGATCATTTTGCTGGTGGCTATTGCTAACTTCCTCATCGGAACGGTCATCCCAACCAACAACGAGAAAAGAGCGCAGGGCTTTTTTAATTATCAAGGTGTGTATGAGTAGGAGATTTCTATTACAGATATGTGGTTATTATACTGAGGTGCATTTGGTGCAGTATTCTGTGCATTTGAATGATTATTTAGCAGTGTAGCAAGCATTTCATATTCCAACAAATGTGGTGATTTCTGATTCCACTGCTGTCTTAAAGAATCAAATAATATAAGGTATATACAGTATCTTCAACTGAGCTGACATAATTGTGTCTTAGAGTAGCTAATCTTTAAAAGATGTTAATGCAATGAAGAATCTCAGGACAATGAAAAGAATGATGAATGTACTCTAGGTTTTGCAATTGATTACAGACAATGGCACCTGAGTTATTATACTGTAGTTTCACTGAGTTTTACCAAGCACTGAAAGGAAGTGATCATTTCCAGGACACAGGTGCTGGGTTCAGATATCCAAGAAAAATAACTTAAAATACCACTACAGTAAGCTCCTTCACATCTAGGGATTCTGATCACTAAAATCCCCTCAACAGCTCAGACAGTAGAAAAATAAACTGTTTTGACACTGGCCCTGCAAGAGAATATCAAGCAGAATGCTTCCTATAAATTATTACTGATACTATTTCTAAACTAAAATAAGCAATGTGTTGTTACTGAACAGCTGATAATGTTGTGCACAAACCCATTCAGGGATTTCGTTTTTGTGTCTGCTCAGAGAGGTAGGGTGTCCACACTTCTGAATTTCTGCAAACGGTTTTCTTTCAGCATCTATATTTGCTGAGAACTTTGGCCCAGACTTTCAAGATGGAGAAGGGTTCTTCTCTGTCTTTGCCATCTTTTTCCCTGCAGCTACAGGGATTCTAGCTGGTGCCAACATCTCAGGAGATTTGAAGGTAAGCTTCTGCAGTGTGCAGTTCCTTCAGCTACAGGTGCTTTTTGGCTTCTGTCTTTTCATTTAATCCTGCAGCTTTAAAACAAAGAAAGGAAGGAAGCAACAGCTGCAGGACATGAATTATCAAAACACTGTTTTTTTTCTTTTTGAGATGATTAGATGTTTGTCCATATAATTGGATTGTAATAAACTGTGTATTGTTAATTTAAGGATCCACAAGCAGCAATTCCCAAAGGCACAATGCTTGCTATATTCATAACAACCGTTACCTATCTGGGTGTTGCAGTCTGTGTAGGTAAGTACACATTAATTGGAATATACTATGATAGCTGTAGTCTTGGGAGCCAAAGTGCCAACAAATTTAAAACTACCTATGGAAAATATTTGTCTGAGACTAACAATATCACAAAACATTTCATACTAATGAAACCAAGAACCCAGAACAATTAAAAACGGATTGCTATCCGATATGCAGATAGCTTAGATAATTTCTGTTCACAAATAATTTAATTCCAAAAAAAAGCTCTGTTCTTGTGATTTATGAAAAGACTCATTGTAAAACTGTTCTTGTGGTAAAAAATAATTTACTTGAAAATATTCCAATCTACATTAATTATACTGTTAGCTACAGTACTAATTTAAATAATTGGTCAAACAGAATTGTGCCCATTCCTTTTGTCTAGCCTTAATTTCACTAAGAGAATTTAGGATGCAAATCAAATGCCATGAATATAATAAAAATTATACAGAAATGTTGTATATGTTTTGATCATTTTTAATGTCCCCTGCAACATTTTGAAGTCTGGCAGACACTGCTGTAGAAAACTATATATGCTTTTCTTTAAAAAAAAACTAATTTGCCTTTACTGTCTGGACAAATTGATCTGAGAACATTTATTACACCATTGGTAAGATCTTCATAAAGGGCCTAAAATACAAAGGTACGGTTAGAAATCAATAAACACCAAGACACACAAAAAGGCAGTTTCATCAAAAAGCTGGCCTGGTGCCTCCTGAATCTCAGTACTTTGCTGCTGGATTCCTATCCAAAATCAATGACACACCTTGAAAGGCAAAAGCCAGCTGTGCATTTTCAAGAGTCAACATAAATCTCTAGCAGCTGATACAGTCACAGCCATAAAATCAGAATTGAGACAACAGCACATTTAGAGACACGCGTCCCTGCAGCTGATGGATCTGCCAGACAGCGTGCTGGAATATAAAGATTGATCAGCTCATTTACACTTCAGACCTGACCTCACTCTCAACCCCTCCCCCTTAATCACTTCATCTTCTCTTCCACTGTCAGACTCAATGCAGCAACAAACACACAACTGGGCCAAGAATTAAAACAGCTCTTAAAACTTCAAAGAGATGCCTGTGCCCGTGAGTCTCGTCGAAGACGATTCTGAGCTCATTGCTCTGGGCAGCAGAGTTATCACAGCCGCCAGTGTGATACAAAGAAAGCAGCAGTGCATTCTGGGCAGGAGGTCACGTCAAACAGGATCCCAGTGATCAGCACACCAACATGCGTGTTTTCTACTAAATTCTGACTTTGTCGTTTGGCAGCTTCCACGGTTGTGCGAGACGCAACAGGAAACGTGAACCACACAGTCGCAGCCGGTACCAGCTGCAACGGCTCAGCTGCCTGCTACCTGGGCTATGACTTCTCTTCCTGTAGGACCCAGCGCTGCTCATTCGGCCTGATGAATAACTTCCAGGTACGCAGGCCTCTGCAACGGTACTTTGGATTTCACATACAATAAGTGAAACACCATTTCCCCCAGCTATCCCCTCTCAGACGCTGTTTTCAAGTTCCCAAAACACAAAATCGTCGTTTCCTCTAACTGCTCTATCCAATTCAAGGGTGCGGGGGAGCTGGATGGGACACCAGTCCATCACAGTGCAGAGACCCAGACACGTGCCCACTCACACCGGGGCCAATTTTCCCAGAGGCCAATTAACCTTTTAGTATGACATTGGACTGTAGGAGGAAAACGGAGCACCAGGAGGAAACCCAAGTAAACATGACGAGCACATACAGTACAAACTCCACGAAAGACAGTATCCCAGGAATTTAACTCAGCAAGGCAGCAATGCTAACCACTGCGTCACCATGCCACCCTTGAAATCTAATAACATTTTTAAATTTATTTTAATAACAGTGCCTTCCCTTGATCTTAATGTCTGATGTTTAAAGCACACTATTCGGAATACTTAGTAAGGTGGTTCCTGTTCACCTGATCTGTTTCGGGTTCTCTGCAGGTGATGACAATGGTCTCAGGATTCGGCCCTCTGATAACTGCAGGGATATTTTCAGCTACTCTGTCCTCTGCTCTGGCCTCACTCGTCAGTGCGCCTAAGGTTTTTCAGGTGAGTCAGACACTGCAATGGGAAAAAAGAACAGAAATTACATTTCCATCTTCCCAGTACTGTATTAACAATTCTAACTTGAAAACAGGATCTATTGTAGATCCAAAAATCTATTCTATTGTTTGATCAGAAAATGTCTGAATTAATTCTTGGAACTCAGTAATAAAAGTCAGAAAAACATATTATACTACTGTTATTAACAACAACAACAGCTCATTTTAGAAAAAAATATATTAAACATATTGTAGCATTTTCGAGGTTTGTTATAAAGAATATATGTTTATAATACATGCATGACAACATAAATCCAAATCTCTTGCGTTTCTGTTCCGAAAACAGGCACTTTGCAAAGACAACATCTACAAAGCTCTGTACTTCTTTGCCAAAGGTCATGGGAAAAACAATGAGCCGATCCGAGGATACGTCCTCACTTTCATCATCGCAGTTGCATTTATCCTGATAGGTATGCTTTCAATCGCACTGTCCTCGCTGTGCGCTCTACCTGACGATATTGAAAATCTGACCAATATAACCAGACAATTAAGTAGATTGCTCTTGAAAACCTCTTGAAGGAAGTTGAGCAGCGCAACATGAATTTGTCATAATATAATAAAAAATGGTCAGAACCATCGTAATGTTTTTCATTGTTTTTCCCAGCGGAACTGAACACCATTGCACCTGTCATTTCCAACTTTTTCCTGGCTTCATACGCCCTTATCAACTTCTCCTGTTTCCATGCCTCCTATGCAAAATCACCAGGTAATATGTTTTCTTGTTTTAGTCTCCTTTTTAAAATTGTTATCCTTCTCAACAGATTTAGAATGGACTCATATTTACTCATGAGACCAGAAAGTCAGCAGGCTGTGTCCTGTTAATGTAACAGCTACCGTATCTACCAAGGTGTAGCAACACCTTATATCCAGGCACAATTATAGTAAACATATGCATTCTTCTTTAATTGAATGAAGCACTGTATTTATGGTACACACTGTCCTAATAACAAATCCTTTTGTTAACAGTTAAAACCATTTCGAACCATTTAGAAACTTTCTTTGACAACTCATACTGGAACACAAATAGTATAAGGTATAGGTATAATTTCCATACATTTTCAATTAAACCAAGTTGCTTGATGGTATTTCATTGCCTCCATTCCACAGGATGGAGGCCTGCTTATAAATACTACAACATGTGGGTGTCTCTGTTCGGAGCAGTGCTGTGCTGTGGTGTGATGTTTGTCATCAACTGGTGGGCTGCACTGATCACATACGCCATTGAGCTCTTCCTGTACATTTACGTCACCGTGAAGAAGCCAGGTAAAGCCCCAGTGCCTTTTTAAATAACAAGCTTGTGGATTAGAAGACTCTTCAGAGAAAGCTTCATGCAAGCTTGCCTATTTTATAAAACCTCAATAAAATGTGATTAATGAACAAGGATTTTATGGTATAGGGACAATACATCTTCTGCCCTTTACATATGAAATATGAGGTGAGATATTTTTAACTGTTTTATCCTTAAGGCAATTAATTCTGATTTGATCATAGATTTAAAAGTTTTGCATCTACAGTATAACATATATATCAATGCATTTTCAGTAAATATGTTTGCCATATTAATACATAGGGGCACACAGTGGCACGGTCATTAGCAATTAGCAATTCTGCCTTGTAGTGCTGGGGCCCTGGGTTCAATCCTGGACCTGGGGTTCTATCTGTGTGGAGTTTGCATTTTCCCCAGGTATTTGTATGAGTTTCCTCCAGGTGCTCAATTTCCCTTCCACAGTCCAAAGACATACTGGTTGGTTGACTGCTGGAAAAACTGACCCTGGTGTGAGTGTGTGCATGTGTCTGCATACGCCCTGTGATGGACTGGCATCCCATCCAGGTGTATCCCACCTTACACCTATTGCTTACCATGATAGGCTTCAGCTCCCTGTGACACTGTATTGGATAAGGCAGTTAGGAAATAGATGGATGGATATTCGGGTAATTCCTGTAATATAGCAAGTTCATAATTGCTTTTTAATTAATTGCAAATTGATTCACATTGAGGAATCAGCTTCTGTATCTTCCTTTCTTTTTCACCAGAGGTGAACTGGGGCTCCTCTACCCAAGCTGTAACGTTTGTTAACGCCCTGAATGACGCGCTTGTATTATCCGGAATAGATGAGCATGTGAAGAACTTCAGGTAGGTCCTTACAGAATGGCCTGTCATTTACAGCAATGCCAACAGCTGAGGTTCAAATTCACATCACAAAGTGGGAGAAAGACTAGATCTGTAGTAAAACAAAATGAGAATATCGGTTAAGACAGCGAGTTACTCAGGAAACTGACACTTGGGGAATTTCAGGAGGTCCCAGGACTTACTGTTGTACTGTTGGTTAATGTTTTTAAAGATCTACATAACATTTAGTAGCTCTATTTTTCATTCTTGCTTTCAGACCGCAGTGTATAGTATTGACAGCAGCTCCAATGACAAGACCTGCACTTCTTGATCTAGCGCATTCATTCACCAAGAATTATGGGCTCTGCCTTACCAGCCAAGTGTTTGCTGTAAGTGTGCTTTATGACACATATTCTCAACAGTATTGCCTGAAATACACAGAAACAATAGTTTGAAGAACACCCAAAGTCAAAGATGGAGAATTTCTGGCTGTCCTATTTTGCCAATTCAACACTTTCTTCTTTCCTCATACAGAGGGGGTGTGAGTGAAACTAAGAACATTACTAAGAGCTCTTAGAAAAGGGTGTTATGAAAATGGTGGATTAATAAGTGTTTAGAGTGGCATGGTGACACAGTGGTTAGCACTGCTGCCTCTTAGCACTGGGGTCCTGGGTTCAATTCCAGACATGGGGTGCATCTCTGTTCAGTTTGGGAAATTTGGCCCTTGTGGGAGTGTTTGTGTCTATCCTACAATAGACTGTTGTCTTGTCCAGGGTGTACCCTGCCTTGGACCTGTTGCTTGCTGGGTGAAGCACTGGCTTCCCCTTATGACCCTTTCTTGGAAGAAGCAGTTAGGAAATGGACGGATGAATAAGTGTTTAGCAAGGAAACCTTTCCACTGAGAAAGAGGTTTCAATTCTTTGAAACCTAATGATATGATGTTTCGCAACAATTCAATCTATTCCGTGGGTTGTCATAATAGAAACTGGACTTGCTGTAGTAAGATGGCAAATTATAAAACGGAGGAACGTTCTTCTGAAATTGCTGCCAATGACTGCTCTTTCCCCAGGGGCCACGGAAGCTGATGGTTAAGGAGATGAACAGGTGTATGGAGAAGAACCAGATGTGGCTGAATAAGAACAAGAGGAAAGCCTTCTACGCAGCGGTGGCCAGTGACACCTTCCGCGATGGAGTCCGGAGCCTCCTACAGGTAAACCTTGAACAGACTGGCTTGGAAAGGGACTGCTCAGAAAGAGGCTCTCTTTCTCTCACATATTTATTCTGTTTAACTGACGCAAATCACCTTTGCCATGACAAATCCATGATAGAGTAGAGGATTTTATTTTAAACCACAGGTCCAGGTGTCAGGTGATCCAGTGCTGTCAGAAAAACAAATACAATTGACCAAATTGTGTAATAAACTAATTTAACCTTACTCTTACCTTGTTAATCATAAAATTAACAAAAAAAAATCAAAAGTTCTGAAATGTACTTATTTTTGTACCTTATACGTCTCAGCCTCCCAATTTACTTTGCGGCCATTTTGTTGTTTTGCTACATCTAGCGGATTATTGATTAACTAAATACCAAGTTGAATTGAATTAGTAAGGCGTTGCCTGTAATGAAGCCCTGCAATCAAACAGACTGGAGGTGCTGCATGTTTAACAGCTCTGGATTAAAGTCAAGTTTTCACAGCTCTCTTGCCTGTGCAGTGACCACGGCAGAACTGAAAACTAATTGACTAACTGTTTTTAATGAAGTGTTGCTAATTAGGCTTCAGGTCTTGGTCGTATGAAACCCAACACCTTGGTGATCGGATTTAAGAGAGACTGGCGACAAGTATCCCATACAGATGTCCAAAGCTATGTTGGTGTACTACAGTAAGTTCCTCTTTACCCAGACACTTCAATATATGGGGGGTCAGGCTTAATGAAGGCTTTTCTTCTCATTCTGCTTATTGTTGTTTTTTTCTGCAGTGATGCCTTTGACTTTGAATATGGGGTAGTGATTGTGAGGATTAGCCAAGGCTTAGACATCTCACACATTCTACAGGTTCAAGGTAATAATAATTATAGTCCTTACACTTATATAGTGCTTTTCTGGATACTCCACTCAAAGTGCTTTACAGGTAACGGGGACTCCCCTCCACCACCACCAGCGTGCAGCATCCACCTGGATGATGCAACGGCAGCCATAATGTGCCAGTATGCTCCCCATACATCAGCTATCAGTGGGGAGGAGAGCACAGTAATGAAGCCAATTCATAGATGAAGCCAAGATTGGTAAAGGACAGGGGAATATTGGCTAGATCACCTGGGTAAACACCTCTACTCTTTTCAAGGAAGGCCCAGGGATTTTTGATGAGAGTCAGGACCTCAGTTTGATGTCTCATTCAAAGGATTGCGCCTTTTTACAATATAGTCTCCCCATCACTGGGGCATAATAAGGACCCACACAGCAGGGTGAGCACCCCCTTCTGGCCCCACTAACACCTCTTCCAGCAGCAACCTTAGCTTTCCCAGGAGGTCTCCCATCCAGGTACTGGCTAGGTCCACACCTGCTGAGCTTCAGGGGGTTGTCAGTTGTGATTGGCAGGGTGATATGGCTGCTGGTGTGAAATAGGGGCCTTCTGTTGGAAATACTGGCTGGGAAATATCACTAGAGGCCAGAGAGACTTTCAGGTTTTTAAAATGTCTCTGTTTACAGATCAGACACCCTAGCAGGTCTAAATTTCCATATTTGTGTGTACTTTTCTATATTCTGAAACTTACTTCAGATAGATCATAAATATGAAAGCAGGCGGCATTTCCCTCAGGATCTGCATTCACAGCAGATGCTTAGAGACTGACATTTTCCAATTTAAATGAAAGGGACAACAGTGATTTGTCTGAATTACCCTGGACACAAGCCCAAGTCTTCGTCTAATTAATGATCCCCTTTTCCAAAAAGGTTTGCAGTGTAGTAAGATTATAGTTAAGCTTCCCAGATGTGAAATGCAATCTTTTGGAGAATGAAAGTACTGTTCAGGATTTGAAAATTAGAAAAAGCAAGAATCCAAGTCAGGGATGTCTCCTGAAATCTCCAGTAGGGAAATGAACAAAGAAATAACCAGATGCCTTTACTTACATTATATACTGTACATTGGAATAGACAGAGAGGACTTGGGGAAAGCAAACTCCTTGAATTTTCAACAGTGACCTTTTAAATATACTGTTTCAAAATCTCAGGATGGTTAATGTTTGTCTTCTTAACCAGTTCTCAATGGGGGGTCTCTTCGCTTAATTTAGTTAGATATTTCATTCTTTTCCAGTTATGTAAAATTGTACTTTGTGGTGAATTGTGATTTATATGGGTTTCATTTGTGAAAACACTGTCCTTTCACTTGAACCTGCAGAGGAAATTGAAAGGCTGGAGATTGAACGGCAGGCGCTCGAGGCGGCCATTAGGAACGAGGAGCTGCAAGAAGGAGGAGGTGGAATCCGGGGGTTCTTCAAGAAAGCGAATAAGTTTAAAATGTCAAAACCGGCAACAAAAGGTACGTTAATTCAGCACGTGTATATTTTACTTTTCCAATCGCAAACCAATTTTCAATCAGTTCTTCTAGTGGCAACAATATAGGCTGCAGTTTCATAGACAGCTTAATTTAACTTTAGCACCACTGGATGGCAATTGTTTGTATTCTCAGTCAAATACTATTAGATCTGTTAACAAGAACTGAAGCTGCTATCAATTCAAATGGGAGTGCAAATGAAGGCCTATTCTTTAACATGAGTTGGCTTTTTATCTGAGTGATGTGTGCTATTTCACAGATTCACTGGTCACTGTTAGGGAAGTATTTTCTCTTAGTGTTTGTGCTCTAATGCCAGGTTCGCCATGGTCTTTTCAAAAGACTCCCTGGAGTGAGAGCTGTCCATGCTCCCCTGTTAATATTGCTCTTATCTTGCTTCTCCTGCTCAGTGAGGGTCTGAAGAATACAGAAGCCCTTATGTGACCAGGCAGGTTGTTATGTGTCAGACATCACCTGTGTCCTCCAGGGCCATAAGCCCATTGCTTACATTCAACCACACACACCTCTTCCAGTCTGCTGCCCCTGATTTATTTTCCTATATTTGTTTCTTTCCCTCTGTTTTTAAACCTGTATTACATTTCTCTTTAAAAAAACACCCTTGAGACCTCCTCTTTTCAGTACTTCTCTCCCTGTCTCTCATCTTCCCTCACAGATGTGCTCCTGTCATCTTAAACTCAGCCCCTCAAAGTCTGACCTCCTTTATGCAGTACCTTCCTTTCATCTCCTTTCCTTTTGACTCCACCACCACTCTCTCCCCCGCCTCCTGCCTCCCTCTCCACACTGAATCCCAGGCATGCTCCTGCCTCTTCTTCTTCAGTGACACCCATGGAATCCCCCCCCTTAGCAACTGTCTGACACACCTCCCAGTACAGGCCCTGGTGCTCTCCCCCCCACAGTACTGGAACTTCATCTGGACTAAACTCCCTGGAAATGCCGCAGTAACCTCCTACTTCAGCCAATCCATAATCCAGAACCCAGCTCTGGCTGCTTTATTACTGCAGTCCCTGCACTGGCTCCCTATTGTAGCCCACATCCGATTCCAATAAACGTAAATTTTCTATGTAGTAAATCACCCTGGAAATGGTCTAGAAAGCAACTAAAAAATTAAAATAATGATACCAACATGTCTGACAAATGAGAACAGTAGAATATTGAGAATTTAGAATATCCTCATTGAAACACTTCATTAAATTGAAGGTTACGTTTATTACCTTTTAAAATTTTTATACATCTCATTACATGGCTACAAACCCTGAAAAGGAAATCCATTTTTAACTGCTTCATCCAATTCAGGGTTGATGGAGAGCTCTAATGATAGAATTAATGTAGTTTTCTGCAAATTATTTGTTGCAATGCAGCTATTTCTCTCATTTTGCTTCCTTTTCCAACAATAGCTGCCTTGTGAAGGAAAGATTCTTTTTATACGCAACAAGTCTCATAAGGGAGGATTCTCCATGATATCATTCCCAGTGTTCAAACTCCCTACCACAACAGACAGAGCTTTAGGCCTGGATTTAACACTTGTCTGGGCTGTGCAGGTTGCATCGTCTGAGGTGCTTGAGATGCAGCCTGCACACAGTTAAATTATTGCTACAGTTTGTCCATTTATCAAATTTACCTATTACCTACAAAATTTAATGCACAATAATGTGAAATCATGCATTTTCAGAAAGATGTAAAAAGTAAGATTTAAATATATGAATATTTTATATATTCGTTTTTATTACAAAAAATGAACATATGCTTTATAATGAGAAATATAATGTGATGAGACTTGGAATGACAAGTATGAGGTATATTTGACTCAAACTGTGGGCCATAGCAACAGATACAGCAGGGTTCCACATAGAGCCATCATGGTCATTTTTCATCTGTACTTTCAATAACCTGATAAGGCACAGGATATTTACAAAGCCTATCAGAAAACCGATAAATACATGTTATCTTGAAACGTGTCAAGCACTAATGATTTGACTGTATAATTCTGGCTCCTGGAGAGCAAATTTAGGATATTTTCTGTTTAAATTCCAGCAAGCTCAGTTAACCTGGACCAATCAATGCGCGGGGGTGAATTCAACCAGAGGCTAGTGGAAGCCAGTGCTCAGTTCAAAAAGAAGCAGGGCAAAGGTACCATTGATGTGTGGTGGCTCTTCGACGATGGAGGTACAGTAAGAGCTGACCCGCTCGTACAGTTCTAATAGTCACATGCTGTCATGATACCAAGAATTAAAAAATGGTTTTGGTTAAAAAAAAACAGTAATGGTTTAGTATTTGCAATGCTCTTGATGATATTTTCTGCACTATGCAGAATTCCTGATATTACCGCTGTTTCTGCAAACTAACACACAGCCAGTTTACGTCCAATGCAGAATTAAAAACTGGAAGGTGTAGGTGTCTGCAAACAGACACTCAGACATAGAAGAAAAAAATTGTTTAGAGTCAACATTTTGAATGATCACAGAAATAATACACTAAACAATGTGTAACAGTACTTTTCATGCTTACAGGGCTGTGATAGTCAAATATCTACCTACTGATTGACTTGCAGAGCATTTTCCTTTGCAAAAGGAGACCCGGCTGTGGGGACTTTAATTCTGTAGATAGCTCAGCCAAATGTACTGTCATAATAAATTGTCTGATTACTAAAATGATTTGTGGATTACACGGTTGTACACTTAGACAAGGCTAGATATGAAAAAAAGATCCATCACTGGTGATATAATGGACATTAGACTGTCTATAGACATATACAAATTACTTCCTAGTCAAAGAAACTGACTTCTTAAATTACAAGGTTTTTAAATTTCCTTGGCAGGATTTTTTTTCCAAATGCCTCTTCAGCAAGATTCCTTATACAATATAATTCCTTGAATTATATCTGCTTGAAAGAAATATCCAGGAAGAGCTCTCTTGGCTTTAATCAGGTAGTCAGTGTGAACATTCTCCCCGTTCCAGGGCTGACTCTCTTGATCCCCTATATCCTGACAACCCGAAAGAAGTGGAAGGACTGCAAAATGAGGGTCTTCATTGGCGGAAAGGCCAACAGTATTGACCAAGACAAAGCAGCGTAAGGGCAAAAAAAATAAATAAAAGATACTCGTGAAAGTTAAATGCTAGTTCAGCCAGGAACGGGCAATGTGTGTGCGTGTGGCCTTTGGGGTGCCCTGAGAGAAGTGCACAGTGCCTCCTAGGGATTCCTAGCAGAAACCATTTCAGTAATCCAGTCAAACCCTAAGAAAAGCAGAGAGGAGGCATGATTTGAATAGTTTCTCTATTCTCTATTCAAATAGGCGTGAGATGTTGTAACAGTAATCCAGCTCAGTACGAGAGGAACTGCAAGTTCAAATATCTGTTTGTCTGTGCTTGGCTGTGGAGCCAATGGCTTAAAGCTATTATCTGTGGGATACTGTCTGTACAAGATTACTATCTGAGATTGTACACCTCTTAAATCAGAATTCCCCCCTAAAAGGTACAGGTCCCCCTAAAGCAAAATAAATAAAATAGTTTTATTAGCTCATCGCACCTGGCTGAAGAGAACAACAATCTGTCCTTAGGGCTTAGGGCTTAGGGCTGTAGGAGCTCCCCCTTTAAAGAGGGAGGTGAAACGAAGCAGCAAGGAAGCAAGAAGCGGAATATTTATACATGCACTGCTGAGAAAAAGACAGAGCACCCCGTAGGATGGGGTTTCCAGATTACTGTTGGTGAATTCTTGGCAGAATGGCCAATCCCGGGTCTTGAATATTTGCAATTGGTAGTCTGTCTGAGTGCATGAGTGGAGCTCCTAATGATTAGAGAAGATCTTGAACACCCTCTCAGACCTTCACAATGTGGATTGTAATCTGAATATTAAAAATCATATATTAAAAAAAAATAATATGTACATATTTTAATTAAGGATTGCCTCGCTCCTGAGCAAATTCAGAATCAAATTTGCTGACATCCACATTGTTCCTGACATCAACACCAGCCCAAACAAGGAAAGGTAAGGAATGAAGAACTTAATGAAATCAGACCCTTGCTGTCCCAGTAATCATTTGTGTATAAAGAAAAGTGTTTTCCTTTGAGTTTCACCTCTGATTTCTTCCTTTGGCTTCTTCAGTGAAGAATCCTTTCAATGAATGTATGAATGAGAACTGCTTGTGCAGAGTATGTTAATTTAGCAAATGAAAAAGATCGTGGATAATTTATTTGCATTTGTCTTTCACTAAGTAACCATTTTTACTTCTGCTTTAATGGATGCACCTTAATATAGTGAAAGGAAAAAATAAAGGAATCCAGGTGTGTCTATTTCTGGATGCGTCTAACATCCTTCTAAATTTACAACTGTAAGATTATTTCCAAATCAATCAATAAGAAAAAGTGAACTATCTGCGGGATCAGATCAGGTATGAAATCAGCTTACATGTGATTTACTTCTACAGCTGGAAATCTTTTGAGGAAACCATCGAACCGTACCGTCTGCATGAATGCTCCAAAGACGGTGCGACTGCTGACACGCTGAGAAAGGAAAGCCCTTGGAAAATCACTGATTCAGAGCTGGAATTGTTCAAAGAAAAGGTGGGATACCGGGAGAGACGCCGGAGGTATGGTCTGGAGTTCTTATGCACAGGAACTGATGGTTTACCTTCCTTCTTCTACACAGACATATCGACAGGTCCGTCTCAATGAACTGCTGCAGGAGAACTCGAGGGCGGCTAATCTTATTATTCTGTAAGTACAGTTCCTGCCGGAGGGCATGCCTGCTGCTCATAAGGCAGTTAATAGTGTGTACAGGTGTGTGTGTGTGTGGAGGGAAGCTGGTCTTTACACCTTTGGTAAACAATTCTGTTGTAAAGGCCATAATCTCTTTCAGCACTTTCAAAAATAAACCTACAAAAAATCAAAGATTTTAAAAGAATTTGACAAAATAAACAAAAAGATTCTCTCGCCGTTCTTGTGCTGTGCAGGAGCTTGCCCATTGCCAGGAAAGGGGCTGTGTCCAATCACCTGTACATGGCCTGGCTGGACATTCTCACAAAGAACCTTCCTCCTGTCGTGCTGATCAGAGGAAACCACAAGAACGTGCTGACCTTCTACTCCTAACAGTGACACGGCCTCTTCAACTCCACTCCGGGAAGATAAATACATCCCTGTCACAGCACAGTCTACAGCTGGCACAATCCTGGCAGCAGATGGAATACGTGGATACTACTGCCCTCTAGTGGACGTTGAATTTCAATGAGAATTTAAAGTTCTTGAAAAATGTTTAAACGTACAAATGTCACCTAGCTTAGACAAACTGAGAAATCATGTGCATCTAATCAATGTTCCTTCCATTTTTAGGGAATCCTTTTGCATACGAGCTTGTGTGTGTAAAATAATCTGAAATCTAGCTAAAGTCGTATTGGGTTATGAACTACATCTCCGTATAGTTGATCACTTTTATATTTTAAATTAGACTTGAATAAAACTGTGATCATTCTTACTTTGTTTAATACTAAGATTAAATATGTTGATAAAAATAGTTTGAAAACTTTCTAAAAGTTAGTAGTTATTATTACCTGACTACACTCCTTCTGTTGCTAATGCCATGATGGTATAGAGATAATATATAGTTTATTTCAAACGGTAACCATGAAGCTCCATCATTTCTTAATCAGTCTATGAACCTCGTACCTACAACAATAAAAAACATTAAACACAGACACTAAGACAAGGTGCTTATAGATCCTTTCTGTTATTAATGTTTTTACTTTTATTTCTACTTGACCGTTCTTATTGGCTTGTTATTTTCACTCTGTACTGCATCCCATCTAAAACAAATGCTTCGTTGAAATGAATGGCAAGTTTAATAAATCCTAAGCATATGGTTCTCGTTCCATATTAGTTTTTCCCGGGAAATAAAGTTTCAAAGATTCTTCTGCAGCGCTGTACTCTTTTATTTGCTGTTAAAATAAAATACTAAACCATTTAACTTCACATACTGCTTCCGATTATTATCCATTTTTATTGAGCAATTGTTGAGTTATTCTTGAATCTGAGTATTATTGGTTTTCCTAGGTACTTTGTTGGAAAAAAACATTCTGAAGCAAGTCCCAGTAATACCCATCACTATAAAATATATTACGATATAAAAATACAGAAAACATTTGAAGATTGACCTTTCATTATCTGAATGCACGGCTATTTAAAGATGTTTAATTGATCGGATGTTCCAACTATACGTCATGTCTCGGTGGACATCGCACAGGTATCCTGGCGCTTTGCGCTCACTGCACAAGCTCCAGGCGCTGGATGTGAGGGGTGCCTCTACTGTATCCACTGAACTTGGATAACGCGTGAAAGACGGTCTTCGCCCATACACATTCTTGTTCCTGAGTCACATGGGTACAGTATTTTGTGTCTATATTATGCAAGTAACCTCACTGAACAGGACTTTTCTGTTCTGACCATGTTAATCGGCTGACGGGGTAAAACAACGCACTGTGATATCAGGAAATCGATTATAACAGGTAGCATTTTACTTACAGTTGATATCTGTTTATGGGACCTATACACTGTTACAGTATCTCTTAGAAGGGAATAATAAGTAAATCTGTTACCTGCTACAATATTTGGGTGAAGTCAGCCCACCTCCCCACACGGAATCAATGTAATTTCGAGATGTTACGTAATGTTAATCAAGTAACTGTTATTTTCTAGTCATAAACCATTTTAAATAACCTTATGAGCTATTAAAGTGTTATTTGTTGGTGTATTCAAATCGAGGCTGAAAATGTGAAAACTGCATTTCTTGTTTAACCGCTAGTCGGATATATCTGGAACAACAGAGGACTTATGTGTGCAGCCAAGATAGCTGTCTGTTCAATATTTTAAAAACAATAAGGGGACACATAATAAAAGCACAAAACATTCGTAAAGATTTTTTTTAAAAAATGACGCGTCTCATTTACACATTTTTCAAAAGAAAAACTCAGTATATATTGGAAACGGAGCACCTCTGCCTCGCTTGAATCAGCCATTTCAAATACCCAGCATTCAACTAGCTCTCCATCAGTGCGAGCAAAATGGCTCGTCTTTCTTCGACAAGCTTTTTCCGTTCTTGTATAAATAGCTTTTCGTGTCTTGAAGCTTCCAGGACGGCATCGTTTTTGTACAAAGGACAGATAAAACCTCACTACGGACGAATGCCTATCTCAAGGCTGGAGGGAACTGCAGGTATCTTGTGTTTAACTTCTTGTGCGCAGACAGAATAAGAACAAAGCGCTGTACGCCTGGACTAGTGCACCAGTCTGTTACACAGGTCTTTAACTTTTCTGCATTTTAATCGAGCTCACAAAAGAATATTATTTAATTCTCTTTCGCCGTTTCGCTTACTTGGTTAAACCCCACCCCAAAAAAAACTTGACGTTCTCGCCTTGTTGTCCACGTACCCCCGGAAGCGGCTGGGCGTGACGTCAGCTGAAACTCGCCTATTGGCGGGAGTCCGTTGTTTAAAAACTTTGGCGGGAGTGCGGCGGTGTAGTTTTTCTGCTACAGTATTGCAGAGTTGAGTTTACATTGTGTAAGTGACTAAAACTTTAAGGACACTTGCATTTTTGTTCTGTAATCAGGGACACTTATTTGCAGCTGTTTTTATATACTATATCCTCCATTTGATTTTTTTTATCGTTTTCTCTTTTGAAAACAAAAATGCCTTGCTCGGAAGTTACTGAAGCTGTTACGGCCAGCTCTCCGGCCAAGCGACAGAGGACGAACACGATCCCTGAAATTAAAGTGGTGCTGAAATTTGCCAAGCTTTCAGAAAACGCTACTACCCCAACAAAAGGATCTTCGAAGGCTGCGGGATATGATCTTTATAGGTGTGTATCTTTTTTTATGGACGCGTATTGATCTGCCTCTTCCTTGATATCCTCTTGTTTTTAAGGTTGCAGGGATTCAGCTTTTCTATCAAGCCCGCGTGAGACCGTGCCCCGAAAAGTGCTTTTATTTTATTACTACTCATCCGTCTTGCAATGACTAGAAAAGGACTAGGGAATAAAAAAAGATCTTCACTATACTGTGCAAAAAAAAAAAAAATCTTTGAGCACCTCAAAGAAAATTCCCGGGGTGGTGTCACATCTCATTCTTCCGTTTCCAGCGCGTACGATTACTCCATTCCCCCGCTGGAGAAGACGGTGGTGAAGACGGACATTCAGATCGCTGTTCCTCCGGGCTGCTACGGCAGAGTGGGTGAGTTGTGTTCCCCCAAGCCCAGGCATTAACAGGGCAGCTATAGCGGGCCCGTTTGAAGCCTCGTCTTGTAACAGAAATAAATAAATATCCCTGCCGTTTTTGTGCGCTTAGCTCCACTTTCAGGTGACGTGCTATTTTTTACTTATGAACGAGAACCCTTTCCCGCATCTTAGTTCTGATATTCTTTTCCTAGCTTTTACCCGTTTTTTTCTCTTTTAGCTCCAAGGTCCGGGTTGGCTGCAAAGCACTTCATAGATGTTGGAGGTAATTGTTGTTGTTTTTTTACTAAAAAGCACGTTTGGCTGCACGATCAAGGTATTTCTTATGCGGTTTCGCAATATTTTGTTTGCATGTTTTGTGAAGTGAGGAAAACATACGACGCTTAACTTCGGTTTCCTTAAATCTTTAACCTTATCCTGCATAGGTGTTTTAGAAATTGTACAATCTGCATGGTGAAGGTCTTTCATGCTTGTTGAAATGGATTTCAGTTAGCGCCACCTGCTGGTGTTGTTTCTTCACTGTCACTGTCCCCGCAGTGCTTGACAAGCTATTCACAATTCTCCCAACAGCGGGCGTAGTGGACGAAGATTATAGAGGAAACGTTGGGGTTGTGCTTTTCAACTTCAGCAAAGAAACCTTTGAAGGTAAGATCCGTTGTGTTTTCAATTAATGTTGTAATAAAATTGTTAGCTTTTAAAATATCTTAATTTATCCTTCATCCTAAATAGTTTTATCTAATAGGGAGTCAATTTGTCTCTCTACTGGTCTTATGTAGTAGAGAGGCACATTCAGCAACTTGCTGTCAGATCTGAACAGGGTGCATCTCATGTATACCTTGCATAAAAGCTGACCATCAAAAAGCTGGGATAATAATGCAGAATGTTTACCACCCTTTTCTTTAGTAAAAAAAGGCGATCGTGTTGCACAGCTGATCTGTGAGAGGATCTGCTACCCAGATATTGAGCAGCATGAGGTAACTAGTCATTTTGATTGTTATAATATAGTATTGGGTCTTGTATTCTTTGGTTAATAAATGTAACATTTCCATTTCAGACTCTAGACGAGACGGAACGTGGAGCAGATGGTTTTGGGTCAACTGGACGCAATTAAAACTGAGTGTTTTTTTTTTCCTGGTGTAGGCAAGTTTAAAGCCTTGTGGGTAGCAGACTCCTCCAATTTTCAGTTTAGAAGTCCTATCACTGGTTCTTGGGTCTGAGTTGCTAATTGAAAAGTGCTTGTGAAAGCTGCCGGATTTAAACCCTCAAAGATGGACAAGCTTATACTTGCTGTATATCGGTGTCTGAAAAGATGTGTTGAAGAATGACAGTGTTGTGTTCTTGCTTCATATTTCATGAAGTTTTTGTTGTCTTGTTCTTGCAAAGCACTAGTTCAGTTTTAAATGGAAGTGAATTTTCCAAATAAAGAAAGTTTTGTATTTAATATTTTACTTTGTTTGGTATTGTATTTTAGATGTTTAGACGTCCCCTTCATGACCTGGAGAATTTTGCACAAGTGACAAATGATGAAGCGTTTTATTTCTGTGCACACTAGCCATTTGTTTTCATTTCGATACAGTGTAAATGAAGATAATCCTTGCGGACATCAGAAAAATGGCACAGTGAAGGCTCAAGACTGCTACAGGCTTTGCTCCTTAACATCACAGGGTGTATTTTCAAAGAAAGCTGTGACTGTTAAAGGAGTACTCATTAGCCCACAGTACTGATGATAAGCTGGCAGAACATTGTGTTCTGTGGTGTGATATTTATTCTACTTCCAAATAATGGTCTTGGCCCAGCAGGGTACAGCACAATTAAAATGGAGTGTCGATAATTTGATACAAATCTACACAATTCGAAAAGAAAGCCCTATCTGAGTTTTTGAAGTGGGAAGTATTTAACTTTTGTGAGGAGCTCTTGTGTATGCCCAGCTCTTTCCCACAATCAATAATAAAATGAAGCAGTATTTATTCCAGTTTAATTGAGATCTGGAAAAGCTCCTTGCTACAGTAATAGTAAGGGCTGAACTTCCTTGCACATGCAGTTTAGTGAAGGTAAGTGTGTAGGATAATTGGTCCTGTTGTGATCCCCTACTTTTTGGAGTCTCTTTCCATGAACATTCTTGAATTAACATCAATTAACATTCAAGTGCATCCATCCAATTACTAACCACTTCAATTCAGGGTTACAGGGGAGCTGGAGCCTATCCTGACCAGCCACTGGGACAAGGCAGGGTACCAGTTCATCATAGGGCCCCTACAGGGACGCACACACTCACTTCAGGGCCAATTTTCTCAGAAGCCACCTTGTCTTGGGACTGTGGGAGGAAACCCACATGAACACAAAGAGAACATGGGAACTCCATGCAGATAGCAGGTCCAGAATTGAACCTAGGACCCCAGTGCTGCAAGCCAGCAATGCTAACCACACCCCCACTATGTAACCGCAAATCAAAAGTACAGCATAAGAAAAATCTGATGTAGAATACGTTGGTTTTGGAGATGACAAACAACGTCAGGCTGGAGCTGAGAGTGCTGGGAAAACCAGCAGTTGAGCTTCAGCTGGGTCACCTGGGTAAGGTATCTGGTGTGTTAACACCTTAAGAACACAGAGATGTATTTTCTCAGGTACTTCAGAGAATTTGGATAACCACAATTCTGAATTTCTCTCATCAGTGTAAAAAGTTTTACTCCACGGTGTGGTGCTAATACTTGGTTTCAGAGCTTGCTTTTGATTGAGTATGGGTTGTTTCTGAAAACAAAAATATTACATTTAACAGTATTAAAAGACAAAATTACATGCATTTCCTGAAAACCTGCATGTAACAATGCCAAGTGTTTAGAAACTTAAGAATTGTGTAACATTTCTTGCACTTCAAAATTAATAAAACAAAACTACACAGTGTTTTTTAGAAATAATATAGAGAGTTTGGTACAAAATAAATGTTTTTGACATCATTCGTGACTGACCACAATATATGCAAGTGACTTAGTTGCACAACCACCAAATGACCTCATTAGTGAGAAACTCGACAGGGAACAGGTGATGGGGTCATTCAACCTGTTGAGGGTCGAGCCTTGTGGAAAGCAAGAAGGAAATACTCGGGAACCAATCTGCCTCGCTTTTCTGTGTTAATGGTGTGCTGGAGAAAAACCTGCCAACTGCCAACTGTACAGCTACAGTAAGTCCTCTACTGATGAGGCAAGGTTTTGTGTCGATCAGCCTATGGACACCTGTGAATGTGGCACAGAGATGTGCATTAATTGTGTATAATAAAACAATCTATGGGGAGGTCCAGTGTGGTGGTCGGATCAAGAGAATGCCCTACGTGTCCAGTCTTACGTAGATAAAATAGTGCGCCCAATACTAAAAACAATCTTACTTTCCAGAAAACAACTTTGTGAGTTTGTTGTATTTTTAAGTGACAGGGTTATTTTGATGCTTAGTATATTAGAAGGATATTCAGTTGCTGTTTGCTGCCAATGTGGATTTTAATTTTAAAAAGTCATCCAGTTCTTAATAGTCTGAATATGAATAAAACTACCAGGCCATAATAAATCTCATGTGTATGTAACCTGTATTGAAACACTGCTGTTGCAGATAGAATTCTAAAGTGGGTTATATTTTATGACCATGACAAGGAGGGCAGCTGTAATGGTTATGACTCTCAAAGCATATGAAGAAATAAATGCCTAGTATCGACTGAATGTCAGGTGTGCATTATATTACAGGAGACAGCCACAGCAAGTAATGTTGATCACATAACACGATCAGAGAAGCAGATGCTGAAGACGACGAGATGACCTCCACATGAAATCTGATTTTAGTCAAAGACATTTCAGCTCACAAGAAATATGACTCCTGTATTTTCATTTTCAGAACAATGTCAGTGCAGCTGCTGCAATGAAGCTTTTCTACATTTCATATTACTACAGCAGAATTCAGAATAACAAACACTGTGTTGTTCCTAGTTATGGTTGAGGTATAAGGATATGCACATGGAAGCAAGCATTGCAAATTTACTTTTAGAGGAGCCTGCACTTGATATCTGTTACAAGAAAATTCCAACAGATGTAAAACTCAATTGAGTTTTTTTAAGCATATATGTGCAGTTATACCCATTTTTAATGATTAATGTAGCCAAATCTGGGAGGATATTGAAGAATGAAGAGATAAGAGAGATGCCCAGGAAGTGAGATAATAATATCATTTTCTTGTTTTTGTATGTTTTTGCAAACTATGCAGTCTAGTGGCTTGACATAGGCTTTATGCTCAAATATATATAAAGATGCTGCCTGTCCTTGATCAGTAAGATAAGGGCATGTATTTGGTAAGCTGGCTGTACGCCCAGAATATGAAAAGAACTAACTGTTGTCTAGTCTGCAACTTAGATATAATTAATTGGCAGGTGTTGCTGTTTTATCATTTGTTTAGAATATGCCATAGTAACTTTTTGTGTTTTAAGGTATAAAGGACCATCTTCAGCTACTTATTTTTTAAGTCTGGTGGTTGCAAGCCGGACTTCCATATGCATATGAATAAAGGGACTTCTGCTTCACAGACACCTGAACTTTGTCATTTGTTTGACACTACAATATTTAACACAATTCATCTGGAAATAAGAAAACTGCGGATAATTTGTTTTGTGAGAATTACAAATGTTTGCTTAATTGCATTTAAATGTCTGGGTACTCAAAATCAGTTTTAGGTTTGTCTAATTTATTTAATGAACAAGGATAAATTAAATCTGCCCCATACCGTAGATTAAATCTATTTTGGTCTGTGTTGGATCTCCAGTATTAGAACAATATACAGTAGGTTAATGTGAAGTTAGGTGGTATTGATCAACTTTGCCCTGATCTTTGCCCTTCATCCTTTGCCTTTCAAAAGATCACAACAAATTAAATTCAGTCTTAAAATTAAAATCCCACAGTATGTTCAAATCTCAAGGCATTCAAAGTTAATTTTCTGTGACATCATTTAAACTGAACTTAAAGCTTTAAGGCCACTTTGTGAAGATCTATTACAAGGCATTCCAAAAAGGAACAGATATTTTTGTCAATGCCAAACCTTATTCAGACAAAAGATTTTAAAATTGAAGCCATGTGCAGCTTTAACAATAACTCTCCTGTCTTTGTCTTGGACTGCTAATAACCAGCACTGCTATGTAGGTCAGCCTTGATGGTTACATACACCATAATGAAAATCACTCTGTGATTCGTGGATCTTTAACTAATAGAAATTACTCAGCTACTCTGTGACAAGCCATATCTCCCATTTATGGCTCAGTTATACCACCCAGTAGATAATTTAAGATCCAGGATTTTCCATTGAAAAAAAATGTAAATGCAATGTGAGGTACAACAAAAAAACATTTGTTTTCAAATAAGATTAATTTCTTACCTTGTTTCGCCTCTCCTGATCCACTGGTTTCACTGGAGAGAAAAATGGAAGCTCTCACACAGTCCTGGGGTGATCAGTAGATTCTTCAACAACTCAGTTTTCTCCTAGGGTGTACAAAAGCCTAAGGAGCACATTTACAAAGAGCTGATAAGAAATATATGTGCAGACTCATCTTTGGGAAGTCACCTCCTCTGACATGGTTGAAGGAATCAGAGGAGAGTAAATAACTTCTTGAAAATAAGTAAATAAATAAGCTCTCGACATCGTGCTTCACCTCCCAAAGCATTGTTAAAATGGACACTGTGAGGGCCTCCACCTGGCTGTCTTACTCGAGAAGTCAGCCACTGCTTAAGTGAGCAACATTCTGCCATTTCTCAGTGCACTCAGAAGTTGACATGTCAGAAGTGCTGAAGTTATCATCAGTATATCAGCACACTGATAAACTATCAGTATATATGAAAATATATAGTGGTACAGAATTTAAAACAGCTCTACAGAATGATTTGTGAAGCCATAGTTCACTGACTGCTTCAGGGTTCTCAATCAGAGTTAGAGAAGCAGACAACGTCCGAGAGAGATATGGATGGGAAAGTCTGAATGGTGGCCACTTATGAAAACAGACACAAATTAAATTGGAGTTATTGCCCTGGGATAGCCACTATAAACCACAGCCGTGTGATGATTCTTAATTTAGTAAAGGTTGGGGTGGGGTTTAGTCACACGTTTTCAGTGTCATTCAAACTTCTCTTTAGCTTTAGACTGAAAATGACATTGAATTTCAGCTGATGCCCACTCAATAGCTATCTTCATTGTGGCATTTCTGAGTCTGTAAAAATGGGATCATGTGTCATATTAGCGCCCTTTGGAGGTGTGCTCCAGGTACAGCAAGTACTGAGACTAAGCGACTATAGCAAAACAATCACATGAGATCAAGGGGCCGAATGGCTTCCTCTCATTTGAGGCCTTTCTGATGTTCTCCAAAAAAGTCTGCAGCTATGGTTCAAGAAATGGGGGAGAAAATAGATATGCAACCCAATTTAAACCAAAAATATGTTTTTTTTATTGTGAATTTACTTAAACTAAAACCTCATTGGTGTGAACAGACACTGGTACTGAAGATGATGCCATTAACGTTATCTGGGATGAGAGCACTGGTTGTTGTATGATTTTGGAGAACATGAGTGGCCTTACTGGCCTCAGTGCACTGTTATGAAGTCACAGATATTGCATCATCAGAACGGTGTGTACAATTAAAAAGAAGTAGTTGGTCTTTATAAGCACCATTACAAAACCCTTCCATACAGGGCTTAAAAATCTAGTTAACAAATGCTTCCATGATTAAAAAAGTAGCATGATTACAGTATACACACACTTAATTTACATGTTGTATAGGTATAACTGAAAAAAAGCTATTGAGCTTAACTTTGGTTGGTTGCAAAGTAACTTGAAATCTTTAGACTGAGTAGAAATTGCATTTTGGTTACCGAGTTTGTAAAATATTACAGTGCATTCATAAATCTATGATGTCTTGTAACTAGCACCAGTTAATATAATAAACTGCTGATCTATTCAGTTGAAAAAACAAAAACAATTGGAGAAGCATGGTTAAGAAAAAAGTCCTTCAAGCCAGAACATAATCTTCAACTTCTGCTGAATGATGAAGTCTCAGCATTAGTGCCTCCTTGCCTCTTATGTGTCCCCAGTTATTGTTTGTAAGATTCAACATATCAGCATACAAAACCCTTATTGAGAAGATGAGCTTTATTTATACAAAAGCCTGAGGAAGTGGTTGATTTGGGGGGAAGAATTGGCCTCCCATGCCTTTTCTTAACATTGAGCAGTGCTTTTTCATACTTTTGAAAATAAGAATAAGAGATTGTATCAGTGATATGTAGAATCTGCTTGGGAATCGACAAAGCAGTCCATTCCTTTTCTTTGGCGTCTGCGGTTTCACTTAGTCTTCTTGTGCAGTTAATGGAGAATAATTTGCACCTTCATTTTTAATGTGTCTCCCAGCTCCCCTGTGAGGTAGTCTTTGTCATACTTGTCTTCCAGGTGAGCCAGTTCTTTCTTTTTGTACAGTGGGACACTGCTGATTTGTAAAAAGTAGGCTCCAGGAAGCTGTTGCTTCTTGGTTAAACGAAGGTAGCTTATTCCATTCTTCTGGTTGATTTTGAAGAAGCCCTCATCGTTTCCAAAGTCAATGACATAGCGGATGTGGTTGTTAAGGGTGCTGAGCGCAGGAACAAACTCCAGGATATGATCTTTGTTGCTCAGATCTGTGATGTTGAAGCTGAAAGCAAGGGTGTCTTCAGTATCCACACTGTCAAGGCTCATTGCTTCTTGTTCATTCTGTAAAATTCACAGTTAATCTTTGTTATTAAAATAGTAATATAACACATTTACACTTTTTGAAATGCTGTCACTCTACAGCAATGTGCTCACTCTGCAGGAAAATGCACTCAAGCACCGGTAAGGAAATTTACTGCCCATCTTTATATGTGTATCATTATGATTAGAAATAAGAATTTATGAAGATGGTATCATTCTGCAATTCAAGCACAGCTCAGTCAGAACTAGCACTGAAGGTCAGATGAGCTCCTTGTTTTCCCATTCAACACAGCCAGAGTGTTACCAGAGAGTTGTGTGTGATCACTGATCAATCTAGAAGAGGGACATGTTTATTACGCTGATTAACACGTTTAATAGTTGTTAATGTGTGCTGTCACTTTGTGCGTCTCTCAGGGCTGAAAGATGTTACCTCTTCGTCTCCTATTCCATTGGCGCTTCTACGTCTCCTGCCTTTCTTGGGGTATCCGTTGATCTTGCACTCGTAGCAAGCCTCAGGCGAGAGGGAGTTGTCATCAGTGTCTCCCCCTATCGGCAGCCCCTGTCCAAATCCCACTCCTGATACACAGTGCCTGATGCCAGGAAGCAACACATCAAAAACACATCACATAAACACAGCGCTCACATAATGGCCACAGGACTGCACTGACAAAACCTAGCAACATTTAGCCATTTAGAAAAAATGACTAACATTTTTCAAGCTTGTAAACCAATGTCAGAAAATATAGTTTCTAATGGACTTTCATCATTTAAGCAAGCTTATGTCGGATGTCTGACTCAGCAAAGGAGCAGATTTGCTCTGGTGCCACCCACTAAACCCCAACTGTTGCTAAATCGGTTCAATAAATCATTCGAGTATTCCTGCACTAGAGGTCTCTTTACCCTTCTTCACCTGTGGTTGATAAAGTGTGCAGGAGTTCTAATACACCATGGCACATGTTTTAACATAACCACTACACCAGTACAGGATACTGTATGTATCCTCTACAAAATGAAGAATTTGATAGGTAACAAAATTGCTCAGTGGAGTGGAAGGGAACGACACTCGATCAACTCAATGAGGAGAAGGAAGAAGAGCCCACCCTTGTCCTGCTCTGTAGTAGCCAGTGGGGCAGCCGCAGGTGTAGCCCCCATCAGTGTTGGAGCAGCCGTAGTTGCAGGGGTTCTGAGGGGAGACACATTCGTTGATATCCTGACACCCGCCGCTGAACTGCTCGTACTGGAACCCCGTGGGGCAGATGCACCGGAAACTGCCCAGGGTGTTGTGGCAGGAGGCCCCTCCACAGACCTGGCTGTTGAGGCACTCGTTCTCATCTGTGCACAGACAAGGGGCAGAGATTGAGGTCTTACAGGGGCGCCCACTGAGGGGACCATTTGAGAAAAAAATCAGCACCTGTCAAGGATAATTAATCCATCATCTTGGTCTTCAAACACCATGTTTTAAACATGTAAAACACCTCATCTATAAGTGGAAAAGCTAGGTAGGTACACCCCTTCCTCCTCAATTGTGGTTTCTCCATTCAAGGTTTCTCACACTCCTGCTGTCAGGACAAGCCAGGCCATCTTGAAGCTTCTAGAACATTCTTGGTGGCCTGAAGATTCTAGAACATTCTCTGGGGCATAAAGCTTATCAGAAGAATTCTGAGGCTCAACGCAATAGTTATGAAATCAGTAACGCAGAAGAGAGCACATCTCTTGCTTCATCACATTTTCCTGAAGATTACTGTGGCCAATAACCGAAAATTTACGTGTATTGTTCATGTTTGCATTTTTTATAATAGAAAACTGTGCTGTACTACTTTAGTTCTCATCGTGTTCTTTTGTTATTTGTCATATTTATGTTTATTTCCATAGTTTAGCCCCGATATACACTGTATACAATATATTATGTAGGAGAGGTTTTTCCCAGTATACCTTATTTTTTGGTATCTGCAGACAGTTCAGGAACATATCTAATTAAAATAAGGAGAGATGGGAGTACTGTGCTTTTCGTGCATGCTTTCCATTTTTCCAATTGGTACTCATCTTGACGCATAGAGGAAAACATGTGAGCGCTCATCTGACAAAACCGACCAATTCACAAATGTATTATGTAAAGGAATGGTTATGTCTTGACAGTCAGCTTGGACTTGTTTCATATGTCAAATGTTTCAAAAATAGCTAATGAAAAACACATTTTTCCCCACAGCATAAGAACAAAAGTTTAGGCTACATTCTCTTTTCAGTACAAATTCCACTATTTTCTTGTCCAAAATCAGTCACTTCATTGTTATTTTAACTGGTCACATAATAATAACAAAACCTTTGCCAGAGTTCTAATAACTTGTGTTTTATAACTCCACAATGTGTAAAATAACACCCTTAAAATTGATGATCCCTAATTGGTCTTTTAATGCAATTACAAATTATGGTCTGGAATGTGCTCGTTAATAAAGAACTAATTTCTCGTTTTACTGATTAAAGAAAACCTGGCATGCCAAGGAAAGACAAATTTTGTCTGGCTTAATCTACGTCTGATGCTCTGTTTATTCATTCCTAAAACCTAAATGAGGGTTGTCTTTTATTAATACTTTTTAAAATAAAACTATCAGCCTACATTATTTTTGACCCATTATTATTGTGTGTCTTAACCATAAAAGAGCAAAGATTTCCAGAAGAAGGAAATCTAATCACGCACTTCATGAAGAAAGCGTGACTTTAATTTAACAATATTGCAAGCTGAGTTTAAAAAAAACACACGAGGAGTCAAAACATTTTTCCCTCACACAATGAATATTCAACGGTTCCGGTCAATAAAGAACATTTGCTGGTGAAATTAGTCCGAAATGTTTGGGAACCGTGGATCTAATGCTTTTTAGTCTTTCGCTTTTTTAATATTGAATCCAGAGAAGAAAAAATGTCTTCTGAATTTTATTTTTTATTGTCCATTCAGTGAGATGTGAACACAGCCAGAGTTGCTTACCTACACACTGGTTCCACTGGTAATGCTGAAGGTAGCCTTGGGGACAACTGCACCTGTATCCTCCAATTAGGTTCTGGCAACCATACTGACATCTGTGGTTCCCATCACACTCATCCACATCTGGGACGCGACACAAACAAATGGTCAGCATGATCAAAACTCTAAAAGACAACACCCTGTCCACTCATCTTCATCCTCCAGACTCAGAATAACAAAAAAAAGCTTTCCATGGACATGACTTTGGATATGATTTGTTTAGGAGATTTATCGTCTGCAGACTTGCTGACAGAACATCCTCAATCACTGCGTTTTCAACTAAACAACCTTTTATTTTTAGTAAGAGATAAAGGAGGACAGTGGGAAAGTCCTGACATCAGTTCTGGTTTCATTCCGACAGCTTCAGTGACAGATTTGGAAATATTTCTGCGTTTTTCATTGTTCACACGTTACCACTGTGCATGTGCAATGCTATTTTAAAATCTTTCACAACACACATTACACAACAGAATCTGCCAAAACCTACATACAATTCCAAATTATTAAATGTTTCTAACAATTTCGGAACTACTTGAAAGTCAAAGCAATGTTTTATTTACAGCCTTATGAAAAGAAATCCAGGTTTGTCACTCATAATACAGGTAACTTGTACTGAGTTGTTAAAAATGTCAAATGCCTTACAGTACATCTTTGGCCGATGACATGCTGAGTACTAAATGTACTTTTTAGTATTGGTTTCTATGTCTAGTTCTGTATTATATATAGGTGGTCCTGAAAAGAAATGTAGGGTTAACCGTATTTAATGAACCCTACATACTGTACTTAAGACGTTTTTTTCTCTTTTAACAAAATATTTCATTTTTGCCTCCTAACATGGCATTTTTGTTCCACATTCTTTTGATTTTACGATTTTTTTCTGACCCCTTCTTATTTTTTTTCCGTCAAATGAGTGAAAACCATGGAAGTGTAAAATATTTTTCTAATGAATTAGAAAGTTGAACTTTTTTGAAGAGTAGCCACATGTCCGAGTTAAACTGCTGTGACACGCTGTTTCCTGATTAAATCTGAATTTAATATTTTTGTACGGTAATTGCAACACCTTATTAAAATCTAATTACTGAGGTCAGCTGATGAGAAAGATTGTCACAAACAAGAGGAGGCCATTTGACCTACTGTATCTTGCTCACTTGGTTGCTACCAGCTAATCAAACCCTCACCCAGCTATTTCTCAGGAACCCGAGAGAGAACACCTCAACAACATGGCTGGGCTGCTCGTTCAAGAAAGAATCAAAGTGCTTCTTGTTTAAAGCTTTTACAGAACCTGAACTTCTGTTCTACTTGTGGTCTGTGACCCCCATTTAATTTTGAAAATGGTGGCATGGTTCAATTTTACATCTCACTCTGGATTTCCCTTCCCATTTGTATTTAAATTGTGTTTCAATGGAGCTGTCCATGTGCTGTGATGTGCAATGATGTGCAAGAATCGTCCAGTTTTGTCATTTATCTGTTGTTGTTTACTTACTGGTATATTCAGCATTTTGGGGGGTTTTATGCATTTTTCTTGCTTTTCTTTTTGCTTATGAGTGAAGGAATAAAGTATGGCTTCGAAGACCACAAGTGGGCTCCCAGCAGACTTACCTTCGCAGTTCTGTCCATTCTGATCCAGTAAATATCCACGCTGACACTCGCAGCTGAAGCTCCCCGGAGTGTTCTGACACACCCCCTTTGCTCCACACAGCCCTGGGTCTGTGGCACACTCATTGTTATCTTGGAAAAAAAAAGATTGTTAATAAAACCCATGTTTGATTAGATCTTAGGCTAAAAAATATTGTTAATAAGACCCATGTTTGATTAGATTTTAGGCTAAAAATTTGTCATTTGGTCTTTTGTTCAGGATTCTCTTTAATATTGACATCTTTTTTAGCCTTATTAGGAAACAGAAACAGTGCTTTACTCAATACAGTACATATTAATTACCAAAAATAATTATTAACATACTGTAAATGTATATCTCATAAACCGAGCAAAGCATTGAAACCACTGAAAAAATACTAGTTGTTTAACTGCACTCTCTAAAAGCCTCTCAGTCACTTCATTGATGTTTATCCAATTTCAAGTGTTGAAGACTTAGGTCATGCAATCTGTAGAGCTGCTTGGCAGTAGTCTGCATATCCATAGCAACAGACAGCTCTCTTCTCCATAACAAGCAGTAGTTAAGTTGCCATAACTACAGAGGAGTTGAGTTCAATTTTGATTTATAGAGATCAAACTGAGATAATTGTCCTGAATAAAAAAAAATCAACAGACATTCGTTCCGTCTTAATTTTGGTAGACAGGCAGAAAACAAAAAGGTCAAGTTCACACGTGGATGCCTGACCTCCAGTGACATTTTGGGTCCTGCCATCCTTACCAATGCAGGCAGTGTGGTGTTGTGTGAAGCCGGGGGGACATTTGCAGGTGAACCCCCCAATCGTGTTGACACATAGAAACTGGCAGTTGTGCTGCTTGGTTGAGCATTCATCAAGGTCTGTGAGAAAGCAAATAAAAAGAGTTAGATTTACTGTACATGTTACACCTTCGGGCATGTCCACAAACACCTAAAACAAATGTAATACAAGCCCTTCTGATCAACACTTCACACAGCAACTTGACTCACACAATTGTAAAGCCAGTTCAGCAAATCCAGTGCAACAAATAATAGCAACCTGCAAGAATAACTGATGACGAGATCAAAATAATGTCCAACCTTATTACTCAAGTCATCAAGCGTGCTGATGGCTAACCAAATGACATACAAAGCAACCTGAATCTGCTCTGGAGACAGTGGAGACGATTCACTTGCTAACTCAGAGAGAGAGGAAAGAAAACTGTTTCAGCAAGCGCAAAGGCCTCTGCCAGTTTAAAAAAAAAGGTGTGCTAACAAATGAATCATACTGCAAAGATTTATTAAGCCTTACAGGCAACAAGAAAGCAGTCATTTTGTTTTTTCCATATCTGGAAACAAATAAATAGACCAGACTCCAGTCTCGAGAGCCACTGAGTAACATTTTTCTTTACTATGGTATTTAATTGCAGCACTGGAATAATAACTGTTTTTCATCGGATGCAGGAAGTCCCAAATTGTGTGTACCAAACATACACTCAGGCCAAGAGAGGTATGAGGAGAATTCGAAGCAGAGCGACTGGAGAGCAGAGCAGAAGATTGGGCAATCTGCCCAGCATCCTCCCAGCTAAGAGCTAACCTTGAAATTAGGTCAGCTGAAAATGCAGTACAATCAGAGGCGTCATTTTGCACAATATTTTTGGGATAAGGAGGGCAAAGTGTGCGTTTGGGGGATCTCTTTCCCTTCTTCCCACTGTGTTAAGCCATTTCATCCGTCCATCCATCTTCAAATTGATTAATGCAATCCAGGGTCAAGAGGGGGCTGGAGCCTATCACAACAATCAGTGGGCAGAAGGGAGAATACACTCTGGATTGGACACAGACGCATGCACAAACACACACACTCACACAGGGCCAGTGTTCTCAGAAGAAAGTTAACCTAACAGTATGTTTTTGGACTGTGGGAGGAAGCTGGAGCACCCAGAGGAAACAAACACCCACCCCAGTCATTTCATAGTGGATTTTTCATTCTGTTACAAGTACAAGACTGCTTGGGGGTGTAATAAATAAATCAGAATCTGGGTCTCCCCTTCAATTTTACTGAGTGTTTCCACTTTACATTTGTTTTCCTCCTTAGTGCCGGGAGGTGGGGTTGGGGCAAGTGTCTCTTAAAAATTCCCCCAAATTAAAAAAAAAACCACATCTAGAAAGAGACTCCTCACCACAGAGGAAAATTATCTTTAATGGGACACTAAGTTGTTCTATCTGATGGCAGGGTAGATTTCAACCTCCTTCCAGCTAGAGAGAGCTACACATAGCTAATATCAAAAGCTGTGTTCAAGTCACAGTCATGTCAGTGCTGCACTGCTTACCTCTGCAACTCTTGCCATCTTCCTGTAGAATATAGCCCCTTGGACAGGAGCACAGGTATGCCCCCTCAGTGTTTTTGCAGATGAAATTGCAAGGCTTCGGTGACTGGACACATTCGTCGACATCTACAATCCGAAAAAAAGCTCTGTATAAATTTTCACTCTTTTATTTGTAAATTAAAAGGTTTAATTCTATTAAACGTATCACAGGGGGAAAAGTGACTACATTTCACAGCTGAGTTTCTCCACTACGCACTTACCCACACATGATGTCCCACTGATGTCAGTGGTATACCCGGGTTTGCAGATGCAGCTGTAGGAGCCAATGCTATTGACACACTGCCCATTCCGACACAGCCCCCCGATGACACGGCATTCATCAATATCTACAGCAAAAGAGATTTTTGTCATATTACCATTTTCTGCAACTAGAACAAAACCAAGATTTATGTTCATTTTCAGTATTTCTGGAAAGATCAGAGGGGACAGAGCATTAAGCTATACTGTAGCCCCCCTAACTGTGGAACAATTTAGCAGTGAATGTAGAGGAAGCCCCATTTAAATCAAGGCTGAAGATATATTTGTTCCTCCTATTCTTGAATAGCCGCGTCCTTAACATTGTCGGTACTCTAGGTAGTTACAGTATGTGAGGATTTAAGCCTACTGTCATCTTGTTAATGTTCACAACATATCCCTTGCCTATCTGTACTGACACACGCCTTGGCCCTCTCTTGAACCTCTGTCTGGAGATGAACAATCCCATCCAATTAATAAGTGATGCTGGACCAAGGATGATAAAGCCAAGGCACTGTTAGACCCATTATGGCAGACCACAGGTTGATCAGACACAGCTAGGGACCTCATGCTGGGACAATAGCACTTGAACCCTATAAATCAGTCTGCAGTCTCGGAGGGGAGGTAAAGTGTCCTGGTAAATTTATTTTTGTCTTTGGAGAGTTTTTTTTATTATTTGCTTCTCCATGCTTAATGCTTGCTCTGTCTACTCCCCTTCCATGAGGCCCTGATTAACAGTTCTGAAAGCACTCTGTGACAATCAATCCATTGCAAAGGGCACTGCACCAAATAAAAATTGCCCTGAACTGAATTATCGTCACAATAATAATACACAGTATATGCCGAAGCAATTCCATCAGGATGTGCTTCCTTGATTATGTTACCTTTCCCATCCGTGGTGTAGCCAGGACCAAGCGGACACATTTTCTTGTACTGGGTAGTGCCAGGCAGAGGACAGAGCTCACAGCTAGACCCCCAGCCTCGGCCCCCATCACAGCAACACTCAGACTTGGTCACCGGGTTCCTGCTGGTGGAGGTCATCTGGCACAGGCTCTGGAGCACCTCCGTGAAACAGAATCCCTGGCGGTTGTCTGGAGCAAGGAGAGGAATTTGTTACACACAGCTTCATGCAAAATTGGTCACAAGCAAGAAATACTAGGGGGCCTGCCAAAAATGTCAACATTCTGTCTTCCTCCGCACTTACAAATGAGGATCAAAATTGGAACGCCAGGGAAAAGAAATCTAACAACTTTGAAAAACCCCAGTACTGCTGTTATTACAGCTATAGAAGTGACCACAAAGGCTTGTTTCCACCTCACTAGATGAAATAAAAGAGTTTAAATCTGTTCAAAGCAATGATAAAACTGAAGGGAAAAACACCAAGTCGAATGGTTTGCATTAGAGCTCTAAGTATCCTGTCCTGGGGGACTCCAGTCTCTTCTGGATTTTGCTTCAGCCAAGTACTTATTCACATGCTCATTGACTTCAATTATTTATTTGAGACCTATTTATTAAATCTGCTTTCAGATCTTAAAAGGTTACATAGGTATCAAACCTGTACTAATCATCAGAACAGGCTTCATTAAGAAGTGGACTTTGGCACATTTCAGGAAAAAAAATAAAGACTGCCATTTCCAACTGGGTCAGGCCATCCTAAAGTGATCACACTACAGTCAGCTTTTATTCAGAAATAGTGGAGCAAATACTTAATCAGCAAGATGAGGAGAGGGGAAATGTGTTTCTTTGTGCTGAAGTTGTTGGAAATAGGGTGCTAAGTTATTTTTGAAACCAAGCAAACACATGAGGTACAAGCACCGATTAGCACCAGTGATTAAGGGCCCAATCGGACCAAAACCAGAAGACCAGGTGTTTCAGCCCCGGTTTAAGCCAGCACGCTGCTAAAAATGATTTGGCATGTGCACATGTGCTCCTGTTCAGAATCCATGGGTTACTAAGATAAGATGGTTACCTATGCATTCTGTCAGTGTGGAGCTTGGAGAAAATCCTTCATTGCAAACACATCTGTAGCTGCCAACTGTGTTCACACAGCGTCCGTTCTCACAGATGCCTGGTTTGGCAGAACATTCATTCATATCTGACCGAAAACACAGGATACACAGAACTAGTCAGAAATACCTCGGAATAGAAAACAGATGTACAACATTATGAAAATACAAGAACTGTATAAGCTACGGTCCTGCTATCGTTAAAATCATTTTGTCAGTATTACATGATGTACTAGTCTGTGTGGTTTACAATCCTTTGTCAACCACTACCTAAAAATAACTTCAGCTTCCTTAAACAATTTAAGACATTTTGAATCAGTTAAAAAAATGCCATAAATTAGGAAAACGTATGACATAAATCTTCCAGACTTTTCCACTCAGATGCAATGCGTGCTTTATGTTCTATGAAGAGGGAGTTTAGCAGCAGCAGTTGATATTGCTGCACAGACCTTTCATGAACAAAAGAATTATAATCCAGCACAGTGAGAACAAGGGGAAATTACAGGCTTTGTTTATGACAAACCTTTCCCTAGACTGGGGAGAATAACAATTTGATTTTTAAGGAAAAGTCGATTTTCTATTCAGTCTAAACTTACAGGGTTTCTGGACAGGTCATTGGAAAGGTCAGTTTTTGGCTGAAAAGCAAAAAGACGGTCAGGGATCAAGGCTAGCTGGACCATTCCATCTATAAAAGGTATCTGTCTTACCAATGCATCCATCTCCATTAGGCTGGCGAACATATCCAGGTGCACAGATACACATGTAGGTGCCTATCAGGTTTTTACAGGTCATTCCTCTTGTTTCGCAGTCATCAATACCATCTTCACATTCGTCTTGGTCTTTAATACAAAGGAGATATTATGATGTACACAAACCTAAAACACGCCTAGATGTAGGAATTTCGGATGTTGGCTTTTAGGGCGAGCCTGTTAACACTTTAACAATGTAATGGATTTAAAAGCATTATCTAAAGCTGGACTGAAAAGCAGACCAAGTGAAACTGAATCCATTCCCCAAACAAAATGTCCTGGACTACGACATCTGTTTAAAAATTAAGATAATTTATATTCTGTTTATACTGTGATGTAAATACGATCTTATAGCCGAGACAGCGTGAATAATTCAACCTGGTAGAGCTCTGCAATGTTAACATTTAATTCCCACGCTCCATCAATTTGATTTCACACTGGATATTATATCCTGTTACTGGGAACCTTCCCTTCACCAAGGACGAGAAGTACTCATCAAAGGGAATTTTATTTGTTAAAGTGTTTGTTGTATATGGAAAAAAAATGGAAAACATTTTGTTGATTTCGCTTATAGTGGGTTTTTTTTTCTGTACAGGCCCAAGTTGTGTTTTTAGTAAGATTATGAGTTCCAGTCAAAAACGTTCAACTGGTTTCTACAGGTGTCCCTCTTAATAGAAGTGGTCAACTTCTGTTACCAAAACAGTAACTTCTGCTTCACACCCTTTCAATACCCTGAGTCCAGTTTATTACAGTGTCACTCCTAAAGAGACATCTGACATTCTACTGGTAATAACAATGGTAATTGTTAGACTACTATTAGAATTTAACTAGCAAGCGGTTTAAACCAGATCATACCAATAAATACCAGTTCAACCCAGTAAAAACTGGAATAACTGGAATGACTGCTAGGGGAGTCCAGAGCTTTGACCACTACTTTGCACCACTAACCACAATTCTATGTTTCAGTTACTGTATGTCCGGTTTTCACACCCTGCGTGAAGAGATTTGGTTTGAATGGAATAGCAGAACTACCAACATCTTAGCTCAAAATTAAAAAAACAAATTACCTCTGCACATTCTCCCATCTTCTCGGAGCACATACCCTTTGGGACACTTGCACTCATATGATCCCACAGTATTGACACAACGGAAAGCACACAGCAGAGGATTCTGAGCACATTCGTTCACATCTAACAGAAAAGAAATCAGTAGGTTTGTTGATCGATTTCGCCACAATGGAATGCTACTGTATAAATTAAAATTCATAGAATCATCTGAGTTGTTTTTTTAACTAACTCAGTTTCAATGGCGCTAGTTCACTGGTCATCATTCAAATGAAAATTATCCATAACATCCACATAGACACAAATTTCAAGAATATAAAAAAACAACATTTTCTAAAAGCATACAGATAATATTTTACTGAAAATAGAAGAAACATTGTGACTATACCTTCACAAGTCATCATAGGCCCAGGCTCAAATCCCTCGTCACATGTACACTCGAACGCGCCAATGAGGTTTGTGCATGTGCCATTGCCACAGGGGCTTCCTAATTCGCACTCATTGGTGTCTAAGAAAACCAAGTCAATTAGGAAACTCATCTACACTGCTCATTCATTAAGACAGACATGAGAGATCACAGAGACAAATCAAGGTGGAGTTAAAATGGAAAATGTAGAGTGCAGAAGTTGTGCTGCCCTTTTTTACGATGCAAATTAATTATCGAAGTGGCAGCGTTTGCAAATTTGAAAAACACAATGGCCGAAGACTTTAATCAATGCAACGGCCTTTGAACTAGAAAGAGGCTTAAATTAACGAGTTGAACAACTGGGCTCTGGACAAAGAGTGGAGAGAAGAGTTCATTAAAAAAAAAGCTGTCCCTTTAAAAGACAATGATTTCTTACTTCAACAGCTAAGGGAAGAGGCGATGAGGCGAGACAATTTACCAGAACTCACCCTCACAATTCACACCACTGAAATCCAGCCGGAAACCCAGGGGACATTCGCATCTAAACGAGCCGTCTGTGTTAATGCACTGCCCGTTTTTACAGGTGTTTGGATCTGCCGAGCATTCATCCAGATCTGTTTCCAACAAACACAAATGTTCAACAAATCTTTTTACCGGCTGTTAGAAATTAAACAATTCTGTGTAGCTATATCTACGGGGGTTGTGGTATGTTGAGAGTATTACTCAAATTAAATTTTTTTTAGCACTATCATTAGAAAACTGAGAAGAACAAGACAGAATTCCTATTCAAAACTATTCAAATGTATTCAAAATGTTAAATGTCTGAATCAGACTTCTGAATGTGCCAGTCTTACCTACTCGATTGTCGTATCTGTCCACATGAAGGCCAACACCGGCACACAGTAACGCAAAGAGCGCTAGAATACAGTAGAACACAGTTCACATTTGAAATATATTATTATAATCAGTGACATTTGTTGACCATGTAAAGCACCTGTATATCCTGTTTTGCTTTGTTTAAACCCAAACTATTTGGCTCTTTACTGTCTAACAGGAACATGGTGTTGGTGATAAATTACTTATGCATCAGCAAAACATTTTATAAGCCTTAATTAACGGACACATGGATTTATAGCTGAAAATAGGCCGTGACAGCCTTCTACTGTAACTATAGTATGTAAAAGGATATTTATGAAAGCATGGTTATACAGTAGATCAATCTATGCCATAGCAGTAGTAGTTACAGTAGCAATAGCAAGAGCACAGTTATTCGCTTTACAAATCCAGCAATGCCACAGCAGAAAACCGTTTGCAACAGTCCCACAATCACATGTATCTAACACTGCAGTGTCACTTTCAGGATATTGACTGCTTTCCACGCACTGTCGTTCCTTCCGGGGCACAAGTCACAGGGGTCTCCCCATCCCTGCCCTGGCATTGCACTGCAGCAGCACTCGCTCTTGGTGAAATTGAGGGGCCTGGGGGCCTGGCACCTCCCATCCTCAAACTTGCTGAAGCAGTAGTGGCGCCGCTCATCTGTGGGATGGTGAAACAGCCACATTAAACAAAATCTTTTTTTCCATTTCACTGGGAATCCACTAGCTCCTTTGAAGACCACCCTCAACCTAGGCTGGCACAGGTCCCCGCTCAAATTTCTACACCTGTCTGCACATAACAGTGGCTGGCAGTCTCAACTGCTACACTTAGTGCGTGCACAAGTGTAATTGTGCGTCATGAAAAGCATTTCTGTCCATTGTATCAGTAAAGGAAAAGAAGGGACAGAGTAAGTGACAATGGGCACACAGGTGAGAAAGAGTCCATATGAAGGGGAACCTGTTAGAAGCTGAAAGCTATAAATGAATGGAGAGGTTTAAAAAAGAAAGTAGTCTATCACTGACAGAAGGGGGACGGTGTAAGATCTTCTCCACTGTGTGTCCATTCTCATCTACCCTGTCCTTTGTTCTGCTGTGCTTTTTATTCCAACCACCTTAAATTCAAATTTTCGAATTCAAAGAGCTTTATCAGCATGACTGTCCAATTACAATACTACCAAAGCCGAAACGATTAACAGAACATTTCCAGACATTTACAGTAAAAGGTTACTGGACATTCATAGACATCCCATAAATCATTATTGTGAGACAGGCCCATTGGCTGTTGGTGTGACAGGAGATCAAATACTGGGCTGCAGCTCTGCTGAGCTTCCTCCCCCAGTAGGATTGGAAGCTTCTCTGGCAGGTTTGGTAATTCTGGGATTAGATTTATTTTAGGGAAGAAGATTCTTGTATTTTTCACAGAACTATCTCTCTCACACACATACACACCTGAAAAAGTCTCAACACTTAAAAAAGCCCTGAAAACTAAGTAAAATTAGCACATCTTTTTGCGTGCAGTTATGAAGAGATAGAATTAACTCACCAATGCATCTCCTTCCTGAAGAAGACAACACGAAACCACTGGGACACAGGCACTTGAAACTGCCTTCGGTATTGGAACAGGTACCAAACACGCAGATATCTGGGCTTTGAGCGCATTCATCAATGTCTACAAAAAAAACGTCCATCATGCCAGTGCCTTTACTATTTTCTTCTAGAGTAACTGTAGTGTATCTACGTAAAATAATCCGTTGTAGAGGAAGAAATAGCTGCTACCTTTTACTCAAACGCAACAGAAAAATAATGGCCATGGAGACTAAAGAGCTGTTTATCAGTCTAATTACTTAACTGATGTTATTAAACCAAAGCAAGTTGTAGACTACCCTTCTGATGTTATTTGCCACACATCCATTGAAACTAAAAAGCTAAAAAAACAGCTCACAGAAGTGATGATGTAATTTAATTACAATAAAGCTGTATACATTTACTCAAATAACTCACAAAAAACTTGTAGGTTCTAGGTTTCATCATTGCAGTATATCCACAAACATTCTAACTTTTGAATTGGTTGCGGTTTTGGTAGGACAAACCACAGATTATATTTTATTGTAATTTTGTAGAATCAGGTGTAGTATTCACAGACAGCTCCCTGTAGAACACACTTTCTTTTACAGATAATTTATTCTGTCGGGGCTCGTGTAAACACATTTATCTAAGAGGGAAATTCTTGCTATTTGAATTGGTTGCATAAACGTTTTTTCTCTAATTTGTGGTATACAGTGAAGGTCTAAACTAAAGCTTGGAATAATCTTTCCCTTTCCTAAAATTTATTTACTCCCTTGGGATTCTCATGTCTTTTATCACAGATAAATCACACCACAGAGATTCCAGGGATGAATGTATTCACCACTTATCCTCACTGACTCCTCTTATACAAGGATCTTTACAAACCACAGCTGCTTTGCACATTTACAGTCAAGTCAGACTTGACATCCTGTATACTGTGTACCAATGGCTTCTTTTACTACAAATAAGAATTGTTTGGTATTTTTACACTTCGGTATGTACACTAAATGTCTTAATGTCTGTTATACCTTCACACTTCTCATCTTTTAAGTAGTATCCAGGTGGGCAAATACACCTGTAGCTGCCGTCTAAATTCTGACAGATACCAGGGCCACAGGTTCCAGGATTGACGAGACATTCGTTGATATCTAGAAAATAGAAAACATTTACTGCATCTCCATGTCTGGTTTGAGTTTTTAATGCCAAAAACACACTTCTGTTTCTAAACTTAATGAGTCCACAGTAGTGTGGGGATTAGGCCAGCGAGGAAAATCTGTTTATTGTTTCAAGATGTATATTCCATCACCTCTAAGACATTTTTAAAACTGAGGCACATGGTATTCCTGTGGTTTGTGCAGGTATTTGCTCAAGCAAAGTTGTTTCAAGTTTGCACAAACAGTACAGCACTGCAGAGGTTATGCAAACCAAGAATTGGGGTTTTTGTTGGATCTAGAATCCACCCAGAGAAACAGAGGAGCTTTCACATACTAATCTAACTATAGAATAAGACTTCAGAGAGCATAGTGTGTGAATTAGCACTTGCTAAAACCAAGGTCTTCATAATACCCTTTGGTATAGGGAAACACCTGAACAAGTTATTCACATTAGTACAGTATATTCACATCCAATCATACACTGTTTAAAACAGATTCAGAGGCAGAGCCATTATCACGAAAGCTATGATTCTCCTGTATATTTCTTCTGCTGACTTCACAGTTTTATATGGTATTGCTTCTAAATAGTTGTACGGGAAATAGAAAGCATCATGTCACCAAAATCTAAGCTCAAATTGAGAACAATGAATTACTTTTTGTGTTTTTAGCTCATGTAAATTAAATGCTGCTGGCAAATGAAACGTTATAAAACCCTTTGCTTTTTTTTTCATAGGAAACAAAAATAACCCTGTGGGTGACTTTTAGCCCTGAATTTACGAACAGATTTTTCCTTTGAAGAAATAACATATTCAAACTCTACGATTAATATTGTGATAGTGATGGAGAAGATCTCCTTTCCCATTACCTATACAAATCCTGCGGTCGGCTGTGAGCTCATAGCCATCACGACACACACACTGGAATGATCCTATGGTGTTAATACAGTTGCCATTCCTGCAGAGGCCCCTCTGAGTTGAGCACTCGTCCGTATCTAAAAGAGAAACGAACATGAGGTTCATATACTTCTACTTTAAGAGAGGAGGCCATTCAGCACACTGTGCTTGCATGGTTGCTCAGTCCTCAATGATCCAAGGATTTCATTCAGATGTTCTCTGAGGATCTTCAGGGATTTTATCCTCAACAACACGATTCGGCAATTCATGCCAGATATCCTCTTCCATTTGTATAAAGAACGGCCTCCTGTTCTCAGCTCTAAACACACTTCTTCATAATGTCCACTTGCATCCTTCACTGGCTGTTTAATTCCTGAGCATAAAGTAATCCATTGGGTTCACTCTGTTAGTGTGTTGCAGGATGTAGAGTACTTGTACCAGAAATCCCACTGTAACTGCCTCAGTGCAAGACTGACAATGTTTATACTTTGTCTTTTAGAGAACAAATAGATACAGCTTGCCTTTTAGGAAAAAACATACAAATTGGGTGCACTTTACAATATTTAAAGACATTCATTTTAGTCTTCAAGAACCTTTTCCTTCAAAAACAAAATAAACTGGAGAGGCCACATTTAGTCGATCTGAAATATTAAATAAAATTCTTTAAATGGTTTAAGGTCAGTATAATGTTAAAAATCAGAAAAGGAACAATTGAGACATCTTTGTGTTTAGTTCCCACGATTCCGCAGGCACATACTCACCAATACAGTCATTATTGTGAGAGAGCTGGAACCCGGGATAACACAGGCAGTTGTAGGAGCCAACTGTGTTTTTACAGGTGCCATTTCCACACGGCTGCCTTTCGCACTCGTCAACATCTGCAACAAACAACAACGCTCTTATCAGAGCCTTCTGCTCTCAGGCCAACCTGCAACGTGTAGTGCTGTGTTTCAGTCACACATACGTCTTCTTTCATAAAATGTCCCCCAATTGACTTTATTTCGTTACACACAAACTGTATTAGAGACCACTGCAATGGGTGTGTAGAAAGCTACATCACCTACCTATACACATGGATGCATCTGCAGTTGGCTTGAATCCATTCTGACAGATGCAGCGATAGCTTCCCACTGTGTCAATACATTGCCCATGGCTACAGATATTGGGAATCTCAGCACATTCGTTGCGATCTGTTGAATTATGAAAAAAAGATCAACCTGCATATATCGCCTTTGTTTATGCACTTGTTTTGCATGAACTTTCACACAGTTACAGTTGAGGTTTGTTCATTGTTCAGACACTATTCTCTTTAGGTTTGCTTTCAAAGTCTTATCAGCCTGTGTCATAAACTATACTTGCTTCTTATATTGGCTCCCTTCTTGATTGTATTTTCCATGCATATAAAAGAAGGAAGAATAACAGGAACCAAACATGCCTCATATTAAACTGAAACCGTTCTCTCCATTGTCCCAGGCCAGTGTTGACCCTTTCCTGTGAAATTGTAGTGGTGTTTTTATAAGGGTACTGAAACAAAAGACTTGCAGTCCCTTTAATAACTGACTACACAGAAATGTTTATTAAAGACCAAGCAATGTGCCTTTAGGTTTCAAACATTTTCCATTCATTTTCTCTGTCATTTCATACAGACCTGAAAAGAAATTTTAATAAAGTGTTTTCTGTTTTTTTTTACTGAATATCTTCTGGCATAATAAAGTTTATCTCTGGTTTGCTATGCACCATACTCTGACCTCCAAAAGGTGTAATGACATCACACTAACCTCGAAAAGACATCACAATGACCTCAAAATGACATCACATAGACCTGTAAACGACTTTCACACTGACATCACAATGACCTCCAAATGACATCACATTGACAGTAAACACAACCTTTTTGACCTTCAAACACCATCAAGTCATTCATATTTATGCAAAGATCTCATGAAGCTTTTAAGTCTAATGGGATGATGCAGAAATAAGGCCAACAAGGTTTTTCTGTTTTGTGGTGAAGACTCACCGAGACACTGGCCAGTGGGCGTGAATCGGTAGCCTGGTTTGCATTCGCAGCGGTAGCTCCCGGGCAGGTTCAGACACTCCGCATTTCGTTGACAAACGGGTCCGTTCTGGCATTCATCAATGTCTGCAGTCATTACAGCAAAAAAGCATGCAATCTAATATCGCTTTTAAATCAGCACTGTTAAAAATGACTGTCACTGGTCTGGTGGGTAAAAAAGCCAAGATTATAGCTGGCAATTCCAGAATTCTCTTCAGTTTTCAGGGAGATAATCATAAAATGTCTGACTCAAGAACAGAGCAAAATAACATCTTTTTAAAACACCGATGCATGTGGTAGCATGATCAGTGACTTGACATTTACAGTATATTCATGAAAATGTTAAAACCATTTAAATTATTTGTATTTCAGCCAAAATAAAAGCAAAGTTATTTTTTCAGTCCCTGACTATTGCTTTTACATATTAGAGTTCAGAACGTACACAATGTCATTTTCTGGTGGGATGGGAACAATAGTGCATTTAAAAAATTAAAATGATACTACAGAACATGAAGAAAACAGATTTATCTTCATATTCTTGTACCAAGATGAATTTTCACCTGAGCTTGTATGAATGTTTTTAGTATTATGAGTTAAGATGAGCAAAACATCAGACTTCCATTTTCAAAGTTTTGGAAACTGCTTTTACTTAGAAATGGTTTTCAATAACAGTAAGTTTTATTAGTGTGGTGGCCGCAAATAAAACACCTCTAAAAACTTTCAAAAGATGTCATATCTTTTGTAAGAAGGAACAGAGACAGGGAACTAAAATAGAATTTCACATTTTTTACCAGTTTGCAGGAAACACAGTGACAGAGGATCTAATGCAGAGAGCTGCCTCACCTTCGCAGATCAACAGCTTGTCGTTGTACACAAAGCCCATGGGACACTCACACCTGAAGCTGCCGATCATATTGATACACACTCCATTCTCACAGACTCCCGGGATGTCTCTGCATTCATCGATGTCTGTTGAAAAGCAAAGAACTCTTGGATTCTGGCTTTTAGCAAGGAGCAGGAAATCAGCGTCACATTTAACTTCCTTTTTAAATGTATTTTTGAAGAGTTAAAGGCCTCATTCTCTGTAAGTACCACAGTTTCAAAGCTTTTATGTAAATACTTTAGCTTGTGATTTTACAAGCAGATGTGAAATTTATATATTTTCTTCCTTTTCATTAGTCTAAAATGCAAGGATTAACAAATAAAAGCAGCAGTAAAAGTATATGAGTTGAATGACGTAACATTTTGAACAATTTTATGTTTGAGTCTGTCAATAAAGCTGCTTATTCTGTTAAGGGTTATGCCACCATAAAGCTTATCTTGGAAGAGTTTAAGATTAAGGTAGGACTACACCCTGGACAGGACGTCACTCCATCACAGGGTACAAGGCAGGATACGCCCTTAATAGGATGCCAGTCCATGCACACTCATGGACTTCTGAGTCACCAATTAACCTAGCCAGCATATCTCTGGGAGGCAAGAGGAAACCAGAGTTCCTAGAGAAGACCCACACAGATCCAATGAGAACATGACACTTCCACACAGAAAAAAAGACATGGGTCGGAATCGAATCCAGACCCAAGAGGTGTGAAGCGGCAATACTAACTGCTATGCCAAGAGGTACTGCTAATAAGCTCATGTATTATATACTTCATTAATTCATTTATTTGAGATATTCTAAACCCAGCATGGGAAAATCCAGTCCTGAGGGCCAGGAGTCTACAGGTTTTACAGATACTTTTTAATTACACCTGATTAAGACTTAAACAAACAGGATTGACTTTGAAGGTTTGACTTCTTAATCATTTACATTGGTCAATTAAGTCCATTCAATGAGCAGAGGACCCTGTGGCCTCTGAGAGTCAAAGATGTCAATCCCAGCTCTATACCCTTCTGCAGCACCTGTTCAGGTAGGAAAGGCAAGAATAACAAACTGGATGTGACAGGCATCTCACCAATAGGTTTTCCACTGATGATATCAATGATGTATCCTGGTCTTTCACTTCCACACAGGATGGCAAACTCATCTAGGAATGAATTAAGGAACAGATCATTAAAGCAGGAACATTAAGTCAGAAATCTGTGCTGAAGTGCTGTGCTGGTACTCACTGGTGCTGGGTATGGGACATTGCTCGCATGGCTTATTCCAGGCCCGGCCGATATTGTAGGAGCAGCAGCACATCTTCTTGGTCATGTTGAAAGCCAGCTCTCCATCACAGGTTCCATTGTCAGAATAAAAGTTCCTGTAGCACAGACTCCGCCTCATATCTGCAGTTAAAAAAACACACAAAATACAACTGTCCATATTCCAATAACATGTGATTCTGCTTCACAATTTCAAACACACTACCTAAGAAGAAAGTGTGTTGCACTTGAAGTGCAAAACTGAGCAGAGCATTCGAGGCACTGTCTGCCAAACCCCCAGCATGTTGGACAGGACTCAGTCACACACAAATATACTATTGGAAGTGATGGAGTAATGGAGGAATGCAGATGCTTTGCACACTGGGCTAATGATTCAGCTCAGGTCAGCCACACTCAATCTGTCTGTCTCTGCCTTATGACTGCTCACTACCCACAATGAGAAATCTGTATGGTATTTTGCTTTAAAATCTCCTACGTTGCACTAACTTTGAATGACATAACCTTGTCATGGTCTGCTATGGTTTTTAATATGTTTGCCGGGAAAGTAGTGGCTTTCCCGTGCTATTACAGAATATCCTACTTTTACGATGACATACAACAGACAAAACCTTCATAAGGGCCTTTCTGTGTCTTCAGAAAAGTGACCCATGATAAAAGAGAGCAAACTACAGTATATACAGTATATATACAGGCACACAAACCTACCCATGCAGTTGTTACCACCATTGACCTGCATGTAGTCTGGGGGACATATACAGGTGTAATTCCCTACTGTGTTATAACACTGTCCAGGGCCACAGATACCAGGCCTCTCACATTCGTTAACATCTGGAAATGGAAAAAGACATTTCAAGATAAACGTCTTTCAAACAATTGTGATGCAAACACGTCAGTCACAGATGCAGAACTGGAGGTGTACTGTATAAAGCAAATTATTTAACCTTATACTCTTTCACGTTTTTGTCTGAAACCTGAAACAAAATGAGTGAAATATGAGAAAATTTAATCTACTCCTTTTGCATTGATTATCTTTGCTAGAAGCTAATCCCACAGGAGCTACAGTATTTTAGAACTGTTGTGAAGCTGTCACATAGTCCATTAATGACAGCAGAGAAGGACCCACAATACTCACAGTTTCCCAGGTCCTGAAAAGCTTTGGAACTGGCAGTAAGCAGGAGTGGCGTTTTACAGTGTGTTGTAATACAGAGGAACAGCTGTACTCTCAAGGAGATGAAACCCATAAACCATTAACCAGCAGTTCTAATAACATTTGTCTCCTGACTTCAAAAGATTGTGTGATGTGCACAGCATGCCAGAGAATGCAGTTCTGCTGCAAGGACAAGACAGAGAGAGCCCTTAGGAGGGCCCTGTGTTTCCAGCGTTGTATTAAAAGGAAGGGTGAAGACTCACAGCAATAACTTGTGCACGTCAGCACTAAGAACCCAAGTCTGCAGTGAAGTTTTGTTGATGTGATGGATGCTAAATAAAAAATTTGTTTTCTAGTTCCAAATTAAGCACTACAGAAAAGTATAATAAAAACACCCTTTCACACACAGTGATTCAGTAAACAAGCCAAATGTTCAAGTCTTTCTCCATACCTTCACAGATTCTTGTCTCCTCATTTAGCTCGAAGCCCCTTGGGCACTCACAATGAAAGCTACCAAATGTGTTAATACAATTTCCTCCTTGGCAAAGACCTGGTAGCTCCTGACATTCATTGATATCTGCCAGAGGCAATAAAAGAAGGGTAAAAAACTTGTGTCATTTGTAATAATACTTCGCTGCAGCTCTGTGCTGGCCCTGGGGAGGCTCCAAACACAACTGCTTCACAGAAGGTTCTTGCATTATAATAATATAATCATGCATTATACTAATAATATGTACAACAAAACCTATAATGATTATTTCATATTGAAGTAATTTAGAAGTAACAAAGACAAATGTAAAAGCAATTTCAAACATGTGAGGAAATATTTTTCAGAACTCCACTTGATATCCCAGGTTAAGATAAATTCTAACATTTACAGTGAGAAATCATTTAAAGTATTAACTCCCAAATTCTATAACATGTAGATTCCCAAAATGCAATATTTATTAAAATAATTAAACTACGGCTACAAAAATCCTACAAAGAATCCTTATGATTCATATACTGCACTGTACACACATATTATACTACTGCAATTGCAGTAACAATATGTGTCAGACCTCACCTTCCAAAATAACTGTGATGGGATTAGGTCGGAATCCTTCTCCTCCTGGGCACAAGGTCTTATACTCAGCTAAAATGAAAAAAATATCTATTACATTCTCAGAGCAGCTTTGATGGCTTCAATAGATGTAAAAGTTTTGCTTTGTATCCTCTAGCATTCTTTGAATTTGTATAGATGTACAGTACTTTCATCCCAAGGGATCCCAAAGATTTTTGCATATAGGAGGGAATCTATTCCCTCCACCACTGAAGTGCACCTGGGGGACATGTGAGTGTCATTCTCCCCCAGCAGCCCCTCTGGTTTAACGTACAGTGTTTCCAGTCACCACAATGGGGGCACTGGAGTGGAAATTCTGGACCAGAGAGAAGAGTGCCACCTACTGGCCCAGCAAAACACTCAGACAAGCAAACTGGTCTCCCATCCTAGTTATACAGCTCCTTAAACATCCATCATTCATTAGGATTTAACTGCTGATTTGAAATCATTCTAAAAACAAAACTTTTTGGGCCACTGAACCACAATGCTATTAGTGCAAAGGGCATCATAAAAACAAATACAAAACTTCTGAACTCTTAACAAGACAAATGCGTCTGATTAGCACTAAGAACACACATCCTTTTCTGGAAGAATTAAATGAGGTGTATTTTCCAGATCAAAACCAAAGGCTCCTCCACAGGAACCCTTGTGAAGGTCTAAAATCCATCCATTTTCTAATTCAGGGTCACTGGGGAGCCGGAGCCTATCCCGGCAAGCAAAAAGCACAAAGTGGGGTCCACTCTGGACGGGGCACACAGACACAAACACACTGAAACCAGGGCCAGTTTTCCTAGAGACAAATAACCTAGAAGTATGTGTTTGGACTATGAGAGGAACCAGAGCACCTGGAGGAAACCCACATGATCACAGGGAGAACATAACAACTCTAACGCAAATAGCACCCCAGGTCCGGATTGTAACCCAGAGCCCCAGTGCTTGCTGCAGGGCAACAATGCTAACTACTGCACCACCAAGCCCCCCAGTGAAAGCTTACCACAGTACATTCGTGTACAGCATGTTTGCAGCTCTCCAGTGCTTTTACCATGCTTGTATCAGTTACTTTACTTGAATTTTCTATGCCTCTCCAACGGTTTGTATCTCACTGCACTTCACCATGCAGTTGTCCTTGTCTTCTCTCAGGTTTACCACTGCTTATGAAGTATTCTCTCCGCTGTCCCCCAGTGAAACGACGGACTATATTACACTTACAGGAGTTGATGGCAGGACAGGCCTCACAGGGGTTGCCCCAGGCTCGGCCCAGGGAGCAGCAGCAGGAGGCCTTGGAGACACCCACACCGATCTCATTGGAACACTCCAGGCTCAAAGATGCATCTCCACGGGCCCGCACATCCAGGTAGCAATTGCCAGAACGCGTGTCTAGCAGAGGTAATAAAATTACCATGCTTAAGCCAATGTGGATTTAAAGGAGTCACGTTACGTTACAGTTCCATAGTATGCATACAAAATACTATACAATCCTTAAGTGGGTAAGTTCCTGATGTACTGGGTTTAATATTTAGTTATAAATTACAGCTCATTTTTTGTTGACTTTGGTCGACTGTTAATTCATTCTGTATGTTGTTTTGTGCCAACAATTAATAACAAGAACGCACAGCAAGAAGAAAGTAAGAACTACTATAAAACTCTCATGGAAAAATTATACTTTTGTAGTGATTTCAGGAAAGGAGGACTTGGTCTGTATGTTTTGTTTGCTTTACAAAAAATCTGGATCTTTGTGTTAAAATTAAATTTAAATTCCCTTTACAATCTGATCTTCTGGAACTCTCAGGGCACTGCAATGTCACGGAACATGCAGTAAATAGGTGCTGTAAGGTCTTACCAACACACCCGACACGGGTCGGGTTGAGCTCAAAATCTGGAGGACAGTTGCAGACGTAGCTACCAGGAGTGTTCACACAAATTCCACTGATGCAAGTGGTTGGGTCAGCACACTCGTTGATATCTGGAGAACACAGACATGTGACACATACTGTATGAGAAAGAACACATCCTTTAAAACCCTGTGGTGCTTTCTCCGAGATCTGCAGGAGAGGGAGGGTCCCAATCAATGGTAAGTCTTTGTGCTGGACTGCAGCGACTATCGTCACTGATGGGAGCAGTGACTAATTCAGAATGACAACATATCCAGGGTGGGGAAGCACAGTAACCATGATGAGGTTATTTTTTCCAGCAAGGGTCTTGTAAGGCAAAGACAGGCGATTGGAGGGATGGCTGTCATCTCCAGAGAAAGAGCTCTCGCAGAGACACAACCTGTCTGCTCACTTCAAGGAAAAAAAGCTGTGCTTTGCTTGGTAGGAAACATACAGGTGTAATGAAGAAGTTCAAGTAGGTAGCTGTGTCAGCATTTGTAGGCTGAAAAGGAACAAGTAAAGGTTTATTCCATGCTGAAAAGAGAAGAAAAGAAACACAACGTTTAGGCTGTGGAGCCCCCTCCACCTGAAGGGACACCTGAAGAAGGCTCCATAGCCATAATGTTGTGTTTCTTTTCTTCTCTTTTCAACATGGAATAAACCTGTACTTGTTCCCATACAGTTGTAATGTTCTTCATTGCCCATAGTGTCTAATCTTAGTAAACCACACCAGTCCATGCACTGCCAACCCACACATTTTTATTTCAGCTGAGTCAATGACATGATTTGCTTTGAGTTATATTATAAGAAAAGAAGCTTGGGGTAAGAGCACAGGGTCAGCCATTTATACGATGCCCCTGGAGCAATTGGGGTTAAGGGCCTTGCCCAGGGGCCCAACGGAGTAGGAACTGATAACCTTATAGCCACAGGCAGATCCTTAGCCACAGAGCCAACGTGAAAGAAACACTGTAGATGGTAGATTCATATGTGGCCCATTCTAATACGACATGCACTGGAAAGGGGATATGACAGGCCTTATGAGTCACTCATTCTGTGTTTGGGCCAAGTCATGTCACCAGCTGGCTGGGATTCCCTGAGTCTCTGTGAGCAACTGCCTCAGTGCTGGATAGGATTATATGGGTGGGGGTCTTCGCTGCGATGCAGCACCCCCTGTGGCCACACGGATGCTCATAAGCCTGCAGCCCTGTCAATGAGGGATGTGCCTCTCTCTCCTTTCAATGGCGCTGAACCTGCTGTACAAGGCTGTGACACCTGTGAGATGTTGGGTTGGCTGGAGGAGACTGACTGCATTTCTTTATTCTCCCCTGTGTGTGGTTGTGGGTCACATAGGTAACAATTGCAAATTAACATTAGAAACACACAACTGGCAGTTCCAACTAACGTCCATGTTAGCTTGTTACTCAGTTCTTCAAGACAGCTGAAGCCACAGAAACATAATTTGTTTCTGTCTGATCAAAGGTATTTATTTTTTCTTACCTGTACAGTTTCCTCCGCTTCTATCTAGCTCATACCCAGTGTGACACTCACATCGGAAGAGGCCTGGGATATTCCGACACCTCCCATTGACACAGATGTCAGGGAATGAACACTCATCAATATCTGTTGAAAGACAAGGAATGCTACACTGTGCAAAATGATTCTGCAAGAGTTGGATGATATGACTAATAGGTGCTGGTACTGCTGTGACTGGAATATTAATTGTGATACTGCCATAAATATTTAGAGCCACTGCAAAGCTAGAAACAGTAAGGCAAACGAGTTAGTTACCTTCACAGGCCTTCCCATCCAAAGTGGGTATGAACCCCATGTCGCACTCACAGCGATATCCACCAGGAACATTCAAGCAATGTCCATTCTCACACAGGTTTACATTTTCTGCACACTCGTCGCTGTCTGTAACAAGACATAATTGCAATTAAAATAACCTCTAGCATTTAGTTACACAATCAACATCCATTTTGCAATGATAGTATGGCTAATGTTACCACAGCAGCAGGCCACGTCTCTACTCACTGGTCAATCGGTGTTGGTTGCCATGGTTACATGAACAGACAGGAAGCCTAGACCACCTGTGCAAAATTTACTACCACTCCCATCACAGGTGGGCTATTTGAGGTCTGTTCTGACAGTGCTCTGGGCTTTGTCACAGAGTTTAATCAAAGCCTCTTGCTGTGACCCTTCTTCATCTTGACCTCTTCTCCTGGAATAGCCGCTTGGTGCTGTGTAGTGTGATCCTCAGTTTTGAACCTGCTACCTTGTTCTGGCACTACGACTCTGACTGTGTTTTGCCTGTTTTTCATTGCCTGCTCAGCTGCTCATTTCACCCTACACTTGGGTTCTTCCCTCGAACCTCGGACCACTGCTTATATCCATGAGCAGCAGCCATTGCAGTTTGGCTTTCAGCGCTGAGGTTTATGATGCATTAATTTACTTATCTAATGACTTCTTACTTTGTTAAATCGTCTGATTTCACTGAACAGGTGAAATGAGTGAACAAATGCTGTCAGGGTGTCATTACTGGGCTCGCAGTTGTCACCTGTACAAAAGAAGCCATCTCCGGAGAAGCCCTCCTTGCAGATGCACCGGTAGGACCCCATGGTGTTCTTGCAATCCGCATGGCTGCTGCACATGTGGGTTCCATTGGAGCACTCATCCAAATCTGCATCACACAACAGCCTCCAATTACATTACAACACTGGCGAAAGGAAATAGAGGCACATGGATTGCCATACCAATATCAGAAGAACATAAGAAGGATTCATTTTAATTAGGAGGCTATTCAGCCCATTGTGGTTATTTTATATCTAGTAGCCAAGCAGTATAAATGTTTCATCACTTCTGGAAGGACTGAAGTGTGTCCTGGACTCCCACTATAACCTTGTGTTTAAACGTGCCTCTTATTTTCAGTTTCCAATTACACCCCTTTTTAAATCTATTGTCTACAATGTTTTTATTGTTGTGACCTATTTATAAAGGATGTATGTGTGCATGTGCTATAATTTAAGCATGAAACTCCCATCTAAATTTGTGCAAAAGTCTTGATCATCCTAAAACAGTGAGCTCCTACACTCAGTAAGACTTGAGTATTTTCTTGAATCTAAGTAGGTGGAATTGTTTCTGGTCTATACTCACCTTTGCATTTGATTCCATTTCCTATCCAGCCAGGACTGCAGCTACATTTAAAGCTGCCTGCTGTGTTTGTACAGGTGGCGTGCCTGTCACAGTTATGAGCTCCAATCTCGCATTCATTTATATCTGAAAGAGAACATTTCCAGAAATATGAACATAGAGTGACAGCATTCAGCTGTGGGGAAGATGGTCCAGCTGTTTCTAGAACTGCTCAGACATTCTATGGAACCGACACATTCCAGACACGCAAAAGGCCAAAACTGTCAGACGGAAGCTTGGTTAACAGACAGAAAAAATAGAAATTATTTTAACTTGCATATTTCATTTACAGTAATTAGTCTCCTTTATCTCCCTTAAAATAAAGTTCTAAATATTTTTGTTTTTTAAACTCAATTTACAAGTAATGGTAACTTTACTATACATCATATGTCTTCACTAAAACCGTTCTGTGGTATTAGAACTTTGCAGAACTTACTTGTAGTTGTTTTAGTTTAAGAAATTAAATCAACAAACAGATTATGACTAAATTGATAACTGATGGCAGCTTAAGCATACTTGAAATGTTTTCACATTGCTGTTGCTTTGAGAAGCTGCAAGTTTTTTCTGTACATGTGCTCAGCAGGTACTGTCACCACACTAGAAACTTTGATAAAGATTCAGACAAAAATGGCCAGCCCTATAACATCATCATAACAAATGCCTCAGCACTGAACTAATTTCAAGCTGTGATGTTTCACTGGGCAAGACTTCAAGAATGCTTGCCGTTAGAGTATTTATGAGAGCTAAGCTAATCCTCTAGGTATGTAACAAATGCAATTTAAACTGTGATATACATATTTGAAATATAGGGGGTATTTCCTAAGGTCATGATAAAATGCTGCGTTTCTGTGGCAAACTGCAACATGTTTATGTTTTTCTCACATTGACCTGATCAGAACTATAGCTTGGATGTCAAGAAGTCAAATCATGATCCAAGTCATGTGCTCATGTGTTGCTTTATTTTTTGGAAAAAACAAATGTGTTTGTTTCCTGACTTCCCTTCTTGCAACTCAAAATCAAGTTTACAACAGCTTTACCAGCTGCAGGGTAGAGAAAGACGAAGTACAGTGTGTTGCACAGAAAGTAATGGGAATTAAATATTTAGCTGTTCCGCAAACGATCACACAAAACAGTCAAAGCTTCATCCTAAATAAGTTCAGGTACTGTGTATAGGCAGAAGGCTGGGAAAACAAAGCTGGTATTTTGCTTTTTCTTGGTTCCTAGAACAAATCCTTTAAATCTAAAACAGTTGGCCAACCCTGAATTCCATACAGCTACTGTGAAATAAAACAGATCTCAATAAATGTGTGCCTTTAAAAAACAGCAGCCCATATTGAACTTTTTTCTTCTTTATTAGATGTTCCTCTCTCAGCAAGACAAATTGTATTATATTTTATAGTGAACCTTGAGCAGTAGCTTTCAGAAAGCATAAACAAACCTTAGTATTTTACATTCAATAGCCAGCTTTGAAAGATCTTAGTTTGAACTATGGTATGCTTTTTCCACCAGTTTTTAAATTAGAAAATCATTCATACAACCCACAAAGTATACAACGATTCTTATCAAAAACAATATCGAGCACAGAGCCAAGTTTAAAAAAATTACAAACTCTGAGTATACAGCATAGAATAGCAGGAAGCCATAAATTCTGCCACGCCAAGATCACAATTCCCCAACATGTCCTTAACTAATAATTTCAACAGTGTTGTTATGTGTTTTATTGTATTTTCATTGTTTTGTTCCAATAATAAGAAAACTAGTGGCCAGGATCTGCATGTGAGACATTTTACTTAATACCTCTCCCCTTAAATATTAATGCAGAGGCTCGAAGATACTCTTAACGCCCATTTTTCATCTTTGGGAAAAGATTAAAGAAGTGTTCCACCAGCAAAAAAGTTGTGGAGGAAACTACTTTTTTATCCTACAAAATAGCCTGAGAATGTCTTTTAATATGAGGAATTAAGAAATGAGCATGCTATCTTATTATAGGATGGCTTTCAGAGGCACTCAGTATGATTACATACTTCCTACTAAACTTTGAAGCCAAAACAAAAACAACACGAAAACAACTTTGAGATGCCAATGGTTCAGATGGTGGTTTCACAAACCACCAGGAAACATGCAAATTAAAAAGGAGCTATTATGGTCACACACTGTTGAAGCCTTGTAATAATCATCAGAGACCTGAAGTGCTGAAAGACAACATGACACACTGCAAATGAAGGTGCGTGTATCTAAATAGAGACGAACAGCCATGACTTAAGATGTTATAGAAAATTTCATGATTGAGAACATTCTTCCTTTTGGCAGTGGACGTCCCCAGTGAACTACAAAGAGGGCTCTATGTGAATGACTTAATGTACACAGCGCCACTCCTAACCTTGTAAACCTTTCTGTTGCACAACATTGTTTCCACCCTGTCTTTAAGTGTTCAGTAATGTGAAACAATCCTCTGCAGGCAAGAAAAAAACAGCATCTGAATGCATTTTAGTTGTAAAGGAAGCTATTATGAATCTTTTGGATTGTTTATGGGGTGGTGTGGTAGTGCAGTGGTTAGCATTGCTGCCTCGCAGCGCTGTGGCCCTAGGTTCAATTCCTGACCTGGGGTGCTATCTGAGTGGAGTTTGTATGTACTGTACTCCCTGTGTTTCTCTGGGTTTCCTCCCACAGTCTAAACACATACTGGTTTCTGGGAAAATTGGCCCTGGTGTGAGTGGGTGTGTTTGTGCCTATGATGAACTGGAGTTGAGTCCAGTGTGTATCTTGCCTCATGCCCTTTGCTCACTGCTTGCCAGGATAGGCTCCAGTTCCCCTGCAAATCCTGAATTGGATGAAGCATTTATAAAATGCATGGATGGGTTGTTTAATTATCTGTTTTGTCTTCTCCCTTACACATAAGAAAAGTGTTCTGATCTTTTAAATACTGCAAGCATCCCAAGCAAAAAAAAATGATATCAACAAAATAAACTCATGCCTTTAGCAATAATTATAAAAACAGCCAAAAATGATGGAGAGCTGATTAGATCAATAGGACCAATAGAGAAGTTAAAGAATTTTCTTAGAACAAGGTTTTGGATAATTTCATGGCATGAAACATTTACATGTAAAATACACCATTTAGAATTTCAGTCAACCTATCATTAATCAATCTTCTCACAGAGCAGATTCCTGACCTACAACTTTATTGATGGTTTCCTTGGGCAAGAAGACCCGAATGGATCACTATCTTGAGACCAAAAGGCAAAAGCAGAACGAATTTCATCAATGCGGAAAATGTCCTGTCCACATCATTACAACCAAAGCAGTTTTTTTTATTTAAATTGCTCCAATGCAAATCCTTAACACAGTCACTGGTTCTCTGTTGTGGCTTCGTGTTTAATGTAACAAATGAAAATAATATTGAATTCACAGTGATGTGGTTTTGTTTCATTCCTGCGGTGAGGATAAAGGCTCTTTATTTCTTCGAATATGCATATCCAATGACTGATCACAGGCAGCTGCACAAGCAATATATATATGTGTGTGTGTTTTACTGCACAATGCTAAGAATTAGTCAAGTGAACCCTCTCTTTATTCGCTTTGTAAACATTGCAGTTTGTCCCAAAGAAATAAAACCATGAAAGAGATGGAAATGGGGTTAAGGAGGCGTATAAACCCACGCTTCAAATCCCAGTAGAGAAAATCATGCAGAAACAAACGTAAAAAAAAATGCTATGATAAATAATACACATGACTCCAAGACAACCACCGAGATCTTTTACTAGTCTGTGATGCTGAGCATGAGGCAATCCAAGAGATGCATGGAGGACTCGTGATTAATATTCCACTGTGTCCAAAGGCTGGGTGAAGCACACAGCGACTGTAAAATCAGCCATTTCATTCCAAGATAAACGTGACGGCGAGAGTGGAAAACAACAGCGAGGACCATTGTTATTAAGCTCAGGAGGAAGGCTTGCCTTGCTGAGCTCTGCACTGTTCCAGGGCTGGAGTCTACAATACTCATAAAGGGCATGATGGTCACGGCACTTAGGAGGCATGTTTTATCGATCCCCTGCCAGCAGTTCAGGATGTGTGTGGTGTGGTAGAATGATGGAGGACAGCAGATGAATTAGGGTGGTAAGAAGACTTGAACTTTTATATCTCTCATCAAAGGGGTTTTCACAACTTCCCCACAGAAATATTCCTAGCTAAGCTGTAAACGAAACCACTGCTCCATGAAGTTCATGTCAGATCCTTTAATTGGACCCAGTGCAGTATCTTATGGGAAAGAACCATGTTGGAGAGATTCAGTGGTTTGCAAGGGTCACAGAAGCTTCTGAATGTCTAATGCTAATAATACATTTAGATTTGTGTTATCCTGTTGTTATTGTTTTTTGCACTGTTCATCAGAAATCAGAATTAATAGGTTTTGAGTGAGTAAATTCTAATATGCTGGGTTTGAACAAAGTGCACTTATTCTACTCGTCTTGTCCCCAGCAAGAGGGTTTTTAAAAACAAGGAAAATTCTAAACATCTGTGTGGGATAGGAATGTGTACAGAGATGCAGTAGGGGGGGAGGGAGATGCAAAAGGCTGATTCTAAAAACTGTTTCATGATTTGGAATGATTTGTTTATTTATAAAACTGGAAACAATTGGTGATGACAGGAGAGCTGAGCAATGCAGACTGAACCTCAATAAAACCCAGAAGAGATCGTTCTGGCTGTTCTCATTTTCCCAAACACGCTTCCATAAGAGATGTTCTTTAACCTTTTAAAAGTACTGTTACTTAAACAATCCATTTCACATACATTACAAGCCTGAAATTCGAAGGGCTTTCCCTGTGTAAACCATGGCCCCAATAACTAAACCACCAAAACTGTTTTTACAAACATTTTTATGTTACCAAAATGACATCATACAATACACCACAAGCTTCTCATATCCCTTTAGCATCTGACAGTACACATCTGTCTGTAGCCTATAAAACATACATTATAATCTATAGGAAAACATCTGGAAGATGTGAAAAGACTAACAAGCATGATGAGTGATTAAATGACTGTAAAAGAATCTGTACACGCCCAGCTGTATCTTGAAACAGCTGGCCTTATTTCCTTGGCTTCTTGTATTTGTCTGCAAAACCTGTGGTCAACACCTATTACGGCTAATTAAGACAGAATGTCCATTTTATTTTCTACTTCACCATCTTGTGATTTCTTGCTTCATCAATTAACACATTTTGCTGTTTTGAAGTGAACATGTGAACAGTGAACAGTGAAGTGAGCACTGCCATGTATTTTGTAAATATTAAAATATATCAAACTCGATTCATGCTGAACTCCAGTTCATGAAAGGATAATAATTCACACACTTCTTAGCCTTCTGATGTAGAAGATGATGGTGTTAATGGTCACCAATATGTAAACAGAAAACAAGTAATCACAATCTGCATTAAAATACACCTTGAAAAGTTTTTTGGCGCCTAACGATCAGTGTCATATGGACTTTTTGGCAACCCCCTCAATGCTGTTGGCTAAAGGAAAAGTAATGTAAAATACACAACATTTCAGAAAGCTCTAACCTCGTTCTTTGACAGCTATATTTTACTCTTTTGCAGATTCCTCTGTCCTTTTATAAACTCTGTTATCTCAAAAAGGAAATGTCTATTACACAAGCCTAACATTTCAATGAAGTCAGATGAGGCTCATCCAGAATTCCTACTTAGGTCTTCAGTAAGTCAACCAAGAAATTCAGATCATAGTTTTTTAGTCTTGACACATTGTGGAGAGGAACAGTTCTGTTTCTTCACAGTGGCACGTGCCTTTTGTCTCACTGCAAACAAACTAACCCCTAACAGGCCTCTGACACAGATGAAGGTTTAATTCTCTTTAATAGCAAATCAAAAGGACTCTAAACTGGTAAAACCAAAACTAGATATTGAGGAACCACTGCCTCATTGATCAGAGAAAACAAGTGTTGTTCAAATTAAACTAAGAAACAGCTGGTTTTCATTCACAGCTCGCAGAAAACATTCTCAAATGACCATCTGAAGTTTTGACTTGCATTCTACCATAAATGTGATCCATTATGTCAAACTTCTGCCTCCTTGGCTCAGATGCTGTGTACATACCACAAAACCTTCAAGATCTTGAAGAGGTTCTTGAAATTCAAAATGTGTACAATAGAGCTGCTAACTGATTAAGTGTAGCTGTAATGATTACAAGATGATTCTCCATGAGTCATCACTCTTGCCAATATTTCAAAACATCCTGCTCATCTACCAATACAGACTCCTTTGACAGAGACTCAAAACAGAGACACCACTGTTTGTTTTTTGTAGTAGAACAAGCAATCATAACTTCTTGATTTGAACATGTGACATCCAAATGACTAAGTCATTCAAACAACTATATTGTTGTACTTATTTAGAACTAGTGTTTTGTTGGAATCCTATGGTCTACCCTTACATATGGTTAGGCGATACATGCAAAACATCATTCATGTCCATATGATTGCTTGAATTACTAGTTAAAAACGTCTCCTGATTTTTCTGTTGTTGTTATTTCTCACAGACCTAGTTAGCATTGCACTTATTGCACTTATTTTGCCCAACAGTGAAAAGACCCTGAAGAGCAGGGTTTATAAATTCATGGAATGTCTCAGGGCTATTTGCAAAGCCTTACCTGTACAGCCAGTAGTTCCTTTCCTCACTGAATACCCCATGTCACAGTGGCAGATGAAAGATCCCTTTGTGTTCTCACAGTTCCCACTCAGGCAGATATTTGGATTCAGTTCACACTCATCGACATCTTTAAAGCAAGAGAGAAAATATTTGTAAGTCTAAAAATAAAAACTATTTATTCAGCCCTAAAAAGGAACCTTTCACTTTAACACCACATGTTAGATTCTGGTTAAAATCTGACCACATTTCATCAGACTCATCTTTGGGTCTGTGGATTTTCTATTATTCTTCAATTTGTATTATTGTGATGCACAAAAAATATTTCACCTTTTCCATTTTGTCCTAACCACAGACGCTCAATTAGAAGCAATGTAAGGCAAAGTACCTAGGCATGTCTTCATATCCTCAGAGGACATAAACCCATCGTAGCACAGACACTGGTATTCGCCAGGGATGTTTGTGCACTGACCACCATCACAGATGTCTGGATTGTCTTCACACTCGTCAATATCTGCAGGGGATGGAGGAAACAGGTCAAGAATACATGAGCACCTTATACTGGAAAGCTCTCCGTAAGGGTTTAGTCTCTTAGTGCTTTGCCAAGGAATTTTGAGAGATTAAATCTTCATTGAATAGGCGGGTAGTAAAGACATCTGTGACAATGAAGTGGTGTTTCTCTCTCAATGGAGTCCGAATCTGGCCTCCCACCCTCCCCAGAGAGATACAGTATCAGCCATCTCTGTCAAGGGTAACAAAAGTCATACCTATTTCGTAGGGGAATCGGAGGAATCTTATCACTCATCGCATTTTAATCATGCTCGGAAATTTTTCAAAATGTCCTATTAAAGTCCAGGAATTCTTTTCTTTTGGCCTTTAGCATCCACTAGTGTAACCACTGCATTTCTTCATAGGAATCTGCTCATCTAGGCTGGCATAAGTGCACAGCTTCTCCTCTGTCATAAACTCCTGCACCAGTGATCCTATTCTGCACAGAAACTAAAAGACCTCACGCTAGTTGTGGAAGGTTTATTTATTCATGCTGGGTATGTGAGGGCAGTGGCACTGCTTGACTGACCTCCTTTCAAGGCTGTTTGTCAGTGGACCTGAGGAGGAAGTCAGGAAGGCATTGTTAGAGCCTTCCTCTCAAAGGATTAGTGAAGGGAAAAAAAAGCTCTACAAGCCTGTGCATGAAGACCGACGCCTTTGTTCAAATTATATCCTCTTTTATCCCCTTCTGGCTTGTAATTTACCATATCTGTATGGAGCACAACAGGATTCTTATGGAGAAAACTCAAAATAGGCTGAGAGATTAATTTAGCCTCTATGGCAAGAGAATGGGATCTGTCAGACTGGGAACACTTTAGCTCATCATAAAGTCTGATGTGTTTGTCACCCAGAATATCATTCAGGTGGCACCTGTGCAGCTCCTCTGATCCGGCATCAGGGCGTAGCCAGTCCTGCAGCTGCACTCGTAGCTGCCTTCCGAGTTCGTGCAGTACGTTTCACACTGCCCATTCTGGATGGTACACTCGTCGATATCTGAAGGAGCAAAGACGGACTATAAACCTTAAGACAAGGACTGCAGAGGTCCAAAACTGCACCGCTTAGTGGTGTATAATAAGGTGTGTCAATGCAATACAAGGGCTCACAATCATTAAAAACAGGACACCTTGTTTAGGCATTGTTTAGTTAAAATGCAATTAAACATGTTAATTCAGACTCCTGTGTAAGCTATATATGACCTAACTAATACTCACCTCCACAGGTGAAGCATTAATTAGTTAAAATGTAATGAAACATGTCAATTCAGACTCCTGTGTAAGCTATATATGACCTAACTAATACTCACCTCCACACGTGTAGCATACATTTTACATACTGCAAACAAGCAAAGACAGTGAAGTCCTTCCTACAACAGATTAAATACCAGGAAAGGTTCAACACACAGCTCTCGCATTGTTTACTGCAGTTTGACTGGTTTGCAGTAATTTAAATAGTATGCACACCTACAGTAATTAATGCACTTCAGTATGGTATCCATCTAAATGTTTGCAGCTGAAGTGTGTAATTGTGTTTCCTTACCAACACATGACAGCTTGTCCTCTGTAGATTTGTATCCTGTGTTACAGGTGCACTGGTAGTGCCCAATCATATTCACACAACGTCCATTTTTGCAAAGCTTATCACTTAATTCACACTCATTAATATCTGTAAAGCAAAGCAAGATAAATTAAATTACACTTTTAATTTACATTTTCAATACCTAGTTGGCTACTTAATCAAAAGATACCATAAAGGGGCAGGTTGCAAATTTCTCCTTAATTAAACACCACTTCTACCACTAAACACTAGTGCAGTTCTAGTGCAGCCTGAAATGTTTATGTACATATAATGTATACAAAATAGAATGAGATATATACAGAGTAAATATATATGTACTCTAGCCAGTCTAGTATACAGTACATCCTACACTATACCAGGTATATATTTAAATGTCTGTGTAGAAAGAACTGTAGAGATGATATACCAGAGCCAGAAAATATATTGTTTAAGCCATCTGTACAATGGCATCCATCTGCAGGACTTTTCACTAACCATGTATTTATTTTTAGTGTGGGAGCTGCATGGCAGAAACCTTAACTTTATATGGGTGGAAATGAGTGGTTTGCATCTGCAGATCAGGAAGCCGAGGTTCCAGGAGTAGAGCTGCAGAATCCGAGCTGTCCGTCCAGTGAAAGCAGGCAGACTCTTTTTACAGTCAGCAGTGAGCTGGGCCAGCCCGCAGAAGGCCGGCTTTTCCATCACAGTTACCCAGCTTTTCCAGCTCTGGGGGCAACCCCCCCTCGTTCCCATCACCACTACCACCATCTCTCACCTAAGCAAGCGGAGCCATCGGACGCCACCTCATGGCCTTCGGGACACGCACACCGGAAACTTCCCTCCGTGTTCAGACATTCGCCACCCCGGCACAGCAGCGGATTCCTCTCGCACTCGTCGATGTCTGAGCAAGAAAAACATTTTCTCAATGGTGAGGTCTAAAATAAATTGCAAACAAAACTTCCAGGGGGCAAAGAAATGATTGTTTCTTTAATGGGAAGGAATACTGGCACCAGAAGCAGAAGGGCTCTGCCACTGCAGCTGGGAATACAACCGTGTATTTTAAGCACACACTGCTGTGTTTCCCATAAAGCCTATCCAACATGCTACACAGCCCTTTGAAAGGAAATTGCCTTAACAGCCATCCAAGCTGAGTCCCCATATGAGCAAAACCTAATATTCTTCAAAAGGAAACTCCATAATCCATATGGGTAATTTTTCACTCAAAAAAATGACTATAGCAAGCAGACAGTAATGATTAAAACAAGACAACACACACTACTCGTATTATAACAACTTCTTATGGTATGATGTAGCATTGAGAACAGATTAGTAAACTGTTCTCAGTAGAAATGGACAATAAAAGTTCTTATCCACGAGTCTCTCTGAAGCCTGTCTCTTGTCAGTAACCTTGTAAGTTTTGAATCTGCTGCTTAGAAAAACAAACTTGCACAGAATAAGTAATTCAGCTAACATACTAACAATCATTTTGTAGCTGAACCGTTTAAAAAACCACAATCACTTCTCATCAAAGCATGCAAAATGTGTCCAATCCACATTTAGGGATATGTGTGCTATCTGAAGCAAATGATGATTTTATCTTTTTGTTCAACAAAGGTCTCTGAATGCTAATGACAATACACACAGTAATATTAATCAAAACCTTCTTCTTTGAAGGGTCTTTATTTAACTAGTTCTGTCATTTACCCCTCTGTTCCAACTATATTCAGTACCCCCATCTACTGTCTCCTCTCATTGTGTATTTTTACTGTACATATCTTGTGTATTTTTTATTGTTGTTATTTTGTAAAGTGCTTTTAGAAGCCATCTTTAAAGGGGCTATATAAAATAAAGTTTATTAGAATTAAGCAATGCCTGAGCTATGTCTGTGCATGTGCACCTTACCCATGCAGTTTTTCATCATCATGAAGCCACTCTCGTAACCCTCAAAGCATTCACACTCAAAGTCCCCCTGAGTGTTGACACAAGTCCCTTGTCCACAGAGATCAGGAGATATGCGGCACTCATCGATATCTGTAATCGGAACACATACGGTCAACCCTTGAACACAAACATTCACGGGAAAACACTGAACGTTTAGCTTAGCTTAGTGCTGAAATCAGGTCTAAAGCAAATCTTTTTAAATACACTAAACAAGAAAAAAGAAAGGGGTCTGGATTTCATTAGAAAGTTATTACCATTCAGGAATTGCTTTGCATGCCTTTGCATAATTATATTTACAATTATAAATGGTGACTCACCAGTGCAGTTCCTCTCCTCTGAGTCAAGGGCAAAGCCACTATCGCACTTGCATCTGAAACTGCCAAAAGTGTTTCGGCATTTTCCATTGGTGCATAGGCTGTGAATCATTTTGCACTCGTTGATGTCTGTATAAGAGAAGATGGGAGAGAAACAGAAAAGTTGGAAGGTTCCAAATTAAATTCATGTTTCAAATATGTAACTTCCATGATGTTTTCTTAGATGTCAAGACCAGCGGGCGCTTACTGGAATACACAGCAACCCAATTCCCACACCACAGGATTCCTTCATGCTACAGTCAACAATTCAATTAATTCAATACTGGCATCAGATTTTCTATTACAAGAAGCCCTGTTTTTCCACTATGGGAAAAACCACAAGTAACAATTAGGCAGATTTCCCAAAGTTTGGAAATCAGGCACTACAAGAGTCAGGGAAATGGAAACTATATAATTCAAAACTTGAACGTACAGCAACCTGCTGGAAGTGTGTGTCACTAGAGAAACAAGACTTGGCTATAAAGCTGCACTGTTGGGCTATTCTTTGTTCGACAGGAGGATGAGGCCTTTACAGCAATAGCCTCTGGCATTACCTTTGAGTAAAGGTTTTCCGTTGATGAAGTCACCCCTGTGGGAAAAGCCTGGGCCTCTGGGACAGAGCTGGGCGTACTCAGGAGTGCCTTTCTCTGGACACTCATCACACTCCGGGCCCCAGGCAGCCCCGACCGAGCAACAGCAGGCATCGACGCGGTGTTTCCCCGGAATCGGAGAGACACACCGCTCATCTTCGTGCGTTAGATAACAGAATTCTGTGCGCAGGTCTGTGGGAATTAACAGGCACCGCTCCGTCAAGGATATGCTTCACTACAAGGCACCACCACGATTTTAAACAGATGTCTTCTGCTGAGCGAGGTGTCCTGCACTGTCACTTTCATTGATATCTCACCATCAGCCATATTGCTTTAATAAACCTTTACCCCTACTACAGTGCAGTAACACCTGTTAGGTACTGTCTTTTTAGATGAATCTGTGGCAATAGCAGTTTTTTTTTGCAATTAAAGACTTAAAAAACATTTACAGTACATATGCCAAATGACTGTCAGTGCTATGAGTTTCATCATGATCATTTTGTTACTTCGACCGTGAAGAAGAAGACTACGTACCAATGCAGGTTCTACCAGTGGCATCCACAGTCTTTCCACTGGGGCACTGGCAAATAAAAGATCCCACTGTATTTACACACTTCCCGTTGATGCAAACCCCAGGAAACACTTCACACTCATTCACATCTATTGCCGGAAAAGACAATTAACAATATACCCTAAAACCTATTTCTAATAAAGCGTTAGCACAAGGCAGTTTTGCTCAACAGTGATATCAGACAGAGCTCCTACCAATTCAATTCACTATTAACTATTAATACGATAAACAATCAATGAAGCTCTTTAATGAAAAAAAAGCGAAAATGCAGCATATAGTAAAGCAATTGATTGAATAAAGAAACAGATGTTCTTTGTTGCTCTGGAATAACTAGCAAGATAAACAATAAAGAAAAATACTTCCATTACATGATGTCGTTGGCAATATAATTACAAAATTAAGGAAATTTCAAAGCGAAAAATCACAAAAACTGTCTTTCAATTACGCTGAAAGCAACATGGGTATCTCAAGATAAGGCAGTGATGCTAGGTTCCTTTGTAAGTTCAGGGAAAGTCTTACCTTCACAAGTCGTCCCTCTAACTCGTGCAAAGCCTTTAGAACAAACTGTATCTGAAACAAAAGCACAAGAGTTTCCATGTTTCAGATGGAAAACATTCTCCCAAAGAATAGGGGTCATGACTCCTGGCAGATGGCCTTACCTGGTACACACTTTGTACATGGGCTTCCCCAGGCAACACCCAGTGTAGCGCAGCAGTGGGACTTGAGCGTTGCTCCATTGATATTAATTTCACATCTATCATTAATAATTGTCAGCCAGCAATTTCCTGTTCCTGTTTCTGTAATCCAGAGAGAAATAAATGATGGCTTTTGTTACTCAGTGAAGGATTCCTCTATATTTTATTTTGCAGCTTATTTCATTTTGATCAAATAAAATACATTATTAAATTATTCACCACTGTCACCTGTTCAGAGCATAGGTCTTGGCATTATCATTAGTCAGCTCTATCTAATCTAGACTCTATCATTAGTCAGCTGTGACCTGGACTCCCTACACAGCAGTGCACAATACTGGTACATTCAATAAGCAGAAGGCTCTGTTACTGCAAGACTGGAGTTAGCCATCTTGAATGCATTTAGAGAAGTGCATTTCAGACAGTGCTTAAAGAATTGCAGAAGCTATTTATGAAGGATTTCTTAAAAATTAAGGTGCATATCTGACAGAAGCAGTGCAGTAATTAAAATGCTTAGATATAACAAGATACATTAAAATAAGATTACAGTAAACCCTCAGTTTAACAGACTTAGGATTTAACAGACAAAATCTGCTGAAGGGGAATTTTGTCTGCGAAGTCAGAAATACCAGACCTTCCTCGCAATAACAGGGAAATCTATAAATAACATAGCAAGGTAAAAAACACATACTACATAGGTTTAAAATTCAGGAATATCAATGGTGCCCTGTATGGGTAAGACAATTGCCTATGATGTTTGTTGTCTGTGTTTTGTATATTTTAGCATATTTTAAATGGTATATTTACCACACTTATATATTTATGATAAAACAGGCACAGGAATAGTTTTCATTGACTGTGTTGATTATAGTTAAAAAATGAATCAAAACATCAGAATACATATGTATATATTGTATACATATATTTTTCTCCTATAATATCATTTTTAGGCTGAAAGAATGTCATTCATGATTTAACAGACATTCGTCAATAATAGACACCAAGGATTTACTGCATAAGGTAGTTTAAGATTTGAGCCACCTCCGCAGACCCAGTGCCTCCCTCAGTTCACAGACATGTCCAGTGAGGCAGCTCCCCAGGCTGCAGGGGGTGTTCAATAGCTACATTGTGCTCTGATCCAATCTGCTTGCTCTCCAAGTGTCATTTGGGCTCGGTGAGGAGCCTGAGCCAGCCTGGGTCTCCTCTTCTTGACAAACAGCACCAACTCCAATGACTTGCAGAGAGCTAGTGAGCCTCACTCCTCTGCTTTACAGTCTATTATATTAGTAACATTCCCCTGGAAAGGCAGGGGAACCCAACCAGCGAGGTCGAAGCTACAGTATGTAGGGGTCATAAATCCAAGAGCTAGAGCAAAGCAGAGGATGCCCACACTTAGAGATGCAAAGACTGATCTTAAACAGTCAGCTCCCAAAGAGGTAAGTGCAGTGATCAATCACACATAGGTGGAACCAAGCTCCTGCCAGAGCAACCAGTTGAGGATCTGACAGTTGCCATGGTGTTTTCCAGTGCCCCAGCAGGAGTGAGTATGAGAAAAACTCACAAATTGTGTCTGGGGTTGTCTGAAACGCAGATAATAGGCAATTCCCAATGTGAACAGAAAGACATACTACAGTACATAGAAAATGAGCTGGTCACCTTGTGGCTGAAGACTGATTCACATATCGGGGTGGGCTGTACAGTACGTCTCTCATGAGAGCTAAGCACAGAACTGAAAAACTCCCACCTACCAATGCACGTCGTCCCAGAGCTGTCCAGGACGCTCCCTGGAGGGCACTCACAAACGAAGGAGGCCTTGATGTTCTTACAGTCTCCATTTACACAGGGGTTGGACTCACATTCGTCGATATCTGTAAGGAGATATATCACACCCTTCTCAGAACATTATTGGGAGCCACTTAGAGAACAATGGTTTCTGTTGTTGGTTTCCCAGAAAGACTGAATACGAATCCCTCTTTAATATGAACCGCAAGAGCAGAGGACATAGGATAAACTTTGATTTAAAAAAAAAAAAGACAAGGAGCTAGGAAGGCCCTGAAACTGTCACAGAATCTGCAGCATGTTCTCCTGGCCAAGTAAAACTAAAGGCGGAAGTATCAAGGGAATGAATGAATTCATACAATACTTCACGCAATGTACAGTATTTAACACTGTGATAATTCTACCAATATTGCAACAATTTCTCGTTTTAAATCCCTGTGAGATGGTGGTAACCCCATCACAATACTGTATACAAATAAAATGTCTGACTTTGAAATTCGAAAAGAAATTCAAACCTCAATTGAAATTACCTTCACAAACATCAGTTTCAGGATTAAAAACATAGCCCTTTTCACACAAACAGGTGAAACTCCCAGGGGTGTTTCGGCATTGCCCATTGTCACACAGGTGTGGGCTCCGTGCACATTCATCGATGTCTACGAAGAAATTACACATTTGAAACCTTTTAAATTAACTATAAACTTTTTTACTTTTAAAACTGAGATAAACTACATGTAGAACATCCATTAAACAATAAGGGAAGACAAAAACATACCAATACAGTTTTTGCCTGTGGAATCTACTTCAAATCCAAGATTGCAGTTACATTTATAAGTCCTCAGCATGTTCTCACAAACTCCGTTCTGACAAGTATCAGGATCCAGTGCGCACTCATTTATATCTGTAATACAAACGATTGAGAACCTTTACTTCAGTTACAATCAGACACTCAAAGTGAATTTATATTACTGATTTAAGGGATGTTGATTTGATATGATGGTACTGTACATACCTCTCCCATCTGAGGTGGTGCCAATACCTTTACTGCACAATGCTGAGAATTCAGCTAGAACATAAACAAGGAGAGAACATGTACATCAGCTCTTAGATATTAGCTCTAGATATTACACATTATGACAACGTATACTGAAGACCATTTCTGTTACCAGTTTCCTTCCATTCACTACAGTGCAGCATGAGAATGGAGACTTAGGAGAGTGAACAGTGGACAGGTCTCTCAGTCACCCTCTTAGTTTAAATGACTGAGAGATAACAAAAGCACTAAAACTAACCGTCTCCTCTCATTACTCTTTATTTATAGTAACAGCAGTCATGCCCATGATATATACATTAGCATATTGGTAACCATAATATAATGGTGTGGTCTTTTAACCTCTCAGACTCCAGCTCCACACATCCTGTAGAACTTTGCAAAAAGCTAAAAACAACCTCTAGGCTTTGTTTCAATATACCATTTTGCTCATAATTGCAGACTTATATCATTTGAGAAATACCTGATTTTAAAATATTATTTTTAATGTTTTTTCATTTTTAACGTTTTAAAATATTTGTGATATGAAAAAAACAATGTAAAAGCAAACCGTCTTTTGAAAAGTCCTAAGCAAAATAAACTTTTATTTTCTTTGGCTGAAATTACGCTGCATGCTGATGGGAAAGGTAATACTTTCCTAACAGAAACACTGTAGTATTAACACAGGCTGATAATCCCAAAGTAGTTCTGTCCTTAAATGTTAGACCTGACACCAGAGAGCTCATTCAGAGGTTAAGTGTGCTTCAATAAATGTCTTTCAGTTTTTAGCTGACACCGAGTTCTGGACTCAGATCCATACTGAATGAATCAGGTCAATAGGCCAAGCAATCTAACCTAAAAAGCAGGCCAGGGTACCAAAAGCATGTGGTTAATATTAAACTCACCTCAACTACTCCTGAAAGCCTGATTTCTTAGAAAAAATGTTGCTGGGAGTTTCCTAGCAAGACTAAGCCAGCTTTAGCTTTAAACATTTTGTGGTATTTGTGAGCAGCTGTTTGCCAAGTCTTTTCATTTGACTGAAAACTAGCTGTTGAGGCCACTGCTCTCATACTCAGTGAAGTGTCTGAATTCCTGTACTTCCTCACTCAGAATTATGATATTCAATGGCATTGTGTTGCCAAATGACACTCAATGGCATCTCGTTTTTTTAGCATCTTTTTGCTGACAATGGCATCTTGTTGCTGACAAGAAGCATAATTCTAATACCGCAATACCACACATTTTCCACTACAGTACATTGTACATCTAGAGGGAAACACCTTTTGCCAGATGTCTGCAAAGACAGTTAAATAAATATTGCATCTTCGCAGCCTGACAAGGCAGCTTACATACCTGAATTCAGAGGCGGACAAGGCTGACAAGGTTCTCCGAAAGCATACTCAATATTAGCGCAGCAACACTCAGACTTGGTAACTGCTCCAAAGAAAGGTCTTACACACTGTCCCCTCTTGTAACCCCCGTAACATGTACTCCGCATATGCGTGTCTGTGTTGAAATTAAAAAAAGAAAAAGCAAATAAAGAATGCACAACAAACAAGCTTCTGGCATCCTTTTAAAAGAAATCCCCTTGCAACAGTAAATAAAACGTTCCATTACTGTTAAAACTAGTATATAGTGCCATTTGTGCATTCAAGCCATTAACAGATAAAAATTTCCACCCTTTTTGCAAACAACAGGAAAAGGCACTTAACATGGCACAATTTCAATTCACACGATGCAGTAACGAATAAATTGCTAGAGAAAGTGCATCCACGCTAACCTGAAAATGTCAATGGATGTTCTGCAGATTGCACCCCCACATATTTTAAAATGGTATGTTTTAGAAATGGGCGGCACAGTGGCACAGTGGTTAGAACTGTTTTCTCACAGAGCTGGGGCCCTGCATTCAATTCCAGACAATTTGTATTTTTTCCCCTTGTTAATGTGGGTTTCCTCCGGGTGCTCTGGTTTTCTCCCACAGTCCAAAGACATACTGGAAGATTGATAGGCCTCTGGGAAAATTGGACCTGGTGTGTTGTGTTGTGTGTGTGTGTGTCTGCCCTCCTGTGATGGACTGCCATCCTGTCCAGGATGTGTCCTGCCTTGTAGCCACTGAGGAAGTGATTAGAAAATGGATGGATGTTTTAGAAGTGGAAACACCGTTCTTTAACGGTGTGGGAAAAATGCTCTGCTCACGCTCTCCTGATTGAAAGGTGTCACTCACCCACACAGACACGCCCATCCAGCCCCACTGCCAGGCCAGGGAGGCAGTCACACCTGAAGGAGCCCTCTGTGTTGACACAGTGTCCGTTCATGCACATGCCCTGCGTCTCACACTCATCGATATCTGCAACAGCAAACATAGAGCAGGCGGGTTAGTTAGACCAGAGGTGTTCAAACCAGAACCCAGAGGACTGCTATTTGTGCATATTTTCTGGTGTCTGTAAAGTAGCAGCACCTGAAGAGCTGGGAGAAGCTATTCAGCTGGTCCAGTTAAACCAGTAACCAGCTGCTTTAGATAATTAAGAATTGAGTTGGAATGAAAACCAGCAGACACACTGGCCATTCAGATAAAGGAATGGACACCTCTGTCTGAGTATGTCCATAAAAGAATAAGAGAGGTATCTAACCTTAAGAAATGAGAAACAATTTCACACTTTTTTTTTACATTTTACATCGAACACAATCCGAAAGTTTACACAAGGCCCCTAGAGACATTTTAAATGCTGTTTTATCTTGCATTACATCAAACTCCCTTTGCAATTTTCTCTTTTTCCAGAATTAAACCTCCCAGTGTATTCTCATTCTTTTATTTATTTTTTGTAGCCAATGATTTTTGTTAAAGTATTAAAAATAACATTGATATACTATATATGTCCATAACTGTTAACATAAAATTAATAGAAACTCAGCATTATTTATTCAAATAGCAACATAGCATTTATTGTACTAACAAAATCTGCTACCTTAAAAGGAAATATCCAACTGTAAATGCCTTTCAGCTGGTATATTGTTTGGCACATAGTGTAGAAATGTCTGTCCAAAACGATGCAGTCATTACATCTTTGTACATTAGCTTTTCGGAAACAGGCATTGCAATGCATCTTGATCTTTGAAGAGAAAGCTGAGGTAGAAGTGGGCTTTAAAGTTCTAGAACTGAAAATAAAGGGCTCCAGCCGAGTATAAAATATAAAGTATGCACTCTGGCTAGATATTTGGTACTATAAACGCATGCAGAAGGTAATGATCCGTGTTTCATTATATTAAGAGAGGCAAAAGCTTATCCTTTTTAATAGCTATGCACTGTAGTTAATCTAACATTATTAAGACTTTCAGTATGGTTGCAATTTTAATAATTTTAATTAAATTTTAAAAAGGAACAGCACCTGTACAGAATCGGCCCGTTGGATCTAGCAGGAAACCAGGCTTGCAAATGCATTTGAAACTCCCGTCTTCATTTATACACATCCCATTAAGGCACATGTTTCTGATGAGGCATTCATCTTGGTCTGAAAGCAAATGTTCATGCATATTCCTGTCAGCAGCAAAACAGCTTTAATGACATCAGGAGAAGCCACTTCATTCTCCTCCTAAGACATGATAAGCCACAGGTGGGACTTGATTTTAAATGCATTTATTCAACAGGAAGCAACTGTTTCTTATCTATTTCTTTTTATTTACAGCAAATTGTAAAATAGCATTGTTTTCACATCTATCACCCTATTTCTCACACAATTATAACAGCCTTTATTAGATTATTAGAGAGTAGATTATTAGTATGGTTGTCTCTCTTTTTTTAATTGCTGCCTTTCCCTTTTCATGTCAGCTACAGCCATTTTAAAGTCTATGAATCAGCTATGAATGTATAAAGAAAGACCACATGTCAGAACAGTGCAGCCAGTGTTTTAGTACTGTACGATTGCAAGAGCTGACTGTTTTTCCTAATACTAATTACCTAATAAGAAAAAATCTTATTACTGTTTTTTTCAGTAAGTTATGCTCAAGTCATTTTCAAGGAAATACACTACAATAGTAAAAATAATTGCATTGAGATCAACCTATTCAGACACAGGCTACCCCTTTGTGTTTAAGCAAACACAACTAACCTGAAAGTGGACTTGAACAAAAACTTGTTTTGAAGCGAAACCACAAAAAAATACCTTGACAATTTTTCCCGTCGGACGAAATCTCGAAGCCCGCATTGCAAACACAGTGGAAGCTGCCTTCTGTGTTCACACATCGGCCATTGTTACAGATTCTTCCATTCGCGACACACTCATCCACATCTGTAGAGCACAGGGGAGATTGATAGCACTGGCAAAACCACCCACTCTTCTTCAAAGCACTGACATTCCCAGCAGTGTTGAAAGAAGGAATTTCACGGAGCCCACTCACAAACGGGGAAATTCTCCTTATACACAGCACTCACCTCGACACTCAGTTCTACCGGCTGTACTCTGGAACCCCGTGGAACACTGGCAGAAATAGGACCCCTGGCTGTTCACGCAGATTCCATTGACACAGGGATTTCGATCACATTCATCATCATCTGTGGTAAAACAGAAACATACATTAAAGAGGTTTAGGGTGGTGTGGTGGCTTAGCACTGCTGCCTCGCAGTGCTGGGGTCCTGGCTTCAATTCCAGACCTGGGGTGCTAACTGCTTGGAGTCTGTGTGCTCTCCCAGTGCTTGCAGGGGTTTCTCCCAGTGTTCCAGTTTCCTCTCACCGTCCAAAGACATACCGGTAGGTTAGCTGGATTCTGGTAAAACTGGCCATGATGTGAGTAACGTGAGGGTTAGTGTCTGTCTGCCCTGCGATGAACTGGCGTTCCACCCATGGTGTACCCAGCCTTGTGTCTGTTGCTTGGCGGGACAGACCTTTTTTTCCTTCATGTCCCTGAACTGGAAGAAGTGGTTATGAAATAGATGGATGGATTAAAGTGGTTTAGTTGCTTTTCCTTTCTTTAGATTCAGGTATACTTTTGCTTAATTCTTTGTATTGTCCACCATTCACTGGTCACTCATATTTTTAAATGCATGAACATTCCATTTTCTCTTTTACTTCTGGTGTTATGAAACATTTTGTATTTTAGGAAGCCGAGCATATCATGAAAGTACAGTATCTTAGTAAATCTTCATTGTACAAAAGTTACAGATCTGAAGAATGCCCACCTTAATTATCTGCATGAAATCTTTTTCTTTTAAAAATTGTGAAATGTAAACTTCTCCTGGTTTTGTAATTTTACTGTTCCTATGAACTCCTCAGTACTGATTATGTTTAAGTCACAAATTGTTTGAGAGTCACATGTGGCTGAATCATGGTTGAGGTTTAGAAATAACAATCGCGGCTGTTTAGTCTAACAGTTCTGCTTACCAATGCATTCTCCCCGGACATCCAGCCTATATCCTGTGTTGCACTCACAGCGATAGCTTCCCGGCGTCGGGACACAGACTCCGTTGATGCAGAGGTTTCGGTACCGGAGACAAATGTTTGTGATATTTTGAGGAAGGATAACTGCCAAACAAAGGATTTCAGAATAAAAATGAGACTGCTTCTGAAATTGGAGCATTACACCATAATAAGTGATGGAAATTAAATATCTGTGTTCACAAAAATATTTAGATGCACGCTTACGTAAGTCACAAATACAGCCCAATATATCCTGTCTTTTCAATCCTCAGATTCTATACATTTAATGTTTTTAAGAAATATTAAAACATTGTTGTGTGCTGGAGTTGCTGATTATTTATTCTCTCTTGAGCCCTCCCGAATTTGAATCGGCAGCCTGCAGGAAGGAAACGCAGATGGCCCTGCACTCCTCTGACACACCTCTCTGTCAGAGGAGTGCCCCATCTGTCACGTTGCGGGGGCAATAGTGTCACTGGGAGGGCACTCGGCATGTCCCAGGGTGTCTGGGACGGAGGCTGAGGATTTCCAGGCTGACTGAGGCTGGAACTGCCCAGCCAATAACAGTGCAGCCTGAGGAACCCAAGCCACAATCAGCTAATGAAACAGACCAGATTCAGACCGACAATGTCTGGACAACAGGAGTCCTAGACAAGTAGTCAACCTGTGTCCTAGGCGGGCCCTTCTGCAGGTGGAGTCACTTGGGAATCCCGTCAAAAATATATTCCATTTGTTCCTGAGCTAATTACCCTACCTGGTGGGATCCCAGGGATTATGGGCACACCAGGCTGAACAGGAATATCAACACCTGGCTGACCAGGGCGGGGTACATCAGGCACAGCTGGTGGAAGCTCAGGAATTCTGGGAATAGGTTGATCTGGTGGAAACGGCATAGCGCAGAGTTTTCTGTACTCATCTGGAAAAACAAGAAAGACAAAATTAATACACAGGCTCAATATGGAACACTTCCTGTCTCAGTTTACTGTCACTTCACACACTAGGCAGCCTCCCGCTCAACAGCTGAAACACAGCGTTTCTGCTTTCTACTTCTCAGCATGAAAGGAACGGTACTTGTTCCTCTGCATCCTGACTCAGCTTCCCTCTCCTTTTTTTACCTTATACAAGAGAAACTGTAAAACATGAAACTGAACAAACAAGATCTTTACATTTTTCAAAGCCGGTGCAAAGTCCTTGTATGAATATAAAGATTAAAAAGCCTGAGATGTTTGTTGGAAGTTAAGAACAAGTGAAGGGTGGCACGGTGGTTAGCACTGCTGCCTAGCACTGCTGCCTTGCAACACTAGAGCCCTGGGTTCAATGCCTGTTCTGGGGTGCTATCTGCATGGAGTTTGTATGTTCTCCTGGTGTTCACATGGCTTTGCTCCAGGTGCTCTGGTTTCCTCCCACAGCCCAAAAACATACTTGTAGGTTAATTGGCTTTTGGGAAGATTGGCCCTGGTGCGAGTGTGTGTGTCTTTCTTGCAATAGGCTGGAGTCCTGTCTAAGGTGTACCCCCACCTTGCACCCGTTGCTTGCTGAAATTGGCTCCGGCTCCCCACAACCCTGATTTGGATAAAGCAGTAAGAAAACAGATTGATGGAAAAACAAGTGAAGAAAAATAAAACATACCTGTTCCACGCATGGGACACATTTCTGGAGCAGATCCATCTGACCAGCAACGCCCACTGTCACAGCAGCACTGCATCTTGGTCATGTGCTGGGAGAGCTGGTTGCCACAGCGACCGTTCACTAAACTTGCGAAGCAGTATCCACTTCGACCATCTGAAAACAGAAGTCCGTCATTTTATAAGCTGAAATTCTTTACAGCTTCAGACAGGCAATTAACTGTATTTGAAGGAAAATATGGCTTTGAGTACACAGAGCTGTGTCATCATATTTGAATTAACTTTGCAGACTGCTGAGGTATCTGGGGTGTGACTAACTGCTTTTAAGGGTCCGTTCAGTGCCAAAACTGTCTTAAGCTCAGAACAGTAAAACATGCTAAAATCCTAACAGAGCGAGTAGTGGACATTCACATGAGGGGCTAAGAAAAGCCAACAGAACTTTTGGCCGTACATGTTTTTGGAAAGAACAACTTCATAGCGGACATTCTTTCCAAATAAACATCCTCTTGGGAGCTGGAGCCAGCGTGGATCTGCTGATGTTACATGACCCGAATCCCCCTTGGTACTGTCAAAAACTGGGTGGGAATGAATTCCAACTGATACCTTTTTTGGGGAGAGGAGGTTTGAATTTTTCTGCACGTCACTAAGAAAAGCCATCAATCCTCACCTTTCAAATGTCTGTCCTAATTTCCATATCTATCAGCCCCTCGTTCCTGGCTGTGTTTCAGAATACAAGCACCAGGGAAATTACTCTATAGTTACCCAGCACAGCTCTCAACTTTTTTTTTCACCAGGACTTATTCACATTACATATGAATACATTGTCACAAATGTACATATTTACAAATATTCTCCAAAAAATATTCAAGAGGCAGCAGTTTTTTAAAAGTTTCCTGCATAGCCCCCATGTTTTCTTGACTTAAAAAAACTTATTTTATTAAACTTATTGAAAAACAGCATTTTTGTTTCTCATTAATCAGGTAGTGTAGGCGGCATGCCTTTCCACGTCTATTAAATTGTTACCCAAAATAAGGATAACCTTATTTTATAAGGTTAACTATTTTCTACTGTACAACAACAGATTCACTTTATATTATTATATAAATAATACAACAGCTTGTTTTAATTAAATTTGGCATTATGAGAGATTGTGATTTGCCTACAGAAAATGCTCATGTTCTCTCCTAGAACTCCTAGTCTCCTAGTTCCTGTTTGAAGTGAAAAAGAAGAGGAAAAGGTGTGACTGCATAAGTGTAAGGTAAGTATTAAGATGATTACGAGTCTGAATTTGAAAAAAACAAGTTCGCCGGTTTTAATTAAGCTGTTTCACACTGCCTAAATGCCACAGCTCAACGAAAGAGCAACAAAAAAATTGCCGGTACGAAGTTGCTTGAATATTCAGAGTTTAACAACCCACCAATGCCAGATTGTTGTGGTACAGCCTGCATGACTGCATGAGAGGGCACTTCACCTTATTAATAACCTGCAGCTGCTATCTCAACTGCACATCAGGGCTCAGAGCTCAGAGTAGCTGGAGCAGCTGCTCCTAAAATAAGGCCAAAGGATCTCCACAGGTTATGCATCAACACCGACTCCAACCACCACGAAACTGACAAAGCGTTGACAGAGCACATGTGTACAGGTGGAGCCATTAGAGATTTGTTGGGGCCCAAGCAGGGAAACGAAAACATTTCAGTGATGGCATCTCCAAAAACTGGGCAGCCATCAGTGACACCGTAAGGAACTGGCTTCATGCTGTTGACACTAACCTCCCTTCACTGCATTATGCTGACAGTATTTTTCCACCTGTACTCCACCAGTTTTTGCTTAAATGCCAAAATAATACCTTAATATTTTATGTGCTAAGACATTTAAAAAATGTATCTTTTTCTTTCAAGGGATAAATAGAAAACATTTTAAAAACGCAGTGTGACAGCAGCCTGTAGGGTGTGACATGAAACACTGTGTGAATTCTATGCATGTTAGTGAAGCACAATAGTTCATTCTTATAGTATTAGAAACAGCAGACTAATGACCTAAATTCTTGATGTTGGGCTTTTGGAAAGGTTACAGTAATTTTTCTGCATGGTCTCCTAGCCCAGAGTGCGGGACTGTATGAGAGGAGCTCACTTGAGGATAGTTTTTGCAGTTAAGGAACTAGGTGGTAATTTATAAGACTGCTTTAATGCTAAAATCTCAGATGTGCTGGAACTCATTTTGATTTCATCCCAAGTTTAATTCAGTAATTCAACCTTTATTGCTCTGAAAATACCTTACAGACGTTTCCGTCATCTTTTTATTCATGAAATCCTCAAAGCATAATTTTCCCTGCAAATGCCTATGACAATGAATCATTTGGAGTTACATCAAAATGGGTTTGCTAAACTCATAACCAGCACTTACCAAACACAAAGTCTTAAAAGGAAGGAACTAAGCAGAGGCAGTGGAAAGAGATAATTAGACAGCAATTTACATACAGTGCATTAAGGCAACATATTATTGAAAAGCACTCCTGAGCTAGTGTTTGATGGCAGATAAAACAGATTATGCCTGGTGAATTTTTACTTTTTCCTGGATTGTTAAAAATTGTTAGTTTAGCACAACTGTTTCTTCAGATATCCCGAAAGTAAAAATGCATGGTTAACCTCTAATTGAAATTATTGTATATGGATAGTGCATCCTTATAATTACAGAAGTCCTTCCTTTGTAGACATCTCTTAAATATGGTAAAACATTGGCTCCCTGAAATTTCTCTAACAGTGCTCATTATCAAAAGACCTGCTCTTTTATGCAATTTGTTTGTAGTTACTACAAAAATTTAATTGCACATTTTCGCAGATTTTTGCATTAACAAATTGTCTTTTGCCATCTAACCAAAAGCTAAACTTTTTGTGGTTTGAAAAACAATCCTTAGTCATCAATGTGAATAACAGAGGTCCGTTACCATATTCACTGTACATTATTTCTGCCTAAGTCTATACTGTCAATTCAAAGCTGATATTATATAGGCTAACTTTCAATATTCTTAAATCACGCTCTGTTTTATTAATTGAAATCCTACATTTTCCAAAATGTCAGAATAAAAATTGACCAGCCACTAAAATAATTTCATACAGTTACTATTAGTTTCTTCGGGCATTTCCTGTTGCTGGGGTCCACTGTTTATGGACTGTATTTCAATAAGCATACTGAATTCACAAATGAGGAAAAAATGTAAAACAACTGTTTTATGAGGAAAAATGTGAAACAATTGTTTTAATCAGCTCTCCACTCTATAATTTATTTGTAATTGTTTCTTTCAGCTGATTCTTACCTATACACCTGGAGCCATCAACTGAAGCGTAGTACCCTTGGAGACACCTGCAAAAGTAACTTCCAGCTGTGTTCGAACATTCACCTCCACTGCAAATACCAGGGAGAGTCGCACACTCATCAATGTCTTCAAGGAAAAACAAAATACAAAATCCAATCAGATAAACTACTGGTTTTATCAAATTAAAAACTGTAGTATACAGACATTTTGAATAATGGCTTCATACATTCATTTGAAGAACAGAGTTGGTCAAATTAAATTTAACTAATGTGTGCTTGGGATCCCATGCAAAAATACCAAATTAAAAATCCTGTTATCACATTGGTATTTCAGTATCATTTTCCATACAGCTCTTTTGATACTGTTTCAGGATAACACTTAACACCTTTTCTTACAAAGAAAATGCAAATTACATTAATATGACTTAGAAAATGTTAACACTAAGCCAAATTTGAAACTTCTGGTTTAAAGTTAAAAAATAAGAACCCGATTATTATTTCTGGGCACAATGCTGCACAGACTCCATTCTGCAAATTATCACCACAAATACATCTTTTACCATTTTAGTAAATCAAATTCTGCAGAGTTATGGCTCATCTGGAAATCATCACCAAACTTTGTTAATAAGCCAGTGCTCTTTGCAGTTTTAATATCTGCGAGAACAGGGCTTTTATTTATTTTAGTACGTAAGAGTTGCTGAGACTAGATTTTTATAAAAACCCTTGTTATTTTACAAGCCAAAAAAACTTTCTTAAAATAACTTTCCAATTCTCAGTGTCTTTAAACACAAAACCAAACTGCACATCTCTGCCAGTTCTGCTCTGTATTCTGCTGTGTTCATTTGGGCCTCTCACAGTCTTATCATTCACAAGAGAAATTCTCCATTGATTTGGTTAAACTCTATTCCTTGATGCATGCTTCTGGTTATTTATGACTTTGATGGACTGTGGTGCGTCAAAATCTCTCTCCAGTTATTCCTCCCATAGATTGGATCTCACATTCAAAAACTCCCCCTCTCACACTTGAGTCATGATTAACAGCTGAATGGAGTCTGACCTCTTTGCGTATGCAATTCTGATTATCACCTCACAGACCCAAGCAGTGGTTGCTGCCAAACTCCTGAAACTACAAAGATGAAATTTGGCTCCAGGGGTCTCCATCTGGCCTCCTTCACAGTCTTTGTCCAGTGCTGTGGACTCGTCACTGTGCTGACGTTTTTATGTTGTCACACCTGCTATGGCTGGTGGAATTGTGCCCTTAGTCTCAATCAGTTTATTTCATTTAGACTAAAGGCAGCCTATGCACCCAAGAACTGGTCTCCATCACAGGTCAGACAGTTCCTACACTTCTTTGTCTTTCTGTGGCTCCGCAAGAGTGCCAGGTTAAAGCAAATGCTCACGGGAAATGAATGAAAACACTGCTGTGGCTTCCCTGCGACATTTTTCTTTTGCATATTTAGGGAGACAGAATAGTAGCACTTTAAATTAAGCCCAATAGTATTATTTACAATCAAAAAGGACCGTAATTCATTCTTCTTCTGAAAGGTAAAGTATCTTGACATGCAATTATTTCACCTCTTTAGAAGGTGTTGAAGCTTAGAAAAAAGCTTAGAAAATTTCAAAACCTTTTATACGAAAAGATAATTAATTAGGTTAATTATGTTAAATAATGGGAGGGTCCGTTTGCCCTCAGTGATTTTTTTTGTCTGTGTTTCCTCACTGCCGGTTTGTGTAGCTTCACAGATGGTTGGAGAGAAAAGGCAACAGTTAAAATCATTCTGTTTTTACCGGACTAAGGGGGAACACACTGGTTCACACAAAGCCTTACCTTCACATTTCTGTGTGGCTTCGTTGAACCTGTGACCAGCGGGACACTTGCACTCAAAGGACCCGACAGTGTTAATGCAATTTCCTCCCTGACAGAGCCCAGGAATGGCCTGGCATTCGTCCACATCTGCAAAAGAAAAAACCTTTATTAAAAAAATCACATTTAATTTGTTTTCCACCTAAGCGCTCGTCTACAAAAGAATATTGCTTTCATATGGAAAGTTGTACGAAAACCAACCGGGCTTAGAAAACCTTGCTAAAGACACCATCAAGAAGCTTCCTGTCTCACTTCATTACTTTAGAGCTGTTATGAAGAACAATTTCTGATATGCAGAAGTCTGCATCCTAAAAGTAACCACAAATAAGAAAGTAGCTCTGTAAACGTAAAGGACATGCAAATCAGTATTAAGGACAGCAAATTGAAATAAGTGGTAGAGGTGGCTTCTCAAGGATTTATTTCTTGTATTCTTTTTTAAAGCAATTGAGAACAATTTCTTATTTACAATAATGACCTAAAGACCTATTTATATAGTACATCAGAGCATTCACTGGAGCAAAACAACAAGGGAAGTACAGCACCTTGCTCAAGAGGATGACTGCAACATCCCATTTAGGATTTGAACCCACAACCCTCAAGGCAGGAGGCCAGAGTCCTAACCACTCCTCCACATGCTCTTTCTGCATGACCATGTGATGGTAAATGACTCACTTTCATCAACAGTTCCAAACCAACCGTGATTGAAAAAAAAACATGGATGAAAAAGGCTGGGTCTGGTTATACTCGTTTGGATTACAGTGCACATTTCTCAGGTCTAGACTGGCAGCTGGAAGAGCTGGCACTGTACTTTCACCGTGGTCAGATAAGCAATTTTCCTGCAAATTTAAGCTGTGGCGCTGCAGAGTGATACACCCTTATAAGGCCACCACACAGCGATGGCGAGGCACTGTGCAGGAAGTCGAGAGAGGCGACTGCGACAAGAGTAGACGGGCTGCCGGATGTACCTCCTCCGTGGGCCCTGAACAAGCAGACGACGCCAGAGGATGAGACGAGGCAATAAACACAGAGACAGAGGAAAGAGAGGAATGTGTCCCATGCTTGTACCCATGAAACAGTAAATCACAGCACTGAAAAAGACATTCTGGGCTGTGCCGTGCAGAGCCACCCCTGCTAACTTTCTCCTATGTCCTACAGACAGCCAGACGATAAAAGAATTTATACAGCTGGAAGAATTAGAATATAAGCCAAGTACAGCAGCAGGACTTTCCAAACACGCTGGGGGAAGCCATAATCCACATCTGGGAGGACCTCTTAGTAGACCCTCAGCGTGGTGGGATTGTTGAGAGGGCAGTACAAAGAAACTTTATCTAAAAATTATGCCACCTAAACAATTTCTTGTTAACATTAATGATGCCCCCTCCCCTCCCCTGTTACAAACAGAACAAAAGAGACATTATTCTCTCTTGGTATTTTAGGTCAAGCTGTTGACAACTGAAAAGGACAACAGCACTGCCGCACAGTATCCGGAGTGATGTGTGTCTTTCACCTTTTTTTTTTATTAAAAAGCGCCATAATAATATATTATCTAAAACCCCCAGACTGTCAGAATTCTGCCAGGACATTGCAAAACAAATATGGAGCCAGAATGAAAAACCGAAGGCAAAAAGAAGGTAAAGGTCAACAATCCTAAAACTGGAGTTACAAAAGCCAGGGTGAATGAGCTAATTGCTCCTTATTTAGGTATGTATCTTTGCAGCAGAGCATTTACATTGCAAATGTACCATTGTAACAGTTCAGTACATTCCAAAGAACACAGTGGCCAAAAACAACAGTCTAGAATAAATAGTGCTATTGGTACTATACTGCATAGCTGTACTCATGCCTGGCCAATTGCCAACATTAATGCTGAAATCTCCGTAAACAGTTTATCAATCTGGTATGTAACATTAGTGCAAGACATTTAACTAACAAAATGTCCAAACCACAAACAGACTTTCGCAAAAAAGAGCAACCTAACTCTTTTCGTTCTTCAGATGCAATCTCCTATAATGAGAGGCACATGATTAACAACATAGACTCAACTTCGCATACTGTACAGACAAATAAGTCACTGTGAGGTTATTCAATTTATGAATGTTTATTTCTGCTTCCAGCAGTGCGTCTACGAAAGCCATACAGACACTTGCTATTTCCACAGTAAAGGAAAACAGATGGCTTATATAAAACAACAGGAAGTAACCTTCTTCTTCATGTAAGACTTTATTGACTAAAAGAACACTTTGAAATTACAGTATGAATAGAAAAAAGGCACAGCCCTGGAATATATATTTATAACATATCACAAGAAGATTCCTTTTTGTCCCACCTGTGAGGCAAAATTCTTCCCAATCAACTTATAGTCCCTCTCAATATTGTTTGCATTTTTTTTTAATCTGCTTAGTAGATTTTATAACTGACCAAACATTATGTAACTCTAAGGTCATTTGTTTCCCAGAGTTTAATATTTTCAGGAAAACACCATCACAGTGTAATGTTTTGTGATCACCAGGCCAAAACAACAACAATAAAATAAACAAAATGCAAAAAAGTCTCAGTGAGGAGGAATGCTATAGAATAGCTCATTTATTACTGTATAAATGCACTTTTTCTTATAAAAGCCAGCGAGGCGTGAGTGAAGACATCCGACAGTCCCTTTCCACTCTTTTTGCGCATATCACAGAATCCCTTTAGACAAGGAGACCAAAGGCAATTTAACTCAATTAAGATTAATCCCCTGTTACTTGGAGTCAGCCCGGATTCCAGGCTTGCCACCAGCCTGCAGTACCTTGACAAGCTCCCGTTCGGATGTTTGGAATGAACCCCCTGCGGCAGGGATGAGGCTGCGCAGGGCACATCTCGCAGGGGTGCCCCCAGGCCCTGCCCACCGTGGCGCAGCACAGAGTCTTGGTGCACACGATGCCAGTCAGCTGCCCTTGGCACATCTGGTTGCTTACAGATGTGAAGCACGGCCCAGTCCTGTAATCTGGGAAGAAGTAGAAGACGACATTGAAGACAAAAGGAGAAATTACAACTGTAAACAAGCCAGGGTTAACTATTCTTTTTTCTCCTAGCCTGGCAAATTTTCCCTTTATAAGTCAGTGTTCCAGTAACCACTGGGGTAGGTTAATTTAACTCTAACACATACTAATCCTTGCACACAACTCTTTACCCCTCAGTGCTTCACACATGGGGGGTGGGGGGCCACTTCAACTACCACTGGAGCAGTTAAGCAGTTAAGCAGTTAAGAGTTGTAGCTGTATCTAAAAAAATTAAGAATAACTAAATTTCTTTTAAATGATGGTGGCATGCAAGGTGGTGACACTGCTGTCTAATAGCTCCAAGTCCTATTTCAGCTTGGGGAACCTGTCTGTGTAGAGTTTGCACGTTCTTCTCATTTCATGTCAATTTTGGTCTTTTTGAGAGGTTCCTGGGCAGGTGTCATTGGCTACTCAAAACTATTCCCTACCGGGACTGGTTTCGCGTCTGGAGGGTTTCCTCTCAGTACCAGCACGAGTATGGGTCATATGACTATAGAGAAGGAGAACCAAATGGGCATGGTGGGCTAAACTGCATGCTCTCATTTGAGGCCTTCCTGATGTTCTGAAAAACACATTCCAGGAGGTATGCATTGTTGATAGTGTTCCACCACCTATTTTGCTGAGCGGGGTTAAGATGAAAATAAAATTAAAAAAACATTTTTTTTTAAATAGCCAGTTCTTTTAGAATTTGGAGATTCTACAGTATGGTCCATTATTCAGATGTTATATAAACTGATATATATATATAAACAGACATCAGCTGTGGTGTATTGGCTTTACTGTTCCTAATAACTTACAGCAACAGTCCAAATTCACATAGCTCACAAGTCCAAATTCAAAAATTGCTTTCACATTTCTCAAAAGACAATACGAAGAAATGGAGGGGGGGGGGGGAGTTTTATAAGTCACAATTAAAAGATCCTAATTTCCAGAAAAAGCTCTTTTAATTCTTGTTTTTCAAAGTGCAAAGAGCCACGCATAGCTAATCATTAACAATTTTGTGTTCTGCAAGTTTTTTTTGTGTGTTGGCATGAAAAAGAAATTGAAACATAACTGGATTTCCCTCATCCCTAAAGCACATTGGAAGTATTTTTCCAGTTACTAACCACCACGCATCAGGAGGCGTAGATTTAGTGTTGAGTATAGATGATTACCAAGCAGCCTGTGTTCATTTTAAATGAGACTGAAAGTTTCACTGAAGAGACATGCCGGCTCCAGCTGAATCCAGGCTCTGTTTTATTTTAAAAAGCAAGCCCCTATTAAAGAGCCTCTCAGATGTTTACCTATTGAGATTACGATAATGAATGGCCACTTTGAGACTTCATTTTTTAATATAAAGGACTGTCTTCATCATATTAAACCACTTCAATTTTATCAGCTGTGCATAGCAATGACTCATAATGGATACCAAACTGAAGAATTTACTTTTAATGGGCATAGCATCAAAGAGAGAAAAAATGAATTCTGATTTAGAGGACTGTGTTCACATAGTTTTCTCTATATAACATACATTTTCCTTACGTTCTTGTGGAGCTTTCAGTATATTTGAGTAACAGTCACCCAGGTAAAGAAAGACTGAAAAGTCATCTTCATCAATCATTTGGGTACAAAGTTTAAGTTCAGGTGTTTTTTCTCTTTTTATACATTTACTTAAAACCTTATTAAAAGAATTAAAAAAAGATTAAATATTCTTATTCCTATATGATGTACAGTACACTGTATATGTATTCTTTCATTTATCCATAGGTTAGACCAAAGAGTATCTTGTAACTGAACAAACTATGCAAAAAAAAGTACAGGAAGCTAATCATGACACAGACATTTAGTCTGAACAGGAGTGCCCTTTTTCTCTAGGGCAGCATCATTCCAAAACTCACTAGCACACTACATCCAAAGGGAACTGTGGGATACGCCCTTTGTCTCCAAACATCTGGAAATGATCTTAAGTGCACAGCTTGTAACCACTTAAACAATAGGCTGTAGCATCCTAGATTCACAGGCTATAAGGGTGAATTAAAATGGACACTGTTGGTATGATAGTGGACTCTGTCAGATACATTTCCATGTTCCTCACTGGGAGTCTTTACTACGTAGTGACAGAGGCGTATATGTCCCTCAAGGGCTGGTGGAAGAGGTAGAAAAGTGCCTGTAAACATAATATTGATTTCACACTGCTTGAGTGGAAGTAGACACTCCTATTCCAAAATGGCCCCATGAGAGCTGCCCCAGGTGGGTATGGGGACACTTTCAAGTGCAATTGTCCTATCAGGTGTACTATATCTCATCTAAGTCTAGTGTTGGCCTTGGCAAGGTCTTGTTTCTAAGAACTTGTACTTGTACGACCTCAGAAAGGAAACTTTGTCCTAGAGCATTCCGCCTTCTCTAGGACCCTGGATTTGGTGCTCAACAGAGTCCCACCAACTGACTCTGTAGTTCTACAGGGGGACTTCAACACCCTTGAGAAACAATGGAGATACCTGAGGGAGTATGACCAGGTGGGTCAGCCTCCCTATCTGAAACAGAGTAGTGAGTTATTGAGTTTCTGTGCCAATCACGGAATGTCCATAAGGATCGAACACAAGGCTGCCCATCAGCATACCTTGTAACTTTGTAGCTTTGGCTGAAGGTTAATTATCAACTTCAGTCCGATTGTTGGACCCACGGCCACTTGTTTAAAAATTCAGGTTGAACAGGTGAAAAGAGCACTTGATTACCACTTGGTGATGTACTGAATCTGATGAGACAGATAGACACAGAGTAAGTGAAAGGTCTGTGGCAGTGAAGCAGGGGCAGAGTTCTTGGACAAAGCTCCTGGTATGCAGGTTGATCTATGTCCTCAGCTTCACTTTTGGTAATGAACTTTGGGAAATAACTGAGAAGAACCAAATCATGGGTAAAATGGAAACTTGTTTTTTTCTCAGGGCACTTGGGCTTACCCTGGCCTACCTGATAGAGTCTCTGCACATCAGGAGGAAACAGTTAAGATGACTTAGATATCTAGGAAGGTTACCCAGCCTCGGAGCTTTCCTCAGCTGACCTGGAAACACTTGGGAATCCCCAAGAAGCAGCTGCAAATGATGACTGGTTCTCCCTACTCAACATGCTCCTACTGCAACCCTCACCAGGATAAAAGGACAGACGACGGTTGAAATAATGGAAATATCCACCTTTTGAAAAATAATCTACATTTTTTTTTAAATCACATTTCATTAATTACATATCTAAAGCCCCAATAGATCACTGTGTTAAGGATGTATTGTCCTTCTTCTTTAGATTAATAATGTCAACCAACGAATCCAGACTCAATCACACCTAGAGAGTAATTTCTCTCATATCACTGCCTGATTTACTGGGTTGTGGGACATCAAGGGCAGAATGGCTGCCATGCATCATGCTGCCCTCCTTTCCGTAAAGTACTTATGGTTCGTTTGGGATGTTGAATTCTGTATTTCATGCAATGCAATACACTGTTGTATTAAATGCAATACATACAGTTTTTTTAACTCACATTTATTGTCAATGATACAGCTTCAGCACTTACTCCTCCCAGCAATCAGGGTTGTTGACACATTTTAGAAGGTTTATTGCTTTACGATACAGGATTACCTTAGTAAACATATGATCTCAAATACATTCCAGTGAGCTCATCTACATTTTTTAACACATGTGCTGGGTGTCTATCCAGAGATGCGTGGGTGTCTCTCTCTGTGAGTGCTTACGTAATTATCCAGACTGTTGTTTTAGAAAGAAAGGAATTGCTCCTTGATTATGTTTCATCCCACTGTAAATATTGTGTCTTGAAAAGAATTCATTTTTGTAGCCTTACTGGTATTCACGCTAGATCTGCAATATCTTTATCCTGCTTTCTGTTTGCTTATTCTGCAGCAAAGGCTTATGGTATACAAAACGAGAGCCCAGTATGACTGAAGTCATTTTACCCTTGGCTGAAACCCATAAAGTGTGTTACAAACTTTTATACCCAAGAATGCAATGGCCTTAGAATTAACTCTTTCACCACTCTCCTTCCTCATATCTTGTCATCAGTTAAGTTACATCAGATAATTACAGCAATCACCAAGTGAACAAGCCCGACTTTTGTATGGGCTGATATTCCAAAGACCAACTGACAACTAAGCACTTCAAAAGTTGATGAGCTACATCAGCTATATTATTATTTCATACTGTAATAGCTGACTGGTATTACCAATCTTCTACCCTTTCTTAATAAAGTACGCAGCAGACTAATATAAACCACTGGTAAGAATGCCTCAACCTCTAGGAAGAGCACTACTTGCTCTGTGAAGTCTACTCCAAGTTTAAGACAGTTTATAATTAAAATGCACTTAAGCTCATTTACTACCAACCAATGATACCAGCCAAAGAACACCACAATTGAACTACAATAATAAATATATATATATGAATTGTATATAAAGTTTAATTTTTAATTTGTTGGTTGCTTTATGGATCTAGTTAATTTCACATTCTACAATGAATCAGACCTGAACCCTTTAGACAGGGACTTAATCCAATCTATCTTTCATCAATCATGCCCTCCTAATAATCCCCATTTATGAACTGGCTTCATTACTCTGCTCTCCTCCCCACTGATAGCTGATGTGTGGTGAGCGTTCTGGCGCACTATGGCTGCCATCGCATCATCCAGGTGGATGCTGCACATTGGTGGTGGTGGAGGGGAATCCCCATTACCTGTAAAGCGCTTTGAGTGGAGTGTCCAGAAAAGCTCTATATAAGTGTAAGCAATTATTATTATTATTATTATTATTATTATTATTATTATTATTATTATTATTACTAGCATCACAATGAAGAGTTTCCTGAAAGACACATGAGGTTAATTACTATGCAAAAAGGAAAAACATCCCCTAGGGATAGGGTTCTAAGCAGATTTTGCTGAGGAAGAATGAAGCAGAAATTAAATCAGTTCATGTAGCGGGAAGAATGCTCAGACCACAATCCTAACAGATATCCACTTCTGATGGTATAAGTTAGAAGAGAACAAGTAAAGGTTTATTCTATGCAGCATTTACTGGATCCTTTGCAACCTACAGCACGCATGCTGACGCAGCTACCTACTTGAACTAATTTAGAAGAGCTCACATTCAGCTCACGCCGAAACCTAAACAATAATAGGATCTGTTATGAAAAGTGTAAGATCATGAACCTAGGCTAAGGTCTGTGTTTTCTATCTTCTTCCCTGCCCTGAAATACTAACTGATTATTCAGTCAAGGAACATGTGTTGCCCTTTTAAAACGTAATATCTTCTTGGTTGCTAGTACAACGATAGCAATGGTGACATAAATACAGGTGCTTTGTGACTTTAGAATCATGAAAGCAACCCTCAGGATAGCCAAGGCAAACAGCAACAGACATCTCTGGAGCTCCCATGTAATACTCCATGACAAAAACAACGACTTGTCCTAACTGCTCAGGAAATGAGATAGGACGTTTTCCATTTCCATTTCTTATAGCTTTGTGCTGAAGGAAGCCATTAAACACAATACTGGCATGAGTCAGACTGAAAATGCACAGGGAGGGCACCAGTGAGGTATTTACATTAATAATTTTATTAGGGACATATTAACATCCCCATTGAAAGACTGAGCTTGGACAAGTGAAAACCTTTGTACTAACGGTGGTTAATGATCATTAGTTTTGTTATGCAATCTCTCTTAAGCAATTCCTATAGCCTTACTGTAGGGCTTTTAACCAGGAAGGGTCCAATGATAACATTTCTATGGATGACATGCTACATAACTTCAAGCTCCTAAAAATCAATCCACGTTACAAGATTTGGTTGGAAAAAGTTTGGGAAAAGCCTTCCAGGTTTCTCTCATTAAATACCACATTTTATCCACTGACCCATTAATAACACCTTTGTGATTATTATGTTGAACACGAAACCACCATTTTTTATGAACTATTTTTTTAATGCTGTGGATAATCCACGTACAGTGGAACTTGATTAATGGTTCCTAAGCCTTTCAGAAAAGTTAACAATTTTCTCCAGGTTTAAAAGTCATATAATAATATGGATCTGTACAGTTCATATTGTGTTTTTGAAAGAGAAAGGCAACAGTCTGAGAGACTGTAAGTGCACTTAAGAAAGGCTTAAATATTTTACCTTTGTTGTTGAACACTCAAGATGTCCATGTGATATTTATGCATATTGGGATTCTTTAAGCACTAACACTAATTCTATTCCTGTCTTATAAAAAGGCATAAAACTTCAAACATTTGTATTAATCATGTTTTGCATGAAAGGATGAGTCTATTATTGGTAAATGCCAAGCAACAGGATCACCAAGAATGTGAAAACGAAATGTGAATCACTGACGTCCATTGCCACACACACAATACAGAACACAGAATTAATCCCTGCTTGTGATTTCAGAGACATAAAGTCAAAACATGTTTTTTACAAAAAGTTGCTTTAAATAAATCAAGGCCTTATTTCTGAGATACAGGAGCCCTGGGGGATCAAACTAAATTCATAATAAAGTCCTATTAAAACAGGAATGCTATATCTAAGTTTGTCTCAGGGTAGGTCAAAACCAAACTGTTGTTTGCTCTATTCTTTTATTAATTAAAATAACAGGTGACCTGCTGATAAAGCCAAGCCCTTTCAAGCCAGTTCGCAAGGTTGCATTTTTTTTGCCTTATTTAAAATCTGTTTTGCCTTTATTAAGCTGACTTACATGGCTTTATAAAAGCAAGTTATTTGCAAGAACATACTTGTTAGAATCAAACACACATGTCTGAGGAGCCTGGCTTGAGCACAGCACCTCATATAATATCTCAGATCAGATTGAGGACTCAACCCCTTGCTTTCTTTATGGTGATCACTAGCCGAGAAAATGATTTTTTGACACTAAATACAAAATATATGCAAAGTCTATGGCAAGTATAAAACTAGCTAAAATTACTCAACTGAAATTGTCAATTTGATGATATTGCTACAACAGAGTACAGACACTATTGTTGACTGTACATAAGCCATTTTGCCTTCAAACTACTCTCCCTGTCCTTTGATCAACCTAGACAAAATGATGGGTTAGGAAACAAACAGGATCACAAACTTCCCTGAGTGCTTGGTTCCACTTACAAGTACATGGATCACAAACAAAGGAATTGTGTGGAATTCCTTGAGAACACCAAATCGTCAATTACAGCTTCCCAAACCAATGTTGGAAACAGATGTGGAAAATAATATTCCTTCCATGATGTTTTGTCTTGTCTTTTTTTTACAAGGATTGAAACAACATCCATGTGGTGCACACACTGCAGTTAGTATCTAACAAAGTAATACTTCGTGTCAAAAAATCATTATGGAATAATTTCCAACTTGACACTATTTTTTCTTTATGTAGGACAATGATACGTAGCGGTCTCCATAAAAACAACATTTTAAGATAGAATTTTAAACCAGAGGCTAGAACCCATTTCACACCTTCAGTTGAAAGAGGAAAGATGACTGAGATACATATCAAATACTGTAGGAGATATGGAGCTGCAGAAAAAAACATATGAAAGGGATCTGGGTGTTTATGCGGATTCATCTATGTTCTTGTGAAGACAACATGAGGAAACAATACAAAAATCAAACAGAACGTACACACCAACGAGCTTTCAAATTGACCAAAAGAATGTCATTTATGTCACAACAAAAAAGATATTATAGAGCTCAAAAAAGAGCAACAGAAAAAGATTGTCATAAGCAGGGGACTGTCATATATGGACAGGTTAAAGGAACTAATTCTTTTCAGTCTAGAGCAAAGACAATTAAGAAGAGATCTGATCCAAGTATTTCAAATCCTAAGGGGGTACAGACAGAGTCAAGTGACTATTTCACACTCAGTAAATAAACAGAAGGTCACAACTGGAAACTAAAACAGAATTTATTTAGGTCAGTGAAGAGGAAACACCTCTTCACACACGCAGGAAGTGGGGGTACGGACCATGCTTCCCAGACAGGGGTTGAGGCCCAAACACTGGGATCCACCAGGAAGTGCGAAGATGGGATTTCAGGTTCACCTACTGTATCTTCCAAATTAGCAAAATGGACCACAGGGCTTCCTCTCACTAGCAAACAGTCTTATGTTCTTTAATATTAACATTCCATTTAATCTCCTATTACACTACCATCTGTCATGGTCCATTTCATCAACACTGTTCCCTGTGCTGCCACAGGATGTTTAACAGAAAGCATTATATTTAGCTTATAGAAGAAAGGCCTACCTCTTTCACACTGAGCACCAGTAAAGCCATAGGTGCAGGCACAGCGGTTTGGAGCCACACACCTTCCCCCATTCAGGCACCCATTCTCGCAGACCGCTGAAAAAGGGCAACACATACAGGTAATCCAACCTTCATGCATGGTTTACATATAGTACAAGATGTAAGCACATAACACCTTTTGGTAAATTAATTAATAAATGTTCTTGAGTTAATTAATAAGAGTCAATGAGACAAGTGAAAACTACTTCGCAAATGTTTTAGTGAAAAAACTATATGCCTAAAGCTTTAGGAAGTACAGAAAAGGTATTTATATAGAGCAAATCCTACTTACGTTGGCCACAGTGCGCTCCAGCATAACCCTTCTGACACATGCACTGATCTTCTGCACAAGAACCCCCATTCATGCACCTGATACTGCAGTGTTGAACTAGAAAATAAGAACATACAGTAACAATTAAGCTTTAAATGCAACTTTACGTAAATCAACAGATTTATTTGTCACTATTTTTTGCTGTTGTACTATTGTTTGCATTTCAGCAAGATCCTTCTCAAGCCACCATGAGCTTCACTTACTTGCATTACTTAATACTTACTTATATTCGTGGATTGCATTCATCACCATGTGCTGAAAATACTCGAGATTTGTACCTCTACAACACCAGATTGACCTCTACAAAACCTGCACTTATACCATCTCAGCCAGCCTTGATGTGAAACTTAAAACAGACCAAATAAGAAAAGAAAGATATTGTCCTAAATATCATGATTGAATATACCCAGCAGGCTGAACAACTGAATATACAAATACTGCCAGATGTAATGTAGGGACTGATACTGCTGGAGTATCTAACCAATATACCGGAGTATCTTACTAATCTAAGGGCTGATAGTGTTGGGATATTTTACCAATATAAGGACTGACACTGCTGGAGTAATTTACCAATGTAAGGACAGATTCTACCAGAGTGTCTTAGCAGCATAAGGAATGATATTACCAGAGTAGCTCACCAATATACTGTATGGACTGAATTTGCTGGATTATATCTTACCAATATAAGGAAAGATAAAGGCAGAGTAATTTACCAATTACAATTACAATCAATGATACAAACTAAACTCATTATTTAATTTACCTAAGGGTAAAAGAAAAATTCTCTGGATTAAATATTCTCTACTTATCCAAATGTTATATGGTATTTTTTTCATTTAAAAAAAACACGCTTTGACCATTCTTTCTTACTTCTTTGGTTTTTGTGTAATCTCAATGCTGTGCATATAATATGCTACATCCAAAATACTGTTCTGTGGTTTAAGTCATCTTGAAATTAAATACTAAATTTGTCAAATCAAATTCTGCTTTTTAAAGGTTTTTTGAGGCTTAAGTGTGAGTTTTTAAAAACGCTTTATAAAATCGTGTAGAAAAAAAGAAGGAAACAAATCCTTCACAGCTCAGCTCAGTTTCGTGGTATTTAACAAAAACAGAATGAACAAGGCAAGGCACAGGAAATGATATCATCTGTCAAGCAGGGTAGGAACTTAAAACCGCAAACTGATTTCAATTAGACTGAGCTGTGCCAAAAGCTAATTTCACATCCCAAGCAAACAGCAAAGCCATTTAAACTTGTTGTTAAGGAGTACACAACAACCAAAGTCTAAAGTCTTTCTTTTACTTTAAAGACAATAATTTGGTAAAACTAATTGTTTTTGTCTTGTCAATTCATCACGTACCTCCAAAACTGTGACAAGCAATGTAGCAATATTCAGGTGTAAACCAATAAAACAGTACAGCTGATTTTTAAGAAGAAACGGAAGGTTTCATTTTAAGAAAAGACATTACAGTTGACTCCCGAGATTTGATCAAACCTAACTGAAAGAAAATGTTTAATATTTTTCAATCTTTCCCCTCATCTACACAACATTTCTTAAATATATTTCCTTTAGACCACCAAAGTTCTTTTTTTTTGTTGTGGTTTGTTTATTTCAAGGTCCATCCTAACATACATGATGAAAATGATCAGATTTGTAAGCTTTAGATGGTCTCAGATGGTCTACATGTTTATTTAAACATAACGCAAAACAGTAACATCCAAAATTCCAAAGAGGTAGTTTCTGCCATTGCTGGAGGAACTCGCAGTTTAAAGGTTTCTGCTAACGTACCTGATTTCGAGCCACAAGAAGGTGCAATTTGACCGCTTGGGCAGGTGCACATATTTGGTCTGGAGCAGAATCCGTCTCCACACGAGCTTCTGCAAATTGCTGAAAGTAAACAAGTGGACTGTGACTCAGAACATGCACAGCTGTGTTAATACAGTACCTCGTGCATCACACCAGCTATTCTGTGATCTGTGTTCCTCAGTTTTGGCATCTGGATTGAGTTTTGATTGACCTCAGCAGATATTTGACAGAGTTGTTGCAAATTAAATAACTGATTACTTTTTGCCTTCAAAGTTTTTTTTTTAACTGAAAAGGTGTCAACCACTACATCCACCCCAGAAGTGTACCACCCACCTGGGTGGCACACAGAAGCCATCTTGCACCAGCAGCCCCACAGATCAGGTGGAGGAGTGAGAAACTGCTTCACCAGTTGACTAAAGGGGGGACTTTTAATTACTGTAGGTCAGACTGTGCATGAAGCAACATTTTACCCAAGCCATGAACACTTTAACGACCAAGTAGTCAGAACATTGGTTTAATATCTCATCCAAAGGACAGCACCCGTTACAGTGCAGTGTCTCCTGTCATTATACTGGGGAATGTCTCTGAAACATCTTGTTTCTTCCACGAGGAAGACTTCAACTAATGGTCAACAGCACCACTTACAGCAGCAAGCTGACTTTCCTAAGAGATCTCCCATCCCAGTAATGATCAAGCTCAGCCTTTCTTAGCTTCTGAGATCTGATGACATCAGGCTACAAGGCAGAGGAGGCAATACAGCTGTCCAGTTAACCGTCCCAGTTAACCAAATGCAAAATAACAAAATCAGAGACAAGTGGCCATTTAATACAGAAACATTGTGACCTTGGAAATTTGCAGACTCTGGGAGACACTGTTGAAATATTCTTCTAGATGCTGTCACAGCCAAATTAACATTAACACAAAGTCAACACAGTGCTGCTACAATACTGACTTGTCTGTCTGGGATTCTGTAACATTCTGACACCCTAATAGTATGTAGAAAAGTAATGTCTTATAAGAACACCTCCAATAATGTAAACATCCAAGGTTGTTAAGAACTTGAAGCATTTGGGTATGTCTGAATACCTGATATTACCAAACTCCACCCTTCCAGGAATTGTACTAAATTCTTACTGAGAGATTTTGTCTAACACAGCCTAACCACTGCTAACCACTGCTCTCAAGCATTGGTAATGTTGTTACAACGTTTTGTGTTTGCTGGGACACAACTGAAGGAGAAAGTCATGAGCTAGAGCTGGATTTCTGTGCCTTTCCAGTGCATGAGGTGCCCAGCAAAGACGGACGTGAAGTCTCATCCAGGCCATGTTCTGCGCTTCTAGTCTGAACGGTTAATCCATGCCCACTCGCAGCAAGCTTCAATTAAAGGAGGTGGCAGACGACTCGCTAGGAAAGTGGAGGGGAAAAAAGCTTTGACACAAAAAAGAATAACCTGCATCTGTTCCTGTGAATGCATGAGCTCTTCCCAGTGTGGGTGTGTCACAGCAATATTGTTTTCAGAATTAAAATCATTTCCACCCAAAAAATTTTTACTTAGTCATCAAGACGAAGCCTGCCAGAGCTGAATAAAGGAACTTTTATACTCTGGCTCCAAAATAGTGTTTCCATAGCCAAATATAATGTTGGACTCAGACAATGTAAAACTAATTTTCCTATCTACAGACAAAGCGTGTCAGCGGTGGACTGGGGGGGAGACATGCAGCAATGCCGGGCCGCGTGGATCCTGGCAGAGATTGCCTACAAGCCTCAAACACCTCAGCATGACTTACGGACGATGCACTGGTTTCCTCCAGAAAGGGTTTTCCATCCTGGGCAGCAGTAAGCATTGAATCGTGATCCACAGACATTGGGTCTGAAAGCAAGAGAGAAATGTGGCTTGCTTTACTGGACTCTCTGACCTGCCTTTGCTTAGTTGAGGGAGGCAGGGTCATGAGGACAATGTGGTGATGTTTAGACCTTCAGAGAACAAGGGTTTTGGTCTTGTCACCAACACTATTTTCATCTTCCTGGACAGTAAAAGAGGCTGCAGAGGTGGATGCAACACCTCTTAACTAGCCAAAATCAATGACTATGGAAAATGAATAATAATATCACATTTTTTTAAAACAAAAAGACATATATATGCTGGATAATAAGGATGAAGTTAATTTTACTTGTCATAACTGAGACATTAGCTGCATGTTTTCATTTTGAACCTCAGAATACAAATTAATAATAAATATTTCTACCTGTGTTGTTCTTTTATGAGAGACCATACTTTTATTAGGTTTGGTGAACTGCATTAGAGCTTAAATTCTCTCCTCATACCTAATGCAAGAATATAAACAGCACACGAACATTCATTTAAAACAGCACAGCTTCAAGTAATGAAATCCTTTTTTGGGGGCAAGTCGCAAGAATAAGTTTGGACTCATAGCAAAATATGCTTTCCTGCTTTCAACAAAAGAGGGCCTGAGTTTTTGTTGTCGTATTTCTACCTCGTGTATTGTATTATCTGTCATATTGTAAATATCTTTTGGTTACTTTCCTGCATTGCTAACAGCTCCCCCTGGTGGGCGCAATAACAGAGGAAAAAATAATTCAACCGTACACAACGGGGAAACACAAAATAATTTCTTTTTGGATATAAATATAATATATATTTTCTAAAGATATTAGGACAAAAAAGCAACAAAAAAATACCAGTACCAAAATTTTCAAATCCATATGATGTGATTGAGGTATGACATTGAGTCATTACTACTTGATTTCTAATGGCTGTGCAGACTAAATAAACCTCACATATTTGTGTGTTGAGCAACATTTTAGCAAGCACGGAAAGTGGGGAAACAGTGCCGGCATTTCCGGGCTTTAACTACAATAATACGATGTATATCAAGGTCTATTCTCCATTGATCCTTCATATAAGTTCAATAAGAGGTTTGTCCTCTATAAAATAAACTACAGTAGATAAAAGCACCTTAATAATTACAAATAATGAGGCAAAAACACAAAGCTACCTTTGCCGCCATGCAGCTTATCTACAAACAATATCTAATTTGATAGCTGGTTTTCTCGGATGTTAGATGAAATACTTTAGAGCTAAAACACAGTAAATAGAGGAATAATGATACAAAACACCTTAGGTTGTTCGCTCTTAACATTAAACCTGAGCTCTAAAATAGGGGGCAGAAGCTCAGCTGAGGCTCTATCATACAGCCCAGTGCTTAACATCTAACATATTTAGAGGGAAGTACTTGTTATTATTTCATTAAGCTCTTTAATGCTATTTACAAATTCATTTCTATTTGTATTTTCCAAATATAGGGTTTGCACCAGGCAACGTTTTTAATATCTTACAGTCCTAAGTGTACGAGAGAAAAGGCGTAGCTTATAAATATTTATATATATACAGTACACACTGTATACAGTATAATGAAACAGATGCAATGGGAGTCTTTCTTAAGCGCTTTAGGAATGTAAAGCCCTTGCCAGTGTTTTAATTACAAAACTTTGTTCCAAACTTTCCCGTGTAATTGTGCCACTGACAGATATGCATTCTTCAAATTAAAAGAGAGACTTTTTTTCTCACAGAGTCCAACATATCTAAACGTTTGTATCACAAAAAGGATAAAAACTAGCGGGGCACCACAACAACCATGGCCATAGGCAAGCTTTACAATGAGAAAATAGCGCAGATATTGCACAGATGTTTGTGCGTCACTCGTCTTAATGGTAACATCTCTCAACATCTTCGTGATTTCCAGTGAGCTGTATATTCGAAGCTTTTTTTTGTCTTAGAACATTCAAGAAGACAACATACAGAAACTGGAACACAATCCCTGTTACTTCTAACACTTTAAAATAAGCACTTTTTATCGCCCTAGCATAACACGTCGAGAGACTAGAAGGATGTTTATTATGCCACTGTAGAAGAATGCACAGCCATGCCTATGACATTATTTAAAAATGGTGCAAATGTAAATGGGGGACAGTAGGGGTAGTACTTCAGACCATTATGTAAAACTCAATAGGAAGCTCAAACTATGTCCGATGAAGTGCCTTACTGCAATTAGAATTGGTTATAAAATTACCCCTTGAGCACATCCTGGCTGCCTCCTCTCCTCTTCGTCCTGCTGTTTGCCTTCGGCTCGCTGTATTTATCAGCCTCGCTGTCTTGCGCAGCACCTTCTGCAGAACTGACGGACAGCGACAGGACAGCGGCGAGCCCCAGAGACACCTTCAGCAGCCACCCCGGCCACATAGCGCTGAGATCTTCTCCGCAAACTTACTCCACTTTTCTTTCTCTTCAAGAAATAGATGACAACACCGTTCTGATGTGCAAGAAATCCTCACCGCAATCTGACTCTCCACTCTCCCGGTCACAGGACAATACTGCGAGACAAGAAGACAAGCCTTCGTTTTACCGTCAAATTGAAATAAGATGCGAATTCTAAGTTATGTACTGCAAAATCATCACACTGCCCTCTTAAAAACTACATTATTGAAAAGTGAATATATATAAACATTATTTTTCAGGAACAGTCGTTAACTGATGGAACACATTAAACAGAATGCAACATTCTTATGCATACAAATATTAAATACATGCGCATGGATTCATCCTCGCTATAAGTTTGGAGAAAACAAAAATACCATATCCAAGTCTACAGTACCTCCTCTCCAATAGGAGAAAAAGCTTCAAACCCGCCCAAGAAAAATTATGCTAATGTATCTGATACGGCTGGTACAGTACTGGATGAAGAATTTAAACAAGAGAGATAGAAAAAAAAGAAGAAAAAGGCTTAAAATGTAAACAAGCAGTTATGCAAAAAAGCAAAAGAATCCAAACTATCTCAAGTCCGGCATCCTGCTTAGTTCTTCCAAGAAAAATAGAAAAATGATAAGGGATTTCCCCCCTTTCAATAATATTCAAAGCAGTTGGAACATTCTTGTGCAAAAGCAATGATGAGATCTGTACCTTCCCTCCCTCTCTCAATCTTACCTCCCTTCTTCCCAAAAACTTCACATCTCGCATTAAATTGCTTACTCTCGCGATACAGAGTTGGCAGAAATCCTCGGTGAATTTTATAATGTGGGTCACGCTGAGGAAAACAGTACATTCTTGCATTAATTCTTGCTTGTAGTATGAAATAAATTGGGCTAATTAAGAGCAAGGACGATCTCATGCTCCGGACTTGACTGTCTCAGACGAAACAAACGTCATGCGGCCCCTATGCACATAATACACAGTTCTTTTGGTTAGAGTAAGTAACTGGTACCTCAGCTAAGTAATACTAGCCGCAAAGGTTTTTATGCGCGACATTAGTAACATTTTAGTTAAAATCCTCTTCTATTTTGCTGTTAAAGGAATAGCTTGCTTTTCTAAATATTGAGTCCTCACGAGTCTTGCGCGTCAGTGAAGATGCTACAAGTGGGAACGGGCATTTACTTTTTTGAATGCTTGTTCCCAACGCGCCGTTAGTTTCTTAATGCTGAAGGTTATTGCGGTACTTTTAAAGTGAACTTCGCACACGACGTTCTAGTGTTCTTTCTAGTGTTTTTCAGAGTCAGACTATCTGAAGCAACTTGCTCTTAATCGTGCAATCGTACATAGTCTCAGAAAAACTAGTATTATTGTGATCATAATGCGCCACAAGCACATACAGTAGTAGTAGCACCGAGTTTGATGGATTCTGTGCGTAGAATTAAACGCCTGTGGAACGAAAATGAAAAGTCAAAGGCCGTGGCATGCGTGGACAGGCACACTTCCGTCTTTATTTAGTATGGCATTTATTAAGACTAGTAATAATGGATTCAAAATATTTAATTAGGTATTTAGTATGACAACTGTTCTGTAAACACGTGATCTGTAAGGCGCAACGTATTTTTTTTATAAAAAATCAGAGCTTGTACCACAGTAAACAGAAACACTGTAACTTTATAACGGAGTATTACAGACCAGCATTCTCTCCCTTGTCTGCAGCTTCCTAAGAGTAGGAAATTCTTTGCTTTATTTCTGGGGGCTTCTGTTGACTTTCATGATTCAGTTGTTGGACTGTCTGGAATTGTAGCTGCCCATTAAAACTAGAGCTTTGCATGTCTTGTGTTCCCAGAGGGAAACTACGCGAGACACTTTCCCATCACTCCCTAAAAGCACTTTTGTTTAAAGATAGATCATCCGTATTGGTTCTGATTAAAAAACGTGTAACTTGTCTGCCTAAGCACTGGCAGGAGATCTGTAGCCTTTGACTTACTGTATTTTTAAACTAATATTACATACAAGAGAATGCACAGTGGACACTTCAAAATCTCTGCTAATCCTCTTGACAGAGGGGCAGGAATTGACATACAAAGGAAGGTTTTACATTGCCTTCAATTTTGCAGCTCTTTCACATTTTTGCGACTGTCAAGACTGTCTAGTCAAATCCTAAATATGCACAGCCTCTTGATTTATTTAATGTCCCCCAGATATCTGTTCATTTTTTTTTTACATAAGAGCAGAAATAGGAAGACACCCTTCGTGCTGCTAAGCAAAAGGACATTTGACTCTGGAGGGCTGTGTGACAGCAGTGTCTCCACTTTGCAGGCTGATCTCAGATCTCAGAAGCTCAGCAAGGCTGGCTCTGGTCAGTACTGCGCTGGGACGCCTCTTAAAAAAACAGGTTGCAGCTGTAAGTGGTGTCAGTGGACCAGCAGGGGGTGCTCTTCTGGAGCAGCGTTTTCAAACCCAGTGCCACATGGTATGGTGAAAGGAACATGGTGCCGTAGGAGGTTCTGTCTTTCAGACGATACATGAAACCAAGGCCCTGACTACAGGGTGATTATGGATCATGGCACTGTTAATAAGAGTTAGGCTGTTAATGCCAACATCCTGGCTAAATTCCACTCCTTACATTTCCCCTTTAATTGAAATGGTGAAACAATTACTCACTTCTCAACCTCATCTGCATCGTAATAGGGCAGCTGTGCGTCACCAGTCCACCCAGTGGGGGGTGAAGTGCCCCCCACAAATGTGGAAAAGGGCTATAGATTCCTGTACAATTGCAAAGAACTATCATTATTTTGTTTAACTGGTGCTAATTACTCTCATCATTCTTACCACCATTATCATTAGCGTTATAACATTGTTAAAATTTATATGCACATTTATGCAGAAATGTCAGCTTCTGATCTGGTGTGCTTGGATGCTGCAGCAGCTGTCTGCATGCAGAGCTTTAATGACTTAAACGTTGTCCATGTCTACATCCCTCGTTCTTGTCAGAACAGAGCCCACTGTGTTGTTAAACACTCGGACACCCTTGCCAAAGTTGGACATGCTGATTCCAAAAATTTAATGCAGCCTCTAAAACATGAGAATGGTTTCCTTTGAGAACCACACCCTGGTCTTTCTGGAATAATTGCTTAACCAGTGAGTTAAGTTGTTCCATACAGCCAGGCTGGTCAACTATGCAGTGCTAGAAAGCCAAGAACCCTGACAATTGAGGAAAAGCAATGAAAAGCACACAGATTAGCTCAGTTTTTTAGACTTCACATCCTAATCAGTTCAAGAGGAGGGTGTAAGGTATCATTGTTCTGAGAAGGAAGGTGAAAACACAGAGGTCATTTGGAGACAGAATGTATTTACAAATGGAAAAAAAGGTTGTTGTGTAGCTTTCTGGCATGTGTGTTGTGTGATCTTTTCTCTTTCATATTAATTAAAAGCAGAGAACACAGTCATTTGTTATTGCTATTCTGTTTCATTGCCATCTTCATGACAGAAAATCCCCATGACTGTATTATGTGAATGGGTAGCTCTATTGTGTTTTCTGCACTATGAAATTGAGCCAAAGAACTCACCATAGCAACTCGTCTCAAGTTGTTCATAGTCTCTGCCTCAATATACTTCTATCACAGAATGTTCCTGGGAGTTAACTTTCATGGTCTTTTACTTTGATATCAATTAATTTGAGTATTTTAAAACAGACCTTGGAGTGTTTAGTTCAAGTATTATGTGACTTGGCAAAACACACAGTCCCTTTAACAAATCACAGGAAATCGGCACCCTTAGTCAATATTTTAAACATTAACTTTTCAAATTAAATTGGCTCCCATAAATACAGAGAGACAGAACCACACTTTAAAAGGTAAGTTATTATCACCTAAAAGACTGGTCTACTGTAGATCGTTTCATATGACTTATTAAGTCATGGATGTGTTTGTGTTTTGGGTAATTGTGTTTTACTTTGTTGTGTCTGTTTAAATTCCTATGTGCCACAATACCTTAATGTTTTGACTAAAGATGATTATTTTATTTCCATAGTAGATATCCTTATTCAGGGCACTTAATTATAATTCATTGCATTAACTGCTGTTCATCTTAAAGGGTCACAAAAACATATAGAAAGGGACTCACTTCAGCCACCATTAAAGCACAGCACAGTAGATCAGGTGGAGAAGTAAGAAAATTCCCCTGCCATTCAGCTGGTGAAGCCCTTTAGAAAGGTCATGTTATACTATCCCAGAGAGGAATTTAGCCTGTACGCTGGGATTAATACTCCTACTACAGCGTGGATAGCCATGATCTCTGGTTTGCCAGAAAGGACAATAGCACTCTAGTCCAATGGGAAGAGTGACATCTTTTGGTTCCACCAACAGTATGTACAGTGCCTTGCGAAAGTATTCGGCCCCCTTGAACTTTTCAACCTTTTGCCACATTTCAGGCTTCAAACATAAAGATATAAATTTTTTATTTTATGTGAAGAATCACCAACAAGTGGGACACAATTGTGAAGTGGAACGAAATCTATTGGATTTTTGAAACTTTTTTAACTAATAAAAAAATGAAAAGTGGGGCGTGCAAAATTATTCGGCCCCTTTACTTTCAGTGCAGCAAACTCACTCCAGAAGTTCAGCGAGGATCTCTGAATGATCCAATGTTGTCCTAAATGACTGATGGTGATAAATAGAATCCACCTGTGTGTAATCAAGTCTCTGTATAAATGCACCTGCTCTGTGATAGTCTCAAGGTTCTGTTGAAAGCGCAGAGAGCATCATGAAGACCAAGGAACACACCAGGCAGGTCCGTAATACTGTTGTGGAGAAGTTTAAAGCCGGATTTGGATACAAAAAGATTTCCCAAGCTTCAAACATCCCAAGGAGCACTGTGCAAGCGATCATCTTGAAATGGAAGGAGTATCAGACCACTGCAAATCTACCAAGACCTGGCCGTCCCTCTAAACTTTCAGCTCAGACAAGGAGAAGACTGATCAGAGATGCAGCCAAGAGGCCCATGATCACTCTGGATGAACTGCAGAGAACTACAGCTGAGGTGGGAGAGTCTGTCCATAGGACAACAATCAGTCTTACACTGCACAAATCTGGCCTTTATGGAAGAGTGGCAAGAAGAAAGCCATTTCTCAAAGATATCCATAAAAAGTCTCGTCTAAAGTTTGCCACAAGCCACCTGGGAGACACCCCAAACATGTGGAAGAAGGTGCTCTGGTCAGATGAAACCAAAATCGAACTTTTTGGCCACAATGCAAAACGATATGTTTGGCGTAAAAGCAACACAGCTCATCACCCTCAACACACCATCCCCACTGTCAAACATGGTGGTGGCAGCATCATGGTTTGGGCCTGCTTTTCTTCAGCAGGGACAGGGAAGATGGTTAAAATTGAGGGGAAGATGGATGCAGCCAAATACAGGACCATTCTGGATGAAAACCTGTTGGAGTCTGCAAAAGACCTGAAACTGGGACGGAGATTTATCTTCCAACAAGACAATGATCCCAAACATACAGCAAAATCTACAAAGGAATGGTTCACAAATAAATGTATCCAGGTGTTTGAATGGCCAAGTCAAAGTCCAGACCTGAATCCAATCGAGAATCTGTGGAAAGAGCTGAAAACTGCTGTTCACAAACGCTCTCCATCCAACCTCACTGAGCTCGAGCTGTTTTGCAAGGAAGAATGGGCAAGAATTTCAGTCTCTCGATGTGCAAAACTGATAGAGACATACCCCAAGCGACTTGCAGCTGTAATCGCAGCAAAAGGTGGCTCTACAAAGTATTAACGCAAGGGGGCCGAATAATTTTGCACGCCCCACTTTTCATTTTTTTATTAGTTAAAAAAGTTTCAAAAATCCAATAGATTTCGTTCCACTTCACAATTGTGTCCCACTTGTTGGTGATTCTTCACATAAAATAAAAAATATATATCTTTATGTTTGAAGCCTGAAATGTGGCAAAAGGTTGAAAAGTTCAAGGGGGCCGAATACTTTCGCAAGGCACTGTACAGCAGCCACCTGAATTCCAAATTAAGAGTCAGTCTTAAAGTTCCATGCAGAGCAGTCCAGGGCCAACAGGTGGAGGTAAACAGTAAGATTGCAAGACAAATGAGAACAATTTCCACTGGATGTTCACTTCTGCTGCAGGAGTACTATAGATGTTGTGTATATATAAATTTATCTGCAATATTGGCTGCTCAGTTTAAAATGGAAATGGAAATGCCATCTGCAGACTTGATGAGACTACACTGTAGATCACAGGTGGTGATTTAGTACGTTTTCCGTTACCATATGCTGAAAGGAAAAACAGCAACTCTATTGCTGCTGAACATTCTTACTCAGCTTGTCATCTATTTTAGTTTCTCCCTTCTGGCAGATGCTATACAGTGCCTTGAAAAAAAGTATTTGCCCCCTTCCTGATGTCCTCTATAATTGCAAATTGTTTTCAGGTCTTCAACCAAAATCTAATATTAGATAAACTCAGGTTCACTTTATCCAACATACATCCAGACAGGTTTTGTCTTACTTACTTTTTCATAGCACTGTAGATCAATCAAAGCAAAAACTAGACATGCTACGCCTCATGTAATGTTGTCTGTAATAATCTGTACAGCATATGTGCTAAGTAGTCTTTAATATGTAGTGAAAAGTAATATTCATGTGTAAGTGTTGCCCTGCGATGGGCTGGCATCCCTTCCAGGGTGTATTCCTCCTTGTACCCTGTGCTCCATGCCACCAATAAAGCTAAGTGGTTATTGAAAGTGATGTATAAGTACTGTATATAACCTAACGAACAGGTGCAAATTCAAACAAAATAGAAAACTTTTATATGAATTATTTTAAAAATTACAACTAAGGAATGGGAAAATTAAAAAGATTAGAAAGGGACCAGATTTTTGTTCTCCTAAGACAGTTACACATTAATTAAGTAGTTCATCCACCCTTAGTTGTCACTTTCTACATTTTATTACATGTATTTGTTTTGACATACAAGAATTATCAGAAATGAATTTCCCAAGATTCACAAAACATTGTTATAAATATGAACACCTTCAGTAGTCTCTTACTTACGAGGCAAAGCAGTTAGGGAGATGAAGTTCAAATGTTTTTTCCTAGGGGCCTGTTGTAGGTGAAGGGCAATAAGAAGTAAAGAAAGTGCCCTGTCTCTGCTGGCAAACCAGGTATCTCAAATGTGTTTCTCATCCACAAGAGCTCAGAGGAAACTTGGAAACGTTACAACTTTTCCTTCTGAAACAAATACACTGAGCACCAAAAGAAATGTCTCACTCTATTTATGCATGTTTTCAGACAAATAAAGCATACGGATTTTGGCTGTTGATTAAACACGTTTGGCATCATTCTGTTTAATTGATTGTAACTGACTCATTCAAAAAAAACAAAGAAAGGAGCCAACGTGCCCTGCTTCTCAGGAGAACAACGCCTTCATACCATTGGTATGCTGGAGCGACATCTCTGTTACACTCACTAGCAGTGGAGCCAAGTCCTCTGCAGTGACAAATCAAGGTCTTGTGTGGACCACCCTGATGGACAGGAGTAAGTCTGGCTCAGACATGCAGAACAATATGCCAAATGCCCTGTACAACAGACCTGTCGACATGGTGGTCCAAGTGTGATGGTCTGGGCAAGAGCTTCTAGTTGCTACAGAACTCCCCTTGTAGTGATTGATGAAGTCCTTTAAGTCAATTAGTGCCCTTCCTGCAGGCTCAACCTATCGTGTCAACATTACAGCAGGACAACACACCCTCAAGCTGGCCATCTAACACTGACTTTCTTGAGAGATGAAAATGTGCAAGTTATAAAGTGTATGCCCTACTCACCACACTTGAGCTCCAATACACCTGCTTCAAAAAAGACCATTTTTGTGTTAACTAAATTTCTTGCAGTTATACATTTATTTTCATGCTTAGTATATATTCAAGTGAAAAAGAAAGAAAAAATAAATGAATTGTTTAGGTATGTATTCTATGTATTTTATACATTTTGGGTTGTTTTAAGTTCAAATTCAAGTTCAATTTCAATACTTTATTGCTATGACAATCAGTTGCATGGAATTTGGTTTGGTGAGCTCATACAGTTAAACAACACAAATATACAGCATAAAAGCAGTATCCACCCAACACATTCACACACAACGCAGGACAATAACTGCTTTATAAATGCAAATGTATGGTAGTAGTGACAGGAGATTGTTTTTGCCAGGCCATAAAATACCTGACCTAAGAACAGTTGTATTTTTATCCTTGGTCTTAACATTTTATATATTTTTAGATAAATTGTTCATAATTTATATTTAAAATAAATATCTTAATCGGCATATCACAGAAAAGACAGCTTAACATTAGAGATTCAGATCAATGCCCCTGTGTTTTAACTAGTCACTTAAGTCAAACTTTCCCACATTATTTATGTTTTCTTTGGCCCCAAAAGACTCATTTTATTTCCTTTTGTCTTTTCTGGGTGTAGAACCATTGCCAACCAACTCAAAAGCTGCCAAACACTAAGAAAAAAGGGAACAGAAAAGCATGTGACTATAACTTCATTTCTCTTGCTGCCGTGCCCCTCACTTGCTCAATGTCAAATAGATTTCTGCTGAAAATGAAAGATCAGCCTCAAAGTACTGATACACAATGTGCATCATCTGTCAGCTGGAAGATTTTTAAGATTTTATGCTATCTTCCGAGAAGACTACACATCGAGGCATGTGGCCTTTTCGTACTGTGCAGCTCAGTTACATTGTTTTGTGCTGTTGGTTCTTCTGGTCATTTAGTATATGATGTGGCAAAACATTTTATGAGACACTCATTGATATTTGGTACTTATTTTAAGGAGAAAAAAAACACTATACAGTACATGACTTTAAAAGTACAGGGACACACATGTAAATATAGTTATTCTTCAACTGGCCCATATTAGCACTTAAGCTAGACTTTTACATTTTTTCTTGATGTAGTCAAGTCCACCAAACCAGCATTTAGATATTTAAAGTTGCATTGGTGGTGCCTACAGTGTTTGGAATGATATATTCTTCCCTGGATAAAATGGGAAGCTATTGTGTAATTCTTCAAAAACTATGATCCTTCCATTCTCTTTAATACCACATCCAGTTATCTGAAACATTCTGCACTGGAGTGGCCTAGAAAAAGGACCAAACACTCCATAATCCATCTTAATCACTGGCTGTTCATAGTATCATGAGAATCCACTGGCCTGAAACATCAGAAATGTGGATATGCTTCATCGCTGGGGTCTCTGCTGAACCATTCTCTTCTGTAGAAGCTGGCAGAACTCTCCTTGTATCCCTCCAGGGGTCTGAATTAAGCATATGGGACTTTTCTCCAACATTACTTACTTTATTGGGACTTGTTTGTTCTTACTTAGTTTGAATTGTGTTTTGGCTATAGGCTCTGATTTGCTCTTAAATGAAAGATAAAGTGAGTATCCTCCAAAAATAAAAGGTACTGCACATGAAGATTGAGTCTCACATAGCAAGAAATTAATTGGATACACAAGGGACTTGAAGAAAATTGTGTTTCTCAATCTGTCTGGACTTTCATCTACAAACTGCTGGGGTTAGCAGTAGATGTAACTTGTCAGTATTGTCAACACCAGATATCACTAGCCTTCTGGCAAAGAAAAGAGGTTAAAATGACAGTGGTGGAGAGTGAGAGGACCTCTGTCAGATAGTCATAGTCTTACTTGGGGTTTCCAGCATTGGTTTTTACTGGAAAGAAAAGGGTGGGGCCAAGCTGCTTCTCTGCTCCCTGGCACTCCTGAAGGTAATAGGTGCACAGCAAGGGAGAGGGAGGCAGGAAGGCCAGAGCAAATTCTCCAGTCTCTCAGGCCCGGTAGACATATGCTGCTTCGGTTTTCCAGCTGAAACATTGATTTACTGCCTATCAGATATTTTGTTTGTGATGAAGTGGAAAGAGACTTGAGGTGAGCTAAGCTGGGAGATTCCGTATTTAAATCCTGGTTGAGCCACAGCGACTATGCAGAGACTTCATTCTGCCAAGACTTCCACTGTCTCTACAGTAAAGTTAAATAAAGCACAGTACTTGCCAAAAAGACCTACTCCCTACCCATCTGAGCCACACAGAGGGATATTTAAGGGGTCTTTGACATCACCATTTTCTCTCATTGCAGTCAAGATCAATTTCAGATTTCTGTTGATTTATTTTTTTAACAAGGCATCTTCTAATTAACTTAACATTAAATTAATCAAGGTTTATAGAAAATAAAAATATATATTTATTTAGAATATTGGCATCTCTGAAGTTTGATCAATAACTTAGATGCATCAGACCATAGTGTTGACTCTTTCCACAGTTAATCCACTGGCCAATCAGCAGAAATGACATAATTATGCTTTTTATGTGTAATTGAACACGTCTACATTCTACCATAAACTAAAAACGAAGTTAGACAGCTTGCATTAAACATATTCAGTATTTTAGCATTCAAAGCCACAAACATTGGCAAAGGCAGACATGATTACAACCACATTAAAACAGAAATATATGTGGAAAATATGTAATTTACCGGTGGTGAGAGTCCCGCATAGTATTTTCAGAGTGTTTTACACTGTTGTGGTGTTAGCAGTGGGATAGTTTTTTCTGACCACAGTAAAGACCTCTTGGAGCAGCCTCAGCATTCCTAGACAGTCTCTATGGACAGGTGCATGACCCAAACCCTTAACATGGGCAACAGAAAGCACAGAACTGGAAGTCCAATCTTCTACTGCCTTTCCAGGAACTACAGAGAATCCAGTTTCATAGAATAAGGCAACTTTTAGTTTTAAATAGTGGCCTCATGGTTTTTATTGCAGTGTCCTTCTAGCAAGGAACTACATATTACTGGCTTCCTGAGAGGGCTCCATGACATTGAGCTTAAAAAAAAAGTTATTTGGGCCCAATACAACATAATACCTTCATCCATTTTCTAAAAGTAAATCATAAAACCAATTCTGATAGTACATTGTGGTGAAGCATCTCTCCACTTTTGTAATCAATACAGTTAATTTTGAAGATAGTAGATTTTGGCTCATAACAGACAAGATACAAAACTGCCAAGGAGGCAGTATTAGCCAGAGATCTAAAAGCCAAGATATGGGAAATGTTTAAACTGAGAACAGAGGACTTGTCACAGGAAAGACTAGAAAATGCCCATCACAATCTATCTCACTAGTATTTCAACAATGCTGTGGTAAAGTTAACGCAAGTTCAGTCATAAAGAGTATGAACGCAAGTAAATATTTCATCATGCTTTTCAGAATCTTGTTAACTTTTCTTGTTTTTCCAGAGATCATCATGGGTGGCCATATTTTAAATATTTATATTTTCCACAAGCAACCACAAACAGTGCTAGCCTCTTTTTGATGCCTGATATTTGTGCTTTTCACTGCTTAACCTAAGCCAGACCTACAATTTATTTTGTGAGAATAACGAGCAAAAAGTGGCAGAACACCCAGACTTCTTAAAATTTTGACAATTTTGTCAAATGTTTTGCCATTTCACTTATCAGCCATGTGTATTTTGTTTTGCATATTTTCCATCTTACAGATGTTAGCCAACCCAGGGGTAATTCATAAAAGACCAGGGTATACATAAAGGGCCAAAAGGCCTTAAGAAAGATACAAGATGGTGAAGACATTGTGTGCTGGCAAAGTAGGTCATGTTTTGTACATTTGCCATTTAATTTATGTCCTCACACAAGTATTCCACATACTGTACTGTATATATAACTGCTCTTTTCGATACAAGAACAAAACATAAAAAAATGCATCCATGGATTTTTGTCCACATTGATTTTGCAGGCTACCAGGAGCCCACATTGTGTTCATTAAAATCCAAGACTTAGGGTTTGGCTCTCTGTCCTTATCATAAATCAAAGGAAAAGGGGTTTTCCTATAAGCGGTGATAGAAAAAGAAAGTAAGAGTGAAAGCAATAAGAAAAAAAGAGAAACAGTTGTGTTTTCTTGACATTTACCTCAAGAAATGTCTGGGTCTCCCTCCCACTGCCTGCCTGTCTGATGTTTGTGCTGATCCAAGAATCCCACCAGTCCTTCGCCTTAGTTTTCTGTGTGACGTTCCAAACCGGCGAGTCAAGAACCGTCTGGCTTTTTTTATTCCTCTCTTCTCGGGCTTGTCTATTAATTGGTTTCATCCGTCGGGGCCAAACAGAAATTCTCCAGACAATAAGCAAGCCTACTTTCAACACTGAACAGTTCCGATAATGAGAATCAGAATTTACCAATGGGGATGCACTAACTAACTTTTAAGAAGCTCTCCATGAAAACACATACTGTACAATTCTTAGACCTTTATATTGCTTCATTAGCAGAAAGTTGAAAAAAAGCTGGAAAAAGACTTAAGTGAAAATGTAATGTAGTACCCTATTCATCATTTCAAACACCAGCTGTATGCTTATTTTGTAAGGTGATTCCAGACTTCCTTCATGACGAAGGCAGTTATAGTATTATCAGTGATCAAGCACTGTGGTTACGATTTCATGCACTTTTGCCAAAGTTGAACTGCTGTGGTTTTTCAAAAGAGATACTGACCACAAGTTTGTCTGAGGGTCACATTTCTTTTCTCTGAAGGCAAACAACCATTCTGAACTGCTTTTGCCTTCCCAGCATGACTGTAGTAGTAAAGACACCATGTAAATACAAGAATTGTGTATTTTTAGGGTGCATTTTGATCCCTGAAACACACTTAAGTTCTTTTTCTTTATATAGGTTTGGAATTTGTGACAGAATGCAACTCTAGAAAAGAAACATAAGAACCTACAGTATGTGATGTATAAAAGTTGGATTCAGTTTATTTTTTATTGCAAAGTCAAAATTTGCTAGCAACCCAGGCTTTATTAGCTTGTGTGCTGTTCCCTAGGTTTGTTCTGAAAAAATATATTTGTTTCCAATAAAAGGTATTGCTCATAGCTGTTGACCTTCTAAAAATGCAGTTTAAAAAAACCTTTTGTCCTGATGCAATTGGGCCCAGAATAGCACATATGACAGAACAGAATTTTCAAACATGCCAGAAGCAGCAGGAGACAGGAAGCACAGTCAAGTTATTGTCACATTTTACTTTTCAATTACAGATTAGAGCACTTGACTAAATAATGAGCTATTGCATGAGTACTGTAGACTACGGTGGCTATATAAACATTATGAATGCTACAAAGGAGTGCAGAAGTCCCTTTCCTCACAACCCACATTATTAATCACATTAATACTCTCACATGTCTGTATACAATGAGGCCTGCACATCTCATGAAATTGGTCTTCTAGGTCATAGAAAAGATAGCTGCCTCAGAAATGATTGAGTTTTTTGTCACAAATGATTCTTATGCAGGCCAAAATAAAGCAAACAATAACTTGTACATGGTCAGAATATGAAAAGAGGAAAAATATAGAAATTCAGGTGGGTAGCTGCGTCAGCATGTGTAGGCTGCAAAGGAACAAGTAATAGGTTTATTCCATGCTGAAAAAAAGAAGAGAGAAAAAACACAACGTTTCGGCTGTGGAGCCTTCTTCAGGTGTGAGAGAGACAAGGCAGTAGGTAAAGGTAATGTAGTGGGAGAACAAAGGCTGGGAGGGAGGAGGGGTTAGAGGCGGGAGGAGGGGACAGAAAGAGAGGCCAATCAAGAGATGTGAAGTCAGGATAGGTGTAGAAAGGTGTGAAATGAAACTTCCAAAGAATGGAGAAAATTTAGTAGAATAGTAGTCTGTCGTTAAGAGAAGGGGGAAGGTGTGATCCTTGCTGCAGGATAAGTTTGGTTTCGGTAGTCTTTCTGATGTATAAGTTCGGAAAACCATCTTTGAGAACACAGACGGAGAGATAAGAGTGGTCGTGGCCGTCAGAGGTGAAATGAGAAACAATGGGCTTGGAGAGATCTTTAATCTTCACAGCCCTGACGTGTTCTCTGAAGCGGTCTCCAAGTCTCCTTCCTGTTTCTCCAATGTAGAGAGAAACTGGGCATTTACTGCAAGAGATACAGTAAATAAGGTTGTTGGAGGTACAAGAATCCATCTGGGTGATCCTGAATTGTCCTGAGGGGCCTCGAATGAGTGTGTTGTTGGATGTGTACTTGCAGGTGATACAGCGAGCTCTGTTGCAAGGGGAAGTACCTGGTGTGGATGGTTGCTGAGGGCGGTCAAGGGAGCTGTGAACAAGAAGGTTGCGCAGATTAGGTGATCGGCGATATGAGATGATGGGGCGGTCAGATATAGAAATGTTTGAAAGAAGAGTATAAAAAAGATTTAGAAGTCCATCCAGAAGCTTAAGCATTCTTTAATTCAAATGCAGCCATTGCAAAAGTTTGAAAAGTTTTTAACTAGTACGTGCACTGGCGAAACTGACCCCCTTTTTCCCTTGCCAAAAAGAGGCAAAGTAGGGGCACATTTAAACCCACGAGGACATGGCGTTTTCTTCGGTCAATCTCATGCTGTGGGAGCCGTCTTGAGTGAAAATTATGCTGAGAGTTAGGGAAGCTATCAAAATTCCTTCTTCAGCCAAAATCATTTAAAGAAAGCATACTAGAACAACAAAACTCCACAGCTATTGTCCATGTACAGCAAGGATAAAGTCTGCCTTGGGCAGCTTCAACTCTCAACAAAATACCCAACAGCGCACAAGCCATGTTCTGACTGAGGCCTAGCTTAGGGGTTTAAGACCCAGACCACACAAACAAAAAAAGAAACAGAACAGTCTGGATGGTATTACTGTCTGATTACCAGCTATTCAAACACCTGTCTGTGAGAATTGACCTTCTAGTTTGTTTCACTTGGTGTTTGGTACAAAAGAGCACCATTGACCTCTATTTATTTCTGTAAACATTTGAAGTCAATTCAGCATAACTGAATTGGAAATGCAAAGCAGTGAATGTATTTTCAAGGTAGTTTCAAGGTCTGCACCATTGCGAGGTGTTTTTTTTTAATTAAAATACTTTGTAACTCTTGTGTAAGAGATTGCCATAACGATTTTCCTCCTTGTGGAAATTAAAAAGAGGCTGCAGTCTTGGACTCGAAGTTAGTGCTAAACCTAATCTTCTTGAGACTGCTTTATTTTTCATTTTCAAACACAGTTCTGATAAATCCACCTTTATTCTTACTGTTGGTATATGCAGAGCTTTGTAAGGTTGTGCTAGGGTTCTGATACACAGCTAGTAACTAGCAGCCTACTTGAGCTCAATAATTGGCATTTTTGCATTCCTTCCAATCAGTAACAGCAGTAAACTGCTGACACAGTGATGGCTATCTGCAGCGCTTTCCCTCAGCTCAGACACAACACATGGCAGCAGTCTACTCTACTAATTGTATGTTTTCAGCTGTAAGCACTCTGTTCCTTGCTGGGAGAGACCACTTTAGTTTTATTACTTCATTTGACCTTAAGGATCTGACTTGTCATCAACAAGAATTTTATTTTTGTTTATATCCATTCGATGTGAGCAAAACAACCTTATTTCATGGTCCCTGCAGTGAGCAAAGTAATCATATTCCTGTGGCTTTTTCCAAGGGCTGTGCATCTTCCAGGATCCATTTTCCCTCCTTCGGGATAAGAAAATCCGAATAAAAAGAAAATGGGGAGAAACCCATAGCAATCTGACTGTGCTTTGACTGCTGTGGATTTGAACACAAGAAAAAACAGCAATTTATTCTGCAATTATGCATTGAGACCCGCGTCTACTTTAGATTAAAAAAGTTAAAAGTTAATCGCACTCCTCCAGGTCGGGGTGGCCCTGGTTGTTCCACCCTTGTCTAGGGAACAGAGCTGAAGTGGAGAAGTGACTAGGGGGAAGCAGGGTTACGTCAACAGCATTTTCTAAGACAAACTTGTTAAAAGGAAGCAAAATAAGAGCAACATGTGTGGAATATGAAGCTCTCAATTGCATCATAGTGTAAGTCATTATTTTTCTTGGTAAGTTGTCCTGTGTGACTCAAGACACTCTGACTTAATGCCACACCAGCAGAGACTGCAGGAAAGGCATCAGCTGAGGTTTACTAACCTGGGGCACATGTGGGTGGAACCAGGAGTAAGTCTGGAATTTGAAAACCTCAGGTCTCAGTCACCCTCTGTCTGTACCTGGGCTCTTTCTCACATCACATGTGAATTAGAGAGAACAGCAGACAGACCAGCTGTTCTGTCCAAATGGGCCTAAAAACAAACTGTACTGTAAAGGGGCCCCAGCAGGACATAGCGTGATGAATGGCATGTGAACTAATGAGGCAGATTCCAAATGATAAAATACATGAAAAATTAGACTATGAGGCTTTTGTGACATAACCCACTAGAATTAAAGCAGTTCAATCACTGATCAGTGAGTGAACCTATTTCGGAAACCAGTTGTGATTGTTTTAAACAAAATACTTTCCTGGCCTAATACAGTCTAATTAAATAGCTAAATGTTTAATTGCCAAAGCAAACCACATCATCATTCCCTCCTACGAAGATAAACATTCTTATTTTAGATGCTTTCTAAGGCCTTTTCATAATTCAATTCCAATGATATATTTCAATACTCCAAAAACATTAACCAGCCTCGGCAAGGTTTTTAATCACAACACATTGTAAACAAGCTTTTGCAAAATCATGTCTACCCTATATCCTGACCTTTCAAGGCTACATTTACAGCTGTGGGAAACTTGTTTTCTCCTGTCTTGTTTTTGACCTAAATCTGACAACAGACAGTTGCATGAAAGAAAAAAGATGATTAACAAACCCAGACTCATCCAAATGGATCTCTATGGGATATTAACAGTCTCAGACCAAACCAACAACAAAATACTTTCACTAGTGAGTCATCTTTAGCTGGAATGGACACAGAGGGTATTGACAGCCATTACAAAATTTAAACCATGAAAACAGTTCTCATTTGTATTATTTTGGGATTTACGCTTATTAAAAGACAGTTAGAAACAAGACGCTGTTCCACAGGAAAATGCCTCTTAATGAATGAAAGATTTGATACCTTACATTTATATAGCACTTAATCTTGAGTGATCCCAGTGTGCTTTACATTAACTTTATCCAGCAGTGCAGTGCAGCAGCACCTACATGGGTGACAGCTGGCAGCTATTATTTGCCAGTAGCTACAATAGACTTTAGATCAGTTAAAGTGAGAAATTACATCACCAATTCAATTAATGGGAAACTTTTTAGAAAAGCCAGATTGTTCAAGAACACAGTGGAATTTTGCTAGGACACCAGGGTTAACACCCCAACTCGTAAGTTCAAGTTTACGGTCATCTGTACCCGAGTACAATGAAACTACTTGCGTGCTGTCCTCATATTGCAAATGACATAACAGATGACATAAAAGATTAAACAACGTTGACATAGAGAATGACATAAATGACATCACAAATTGTTGGAGACGGAAACATGGTAGCAACTATAATTTTAAGCAGCATTCAGATAGCAGCAGTGTGCAAAATTCAAGCAATGGCAGTATTTTGAGTTCAGAGGGGTATAAGTGGGGGTAGGAGTCCTACGGCTGTGGGGTAGAAGCTTTCTTTGAACCTACAGTTCAGGCTTTTATACTCCTAAATCTTCTTCCAGAAGTGGAAAAGTGAATTCCCAGCATGGTGTTAACTGTGCCATAGGATTTTTAATGACCAAGTAGTGAGATTAAAGTCTCGTCAAAAGGACAGCACCTTCAAATGTACAGTGTACTCTATTACAATATAGGAGAGATGATTTAGAACCTCTGGTCCAGATGGAAGACTGACACCTGCTAGTGAAGCATCACAATGTACAGCATTTTCCTGAGGTTTCCCATCCCAGGTCTAACCGGGTCCATATTTGCTTAGTCCCTGAGATTGGACGAGATCAGGCTGTAAGGTGGCTATCCAGTATGTCACTAAGTATCATTCCTGCTATTGCTATAAGATAATTATTTTCTTGTGTGCATGTACTTCTATTGATAACATATGGATTTTGCAGATTGAGAACAGTTTTTACATTTTAATTAATTGCTCACTCATGACCAACTGTGAAACACTCAAGGATCCAGCTTGTCAAAGCAGCAACACCTTCATGTCCTCGTTATGTTGGAGCAACACCTTAGATGGACTCGCTCTAAAGCCAGCTGCTCTCTAGTGATGAACGAAGGGTTTGTGTTGACCACCCTGAGAGATGGCACAGGAAGGCAGAACTATCTGCTAAGTGTTGTGCACCAATCTTTGCAGATGTCCACATGTAATGGGCTGGGCAGTGTCTAGTGCTACAGAAGTTGTGTAGGGTAGTTTGGCAACCTGACTGCACAACCTTACATTGATGAAGTACAGGGACCTCACTTACTGCTCTTCCTTACGCAATAACGTTCCAGCAGGACAACAGGCATCATGCCGCCTGCACAGTGGCTTTCTCGCGAGAAGAGAATGTGAGATATGAAGTGGATGTCCTACTCACCAGACTCCAACCCCATTGAACAGCTGTGGAAGGAGATGACAATGTGTGACATCTAGAGGTCAGACACCTGCCTGTGTACAGGCACGTACCCTGTACTGGTCCGGGTTCTACTGGAGGAATGGGACTGAATCCGTTATTCCGAACCCGGTGCAAAACATGTGCATACTGTATGCTTGTATGTTTCCACTAGTTTGTGAATTCCACAATAGACCCATGGTGATCAACTTTAATTACGTTAATTGCAAAAGTTAATACAAAACATGAACAAACCTTTCATCTCTATTCAATAAAAGTTCTGTTCCTGACAATTATGGGAATTTATTCCATCCACTTTTGATGCTCAGTAAATACGTGTTACATTAACGAAATTAAGACCTTAAACATTAAGGACATGAATTTTAAAAATATATATTGCAGTAAGGAGAGGGTTAATTACTGCAATAATTATTGGAGAAGATTTAAGGAAGAGCAACTTCAATAATTATTAGTCTAAAGTCTTATTTCTGAGCACACGAGTTTAAAATCTGACTTAACAACAGGCTGCAAAACCCCAAAAGATACAAAATCAACTCATTCCATAACTTACAGATCATGAACAAAAATCTGGAACCAGGGGCATCAGTGGAAGTACTGTATACTAAAGACTGACAACAGGAGGTGGCTGTTCACACAAGGGGTGGCAGGTGTCTGACGCAAACTACCCTGCCATGTTGTTGAAACCTGTTTCTTTGAGAACATAATACAGACACACTATCAACCAATGCATTCACTCTAAACCACTTGTGCAAATCTGTTGACTTATTTAAAAAAAACAATTTGATGCTCTTAATTTTGGATGTTTTCAGATCTTAAAATTTTTTTATCAAATCATAAAGAGAAAACTGGGATGAAAGTTGAACCCCAGAAGCTTGATTATCTTAAAAACGTATTAAGGATATTTAGATTTTCACCACAAGGAGGCACCAGTGTACAAGTCTACATGGATACGTGATTCAGTATTACAGTAAATAGTTTCTGAATGTCCTCATTTTATTTTGCCCTCCTATAGTAGAACTAAATTTCTCATAAAATAATTAAATCCAGCATGTTGTTTTTCAAGTTTAACCTTTGATAAAAATACTACAAACGTAACCAGGAGTTCTGAACTCAGGACCGCAGGATGCAAGTCCCGTAGCTTTTCTTGGGCTCTTTAAAGTACTATGACAGGCTGTGGAAAAGGGAAAAACTGATGTAGGTGAAACCTTAATTGGATCAATTTAAAAACCCTCCCAGGTACACAACTGTTTCTAATTTAAGGAGACATAAAAGGCTTGTTGAAAAGCCAGGCACCACTTTAACCTATACTAGAACTCTAAAACCATAATGGGTTCAATTCTGTTATTGCACTCTAAAATTAATGCAGATGTAATCTCTATAGTTTTTCATTTAATATCTACAAAATAATAATAACAGTGCATCATATCTAGTTAAATATTGATCATTTTATCCTTAGTGGCAATATTAGAACATCAGACCTAGTTTTTAAAATTAATGCTGTAGATCTGACATACTAGTCTGTGCCTGCCTATGTTCCAGTGGAAACAATGCATTAGGGGTCTGTGGCTATTTTCTGATACGGTCAGTTCTGCATGTCAAAATGTCATTAAGAATTTCAGTCAAAACTTAATTGCAATGCGACTGTGCCAGTGGTTCTCTAAAATACATTGCTATGAATTCTTAGCAATTCTTAACATGTAAACTCGAAGAATTAAGCATAGAAATGTGGTTATCTAGCTACTGATACATTTGTGTCGAGTCGAGTTGGACAGGCCTGGGTATTTGTCACCAGCCCACTGTCCGAGATACATTAAAATGGGCTCTGTTTTTCATCACCTACGGCTTTGTCTGACCACAAAGTAACGCATTTCCCAGACAGATGTTGGGATAATTGAATGCCACGAGTGAGAGGACTGTGCCCATTTGTAAGCTTATAAAAACCAACAGCTGGATGGACTGAGTTCACAATACCACTTTAATTACGTGTTGGAAACATTACTGTACTAACAGAAGTCACAGGGAACTGAATGTGTCAAAATATCAAATGAATAAAAGCATTGCTTCACTGGCTTTACTCACCATGTTCAAATCCTGTCTCTGTGTTAGGGCTGTTCATCATCCTGTTCATGCTAATGCTTGCAAAGGACATCAGTCCATGCGTGCTACATCCATAACTACTAAGGAAAGTTTAGCATATTAGATGGATGGAGTAAATGTTTTTGAACAGCACAGAGATGTTTCCATGTTTCTATCTTCTGTAAAGCAGAAAAGTTTTTCTGGGGGTGGCTCGTCGCTTGGGTGGTTTGTGCATGGCCCTGACAGGCCTCCAGCCAGGCCTGGCGATATGATCTCTGCCTGTTCCCTGCTCCAGGAGGTAAAACACCCAAGATTTGAAAAGTATTGTTGCCTGTATCATAGATGATCAATATGAGACTGGCTAGACATTTCATTTGTTATCACCACCACAAATGCAGAATACTTTTTCAGTTTTGCCCCTGTAAGTTATCCCCATAATACTAGTATTCTTTTACCTTAATTTAGCTATAATAATTTATACCGGTTTTTGTTTCCATTTCTTGTGTCTCTATAACTAAATTTTTCAAATGTACACAGGAAACTAAAACACTAGGCCACAAATCTTAATTCTGCATTACAAAAACTGAACCGTTCTACACAGGTAGAATGGTTCCCTGGAGCAGGGAAATGCACCATTTTAGCCTTTTACCTTGTGTTAACGTTGAACTAATTCAACAATTGTTGACTGCCTAATTCATATATAAGCAACTGCAAAAACATCAACCAAAACAATGAATAAGAAATGAAAAACATTAGGCATGAATAAACGGTACTTTCACCAATAATTATAAACAGCAGCATTTGTCACAGTTCGCCTCATAGCCAAAAAATATTGGCTCAACTGTGCTAAATTTCTTTAATAGCAGGTGTAAGGGTGCCACTTTATTTTAGTTATAAAGAAATGTACATATCTTTGAGATTGTGTTATTTTTAAATATTACCCCATTAAATGTAATGGACATATAAATTAAGATGGTAAAGACTTTTATGATTCTGTCAGGAGTGTCTTTAGAGAAACTCCCAGTAAAGCACCAATGTTATTTCTTAATGTACCACAAGCACATGGTGCCATGAAGGAAACGACTGGAAAACAAGTGAAGCTGGTGGACATGACCAAGGTGCCCCAAACGCCTAAACTACAAGGATGTTAGAAGAGGCAAAAATATCCACAAAACTCCGTGCCACTTTTACGAGTCTGGAAATACTGTCACTCCAGCTAAGCCACTTGTTCCCAGCACCTTCCCAGACAATCTGGGAGGCAGCAAGCGGAACAATGCAGCCCAGTTAATGAAGAGCGGGCCCACCTGGCGAGCTGACACCGCTTCCAACAACTCAGTGGCAACAGATTGTCTTAATTACACCCAAGGAAAAGACGCAGACACCTTCTCTAGTTACCCTACAATGCCAGCCAGACATAACTGAAAATTAAATCACATCCATGATTATAACATCTAGTCTCTAAAAACCTGCCAAGAAATACAAGGTTACCACAAGATGTCAAGTCCATTATGAAAAATATGAATATCGCAACTGCTTCTTAAACTGTGGTGGTGCCATGTGAAAGGCTAGTAAAGAAAGACCGAAACAGTGACATACTAATTATGACGAGATACCGATACTCGAAGGGAAAACCACCTGTTACCAACATTTTTTGTAGGCACATGCTTTATCTAATTTGAGAGTGACCACACAGCATTTTATGCTTACCCAGTCGATACAAAAGTTGGACAAGAGCAACTTTGAAGAACTATACTTAAGTAAAATACATCTACTTTACACTTAATCATTACACAATCAGCCATTAAACTGCCTTATTAATTACACCATCAGGCACACCTTGCTCTGCCCTATCTCTTTAAAAGGTATGGTTTTCAAAAATAACATTCACAGCATATAGAAACATTAAAACTCCCACAGTTATAATAAACCTCTATGTATATACTCCACAATATATAATAATCTATTGTGAAACTATGTCATATGAGTGGTAGAAACCCTATTTGTAGGAGATAAAGCCATCTCATGAATCTGTTTCCAGTATTTTTGTGGTTGGTGGAGTTTTTAACTTCAAAGCAAACTCTGACTCCAGAAAGAAAGTGTACTGCTTGCGACACCAAAATGTGATGATTAAACTTTCATAATCCTCAAACAGCTAAATATTATATTAAAGTTTGCTTCTGTGTGTTAATCAGAATATAATTTCCTCTAATCCCACATTGTTACAACATTCATATTCACATCATCATAAAAATAACCTGAAAAATATGGATATTAAATAAGACATACTTTACACAGCACAGATATTAAAAGGAACTTCGGGCATCTTACTTTGTGACAAAGTAAGACAGCACTCTGCTGTAATCCACCATCAAAAAAATCCCAAACTTCTGGAAGATGTGGAAAATATTCTGAAAAACTTTATTTAAGGCAAAAAATTAAACTGCCATTAAAAAAATAATTAAGTATTAAAGCAAACAGAAACAAGTTTAAAAAATAAAAAAAATAATTTATACACCATGAACAAGCACACACAAGCTGCACTTAAACAAGCACTCTGTAAATATACTTTGATTTCACAAATTCATTGCTCTCGTATTTTAGCTTTTTGAAACCTGTAAACCTTTTCGCAAATACCAGATGTTACAAACCTTTTTATTCTTACTCGTAAACCTGCACACAGTTTTCCTACTTTGGGAAAACTGAGAGTGGACTATCAAATCCACTGTCCTGCTGAGAGGCCTTGATTTCTGAGAACAAACTCTTTGAACACAATTTATACAGCTTTTTATCTTCGGAGCCCGGAATAGGTTCTCTGTTTTTGTCCCCATTGAGCCCAGGGTCTGGACAGATTTTTGGTCTGGGCTTGGGATGAACACTTGGGATTTCCCTACAAGCATTAAAATTTGCTTGGAGATCCTGGAGTTTTGCATTCCTCCGGAAACTGCGCACAGATTCGTCATCGGAATCGGAAAGAGGCAAGACAAAGGAAGGCACTTGGGATAGACATTTGCCTGAGGGCTCCGCGTCACCTCCTGCACAGAAGGACAAGCCAGTCTGACTGTCTACGCAGGTGCCTAAACTCACTGAAGTCCAATCGCTTGAGCCGCCTTCATCTCTAACTGGGGTTTCTTGGATGACCCAAGGTCTGCTCACTGATTCAGCAACAGAGCACTGCTCAGCTTGGCAGGAGCTGAGTCCTTTTGAAGCAGGTTCTCTGGTTTCATTTCTAACAGTTATGTTTGCTAATGTTGTCTCGGAGAAATCGCAACCTGGGGTAAGCCGATATCCCTGACCGAAGTATGTGTGTTCTGGAATCGGAACCGAGCCATGTTTGGGCATCGTGTCCTCTTTTCGAGAGTTTTCCAGCACAATACCGGCACTGCAGGCTTTTCTCTTTCCACTCCTTGGATGGGCAAAAGTGGCACGTGGAGCCTCATGGTGACCTTCACCCGATTTTCCGGTCATGCTTGGAATGGCATGCCTTGGACCCTCAAGTGCAGCTTCCCGAGTTCTGTCCTCGGAGAGTTTCAGAGCAGTACGAGGTGGAGCCTGGTTTTCCACACTTCCTGTACTGAAATTCTGGCTCTTAAGAAGGCTACTGCTGGCAGGCTGCTTCTGGCTCAGAGGAACATACAAGGCTTCTGCAAGTTTGCTGTTAGCTGCAGATGCCTCCATCTTTGATGAACCTATTGATAGAAAGGCAAAATACATCCTACATTAAGAACTAACAAAACACTTTCATCGACAGCTGAAGCACAAAGATTCGCATCATTTACAGGGTGCTGTAAACAATTTCCCCGTCTTCAAAGCTCACTATGAGAGAAAAACATTTTGGGTCACAAACCAACCATCATTAAACTAATCACCTGACTGAATAAGCTTTGGGTGTCAGAACCCAAAATGTCTTGGAGAAAAAAAAGTTTAAAAAAGCTTGCCAGGTAACCATAGTGTTTCATGAGCACAAAACCTGCTATGAGCAACCCAAAAGCTTCCCCTCCAGGTACCTGACATTTTTATTTTTCTTAACAATTAAAACCTGAGCTCCAAAAAACAATAAACCAACTTAATGGGCACAGACGTCATACAAGGAAACAAAGTGATTAGTGTCAAGATTTGAAGTTTTACAAGAAAAAGTGTTTGTTTACTAGAGCTTTTAAGTTACATTGCTAAAGCAAGGTCAATACGAGGTTAAAGGTCAGGTGGGTAAATGCCAATTCCGGACTAATGAACAGAGTGGGAGGGCAGTAACACTTCTACAAGGAAAAGCTGAAAGGACACAACAGTCGAGAGAGATTACTTGGCCTTTACCCAGAACTACATCCGTTTTGTTGCCTTTCCTCTTGGGCACAGGAGTCTCCAGCACCTTTGCCATGGCAGCTAGTTTGCTGGCAGCGTTCATAATTTTCTTCTCAGCACTGCCGAGGAGACAAACGGGTAAGAGTTTGTATTTCTTTTGGCATTTCAAGCGGGCGGCTCCGGCCTACGGCCGACTCTTACCCTTCCTTCCTTCTGCCGTCCTCCAGCAGCTCCTGCAGGCAGGACAGGTAGTACTTGCGCATCCTCCTGGCGGTGTCCTGCCGTTCACGCAACACCTCTGTTCTGATCAGCTCTGCAGCCCGCTCCTTGCTCTCCTGGATGTAGCGCAGCATGTCGCCTGGGAATTCAGAGCACACCTGCACTTAAAAAAGCATCGCCGTGTCCGCTCGCTGAAAAGTAGATGCCTGCGGTGTCACAGCCGCTTACACAGATACAGCCGTCAGTGAACATGTATACGATATGTGGATCTCTGCAGAATTAACAATGAAACACAAACCAGAGAACAAAGTGGAAGTGCATTTAAAACCAAGAACGGGAGTCACTTCTTTACACAAAAGGTTGTGGGAGTTTGGAACAAGCCACCTAGCCGTACTGTTGAAGCCAGTACCATGGCTTCTTGCTAGAAACAGCTGGATGAGGAACTTAGATTAATTAACAAATGACCAAACAGGCTAGATAGACTGAACATTTTATACACTTCCATATTACTACTTGGAAGACAACGGTTATATTAATTTAGAGTCAGGTGAAGAAAATGTGATTGTACGGAAGAGCAAGATAAAAGGGAAAACTAGCAGGAGTGAATATTAGTTATGTGTCTTTATTTAACCCAGCGGTCGCTGACATAATTCCCTGTTAAAGGGCAAGTGTCTTACAGATTTTGCTGCTACCTAATTAATCAATTATCCCATCAAACTTTTATTTTCTTAGTCATATATAGAATTTGTCTTAATTTCTTTTTTACAGGCAAAGTAAGAGGTACAGTTGTGTATACAAACACTTTGGATCCTGTTTATAATATTGCAATTCTGTGATTAAATAATTATTTTATCAATTGAACAAAACCCAAAATAAGCCCAGGAGCCAAGTGTGAAAAGTTTTTCCTGCACACTGAGATTAACTTGAAACCTATCGCACCTTTAATATTTGATCATTCGTGAGATAACCATGTTTCTCTAAGGTGTTTTAAGAAACCAGAAAAATATATCTTAATGTCCAGATAATTTAACTACTACCACTGCCAATAAACTCATACTATTAGAGGCAAATAGAGATAATACAATCAATGTACCTTAACAAAACCTATGCAGGTAGGTTTAAATTCTCCACTAAAGAGTAAGAAAGTTAATACAAGCGCAAAAGTTTTAAAAATCCAACTGAGAACGAAAGTTCACCTTACAAAAAAAGTTTAAAAGAAGCAACAGACACCTGGAAACCCATGGGTATAAATGTTAATAAAAACATCCAAGCACCGACCTCGGATTTTTTCAACCGCATTCATGTACTGGTCCCTCATCTCCTCCAGAGCAGCCTGAGTCCTGCTGTCGGGTACACTGTCTGTTTGTGACCTTCAAATGAGAATTCTGATGTCAAAGCTCACATCCATGAGGACTTTTTGGGTGTCACTGTACTGTACTGCTGTATTGTTTAAGCTATCAGAAAATTAATTGTTAGGAGGTGCAGTTCTAAACGGAGAAGAAATTCCTAGCTTGAATATTTTAAAAACATTTTTTTCCCCACAAAGTATTACAAGGTTGTGGCATTTAATATTTAGATTAGTAAGTTAAGTATTACAGCAGCTTAAAAAAACTTTCATCTAATGTTTTTAATCAATAGGTTGTTGCATTGTATGTTTTATATTCAAGAACTTGATACATTTTTCTGTTTGCAGGTTTCTTTGCAGCAAATACTGAGGTCTCAGCAAAGCTGCTGTTCTCATACCCACTTTCATAAAATTTTAATAAGGAAAGTTACTGAAAGCATCTTCTTTCACATCTCCCAGGGTCTTCAGTCCTCCTCATGTTTTCTGCTTTTTCCTTTTTGATAGCCTCCTCATAACTGTCTGCAAAGGAAAGGGCGAGAAGAAAAATCTTATCATACTGGTATCAACATGAACTAACGTACAATTTAACTATAATACTGCCTTGTTTTCCAGAAGGTTTCCAAGAGGTTAGAACTGGACACTGAGATTGTACCAGTAAGTAAATAAGTAACAGTGTATGTTTAGATATGCATGCATACACACTCACACTTGTTGCTTATTTATTATATGAAATACAAGCCTTATTTTACTGCTTCCATCCATCCATTTGAGTACTCCGAGTCATATTCTTTTAAGGTCACTGTGAGCAAGGGCCTAAACCCAGAGCTCAGGGAACAAGCCTGGATGGCATCCTCCATCACAAGGCGTAGACAAACGCACATGGAACAATTTAGAGCACTAACCCAGACAGCATGTCCTTGGACTGGGAGAGGAAATCCGAGTAAATGGAGAAAACCCACATGAACACAGGGGAAACATGCAAACTCCACACATCCAGAGCCAGATTTGAACCCAGGACCCTGACTGCACCACTCCTTACACAAGCTAATGACAATTTTCCTATTGATCATGTCAACAAAAGAGTGTACAGAAACTAACAAAGCAGATGAATACCTCTGAGCTGCTGCATGTTAGCTTTATTCTCTCTCACAGTCTGCTGGAGCTGACGACAGGCTTTTTCCAGGTGTCTCTGCAGCTCCTGACACTGTCTCTGGGATTTCTCAAGCTTTTCAGCACAGTACTTATTACAGCACAGGTCATCCTTTGTTCCTGGCTGTGAAACTGAAAGGTACATTAAAATAAATTTTAAATGTACAGGTAATTGTATAATTTAACAAGATTTGGTAAACATTTTTATATGTATAATGGATATTCAAGCAGCTTAAAATGTATTTGAGGAGTCAAAATTCAAGGACTCTCAACAACAATTGAGACAACATGCAAGGACCTAATTTATAAAGTTTAACAACTTTAACAAGATAAACATTGATATCTATAAATTTTAATTTTCCAGTTAAACAGAAAAATGCTATACGCCATTTACTAATAATAAAGAGTCTGTCAAGTACTGTATGTAGCATGGTTTAATTTTGTATTCTAATGAACGGAAACAAAATCAAATGTTTTTTGCATCCTTTCCTTTGCATGAATACCTTTTAGGTTCAGAGCCAGATCTAAACAATGGTCTATGATGTTTCTTTGTTAGAAAAACTGTTCTCTGTAAAGTTCAACATAAAAATATAAAAATGACCCTTTAAACTGATCATCACCTTTATCTGCACTTTAGGCTAAGCTGCAGAAGAGCATTCCCTACATTATATTAAATACATTTATGCGAGAAGGCAAACAAAATAGCATTAGAGGGGAAAGAGGATCCAATATGGAAACTCACAAAATAAACTTAGCTCACACTTGTCCACTTAGAAAAATGCCTTCAGTACATCTGCTTATTTCACTTGAAGCATGAAGGCACCGTTATTAAACCTTTGCTGCCCACTGCAATCTATAGCAGCAAAAAATTATAAAGTTTGCTTTCAAAATCCTGGAATTGTAAGACTGCTCATAATTTTGGATTTGCTGGAGATCTCTCAGTGATGAACAACTTCTATATCCTTTTTGAAATCATGCATGTTTAAGGTTTGCACTCTACGACTCTCAAGTTGAACATTTTTCCTGCGATAGAAAATACATCAACTACATTATAAATGTATGCATCTAATATTTATATGATCATTTAATACTCTGACATACTGTAAAATAGGCAGAATTCCTTATAGATATGGCAGACCTGCTTTGGTTTTTTTAATTTAAAAATGAAACGAGAGAAGAAAGATTTATAACTTCAGTGTGCAAAACTTCATTAGACATTAATTATTGTTCACTCACTATTGAACAACTTTCCTTGTATTTACCTGTCACAAACATTTTTACTGTAACTTGGCTTTTTACAGGTCACTGTAAACACTTTATTGAAGCTACTCCCTTCAAATTATACATTTGCCTATATAGCAGGTATAGTTAAGGGGAAAATATTGAGGATTTCTGCTAGTGTGAAGCAATCATCAATACTAAACACATAACCTGTATTTATTGCTACTGGACATCTGATAAAAACTAGGTGACTGGATTTAGATTTGGCTGTCCTTAACAAAATATGATAGGATTCCATTAATAACAGATCTTAATTTGTGTATTAACAATGCAGCCAATTCAAAGACTACTGATTTAAAAAAACAAATGCTACATTCTTTTGATTTTACTCAGAATTTAAGAGAGTATATAATCTCCACACATTTACTCTACAGCAGTGTGAGAGAACCATAAGGGAGTATTAACTGTTGGTACCGTTGCACTGATTTCTCAGCTGTTTTATTTCTTGCTTATGGCGATCCTCTGCTTCCTTTAAAGCATGGCACAGTTTTTCTTCATTGCTCTAGGAAGACAGGACACAAACGTGAAGCAAGATCGCTAATGGGGAAGGAGAGGGTGACTGCATATGACATCTTTAGCTAATATTTGCAATGGAGTTCAGATAGACCACATTAGAGAGCAAAAAACAATTTTAAAGATGAAAACATGGAACTATCAGAGAAATCATTGCATCTGTGTCTATCAGTATTTAGTTATTTTCAACTACAGAACACACACGAATCACTACCGTCAACAAGACTTGGAATTAATAATACAGAAATTGTACAAAATATAAAACCTTTACCTTTTCCCAATGGTTTCTGGCTTCATTGATTGCTTTGGAAACAAGGCCTTGGCATGCAGCCTGCAGACAGGCTCTTAATTTACCAATAAAATACTGCTCTGTTTCCTTTGGATTATTGAACCGGGTCTCCGGGATGTCCAGCAGTTTATCCGGGCTTCGAATGAGAAGCTCTTGGATTTCCCCAAGCAAGGCCTGTGTTTCAACCAACATGTCATCTTCACATTGCTGTCTGACAACTCGGCACTTCTCCTCCTGCTGAGCTGCCCATTCCTTCTCCTTCCCCTCGAGGTGCAGCTGAATCTCTGCCTCCTTTTGCAGAAGCAGTTCGTTCTTGTGCCTTTCAGAATCCTCCTTGGCGGATTTGATGGCTTCGTTTAACTTATTTCTGTGCTCGTCCAGAAAGGACCGATAATCTTTCTCGTTGCGCTCCTGGATTCGGCTGATCTCCTCCTGTTTTTCCCTGTTCCACTCTGCGCGGGCCCTGGCCAGCTCAGCCTTTACCAGCGCCGCTTCCTCCTCCTTACGGTGCTCCAGCTGTCTCTGGAGGGACAGCACCTTCTCCTGAAGCTCCGCGCTCCTTGAACTCGCTTCGAGTTTCTCCATCTCCTTAAGGTGATTCTTCTTCCATCTTTCCTCAGCAGCCTTGACCACAGCCGATATCTGAAAAGATAAAGAGTACTAAATTCACAAAAGGGGGCATGTATACAATGTTAAACTGAAGAAGGACATTTTAATTAGAAGACATTATGGTAGTAGCAAAATAAACTAAGTGCAATATAAATGTTTCCAGTTTGCCTTCCGCTTTATGGAACTTTTCCATTAGTGTTTATCTCACAGAATTTACAAACAATATGTAACATCTGTATGTTTTTGCCAAAGAACACAGACAGTTTATGTTGTTGCAAAGTTGCCGATTAGCATTTCAAAAGACATCTTCTTACCCAAATGATGCCTACTATAATTCCTGTGCTTTATTTACCTGATTTGCGACTTCCTGGTCACGTTGTCTCTCCCACTCTTCTTTCTCTGCTTGAAGGCTGGTTTTGTACTCTGGAAGGGTGTGTAATTGTTGAAGCCAGCGACTGTAAGCACTGGACACAGCACTTTCTACCTGTGGGAAGCAGACCAGTCACTCACAAGCTAATCCTCATCTCCTCCTCCTTGCAGAGAAGAGTTCAGTCAAGAAAAGTGATTACAATTTGAGTCTTCTAACATTTAACATTTGAAAGTTTTAAAACAAGAAGAATTTTCATGATTTGGACTGAGGTTGCCTAGCATTTTATTTTTACAATATTACAACAGTGAAACTTGGATTTTATCAACAGTAAAAGATGCAAATATCAATACAAGAAATATTATACAAAATGTTACATTTTGTATAATTATGTGGCTGCCTGACACAAACCAAAATCCTACCTGTTCAGCAACTTCCCTACCAAAAGTTCCCTACCTGTTCAGCAACTTTTTCCCGGTGTTTCGTTTCCAAATTGCTTTGGGTCTCTCGAATGGCATCCGCGACGGCCCTGGCTCGCTCTTCTTCTGCCTCCTGCTGTAACTGCAGTCTCAGTGCTGCCAGCCGCGAGTCCAGCTCCTTTCCAGTAAGGCCCTCGCTCTCCCAGGGCTCGGTCTGACAGTGCCGCTCGTGTGACTCGGTCTCGGGCCGGGCCTTCTCCAGAGACTGCTCCAGCCGCCGGGCCCACTCCTTCTCCACCCTCTCCACAGCTTCCTGAACGGCCTCCTCCCTCACCTGCGCAGAAATCAGGGAGGTAACGAACCTGCGTAGCTAACAGCTAATGCAAAGGCAACAGCAGGCATTTAACTCCCTTTCAGATCCTGTACTAGGTACTTTAGAAACACTTAATATTGCGCCGTACATTTGAATTTGGAGGTTCCTTTGTGGATCAACCAGTAAGGACAGTAACACGGAGTACAAAACAGATGTAAAAGGGTTTAAGGGAGGTGCTATAAAGGACTAAAGCCCTGATTTAAACATCCCAAGATGAAAGAAACACCTTGTTCTGCTCCTCCTGCCAGGTCATTCTGGCCAGTGCTAGCTGAGCGTTGACCTGCTGCTTGACGTCGGCTTCCTTCTCTCTCACCCAGAGGGCCCTTGAGGTGGCCAGAGACAGACGATGCTGACCCTCCAGCTCACGCTCCAGCTCCCCCAGGGCCTGCTCCTTCTCCTCACACAGCTGCTTCCGTAACTGACAACAAGCCACCCAAACAGCGAAATGCGGTATGTTGGCGTTTCGTTGATTTGATAAAATACATTAACAAAAAGTCACATTTACATTTCAGTTAAATCTAATCTTTAAAAAGTATAAAAACTTGATACCTCATCCTCTTTCAATTTTCTTTCCTTTTCCATTCTGCATCTCATATCTTGTTCCAAAGTGTCCTTTTCTTTACAAAGAGTGATATAACATTCCTGTACTCCAATCATCTCCTTGTTGATGTCTGATAGCTGTGTCCTACAGACAAAACAGTACAAAGGTTCCAGCACTATAATTCATAAAGCTGCTTGGTGCACAATGTGGTGAAAACACAAGAAAATACAAACTTTGTGTTAAAACATTCCCAATTTTTTTGTTGCTATAAATGATCGCTTGCAACACTGCAGCTGAAAAATATAAATATGAATATTTAAATTTTGCATTATGTTTTGGTTCTATTTTCAGAAAGTCGGAACATTTTTTTCACAGAGGGGGAAAAAAGACAGCACTTACTCTAAAACATGAATCTTGTCTTCATAAACACTGGTCAGTTTCTCCATTTCAATCGCATGCTCCCGTGATAATTCTGTACGTAAGTGAGCCACTAAATCATCCCGGTGCTGCTGGTGGGTTTTGTCATGTCTTAAAATTAAAAAAATATGGCAGATAGACAGAAACAAGAACAGATAACCTTTGTATGATACAGCGTCATGAACTGAAAATGTACATTTCAGTTATTAACTGATACTATATCCAAGTGTGTGCAATGTTTTTGAATATTTAGCTTGAATGGGGAAAAACACAAGAGAGGTGTTCTGAATCAGACTGAACAGAGAGAGTGATGAAAACAGGAATCCGAAGCACCAGAGGTGTGTTCACAAGCAGTGATTTTGATAGGTCAGGTATTAGGTTAAACAAGCAAGCAGTGATGAAGACTTTTCATGCACACTTTAATTTCAGGTACAAACCAACACAATGCAATATGAAAAAGCTCTCACAAACATCTAGTTACCTCTCAAGAGCCTGCTTTTCCCGGTCAAAATCTTGAATCATGTTTCTCATTTCAGTGCAGAGTTCTAGATTTGCAGATTTCAACTCCTTATTCTGTTTTTCAAGTTTCTAGAAAGGTGAAAATAAATAACAGAAAGATCATGATTAACACATTTTCCAGAACAATAAGATACAGGTATAATTTGCCGTTGTCACCACTTTGAAAATTTGCAAAGCATCAGCAGATAATCTTCCAAGTCCTGTAGAACACTACCACCTTAGATAATGGCAGTTTCCTCCTCATGTCCTTAATACGATGAGGAAAATATTTTAACAAATAATCTAAATTAAAAACAAAATTCATCATGCAAACAGCAATGCATTGCTGCAATGCAATGACCTTACAAAATAAGATGATTTTACCAAAAGCATGTTACAACCAAGAACCGAGTCCTATTTGGAGAACTAATTCATGGTGCCTCTTCTCTCCTTATAAATCCCTAAAGCAATCCTTACTTCCAGCTGCTCCTGCAGGCACCTGCATTCCTTCTGAAATTTCTCCACTCCCTCCTGTCCAGAAGTTGTAGCACTTGAGATTTCCAAACATTTTTCCAAGTTATTTTCCCTAACCTGCAAGGGAAAAACAAAAATACAAGTGTGGTTTCTGTCTGAACGCAATTCCCATTTAATAGACTCCAGTGCTACGGCTCCTCACCTTTGAATCCTTCACTTCCCTCTCTGCTTTCTCCAGGTGGGCTTTTAGCTCTTGCACTTGTGACTGCGACAGCTTCAGCTCGTCCTGTAACTGGCTAATCGTCCGCCTCTTGACTTTCAAACTGCCAAGGAAGCGCTCCAGCTCAGTCTTCAGCTCCACAATCATGTCATCCTTCGACATATTCTTATCCTTTCCAGCAGCAATGAAGGTGCTGGAAATTAAATGAGAGAGTAGAGCAAGTGTGCAGACGACTGCATGCAAGTTACAAAAACAAACGATAAATATGAAATGGGAAACAATGAGCTTAAAGAAGCTTGTTATGAAAAATGTTCTAGAATTTATGTTACTGAATCATTTAAATATAGACAATGTGAAGAAGCAATAAAAATGTTAAGGTATATAGTTAAGAGTATAAGAGTAAAGGTTGTTAATGCTGAAATTGTATAATGTGCACGTAATATCTCATATCTCAAGTATCGCGCACAATTTTGGTCACCATTTAAAAAAAGATACAGCAGGGCGGCTCTGGAATTAGTCCAGAGAAGATAACAGGAAACATTTCCTGGCTTGTCCCACACTGATAGGCCAAAAGGATAAGCTCTTGAGTCTTGAACAAGAAAAGAGTACAACATGACCTGATTTACATATTCAAAATCCTGCCATACACTGACCCCAATTGAGTACCATTAGCCAATTCATTTTCAGATCTAACATGCACTAATTGACATATATGTCTGCTGAAACACTGAAGTGCTTAACCATGATTTAGATTTTAAATCAACCCACATATATAACAGCTTTGCCCCTCAATATTCTCCAACTCCACCTCATTTACTAATAACGCAACTGGTGCAGCAGAAAAACTGCAACAACCAATCCCCTGTACAAAGCACTGGTGTAAAAACAAATGACAATTTAACGGCTACCTTCAAGGAAAAGGCAAGGCTTAGTAATAGTTCTCCACCCATTGTAGAAGAGTAAAACTGTGCAGCTACTTTCTGATGTGGTTCTAGGTCAGGGATGGGTCAGACCGGTCCTGGATGGAAGCAGATTTTGTCAACCCAGCTCTTAACAGGTCATTACGGCTGTAATGGGACCACCTACCAGCTTCCTCCAGCTCTTCAGGTGCTGCTGCTTTGAAAAGACCTAAAAAACCTGCAGAAAAACTTCCCAACAGGACTGGGATGGCCCCTCTCTATTCTAGAGACAAGTGTAATCCTGTCTGCTACATGACACCATCATAACGTAACACGTAGATACTGGACGTTATTTTAATTGCAAAGACGACCGGTGCACAATTTGAATTACAGATGGCTCTGGACAACTCTGTCCCCCTAAGCCAGTCCATGAGACTTTGAACCCTGTTTCAGTTTCTTCCACACAAGCAAATTCGCTCTGTGCCACCTGAAATGAAACTCCACCTCCAGCAACCTCCAAACAACAGAGCAACCAGCACGTCAATTACCCTAGGCAAGGTCCAGATACATTACAAAGGGAAAAGAGTACAACTGCAATTTCCATCCATCCACGCTAACCACTGTACCACTGTCGCTCAACTCAAATATTAAACTAAATAAATGAATAGATATTTTACCTCTGCTTTTGACATTTTCTATTCTAATCACTTCATCTTATAACTCTGTTCTTCAGCAGAAGGGAACTGGTAAAAAAAAATCCCAACTTCAAGGTAAATGTACATTTAAAATCTCACAAAACAAAACTGTTTGCGAATCATGATGGAACCGTCTCTATCTTTTGGACTGAACAAGCTGCAGACCTGTTCAGCTTGGCAGACATAACTCCAGTCATGGTCATCTAACCACACTGTGGGCCTTCACTGTGGGGTTCCACCACTTAAACAGAAGAGAAGAACTGCTAGAATGCCTGAACACTTCCCTTACTACACTGATGGAAAATACATATATTTGCACAACATAAATAAAATATTCTTAAGTACCTTAATAAAACAAAAATTCTGTGAATGATTATTAAACACCATCTGAACCAAGAAAATCACTTGACCATTACCTGTGAAATTTACTGTTTTTCCAGTTAACTTTCTTAATCCCCAGTTCCACATAGGAATCGGACAACTGGCTCTCCAGCTCACCACTGGGATCCAATGCAATGATCCCAAATTTAGCTGCCGACTCATACAGTGTAATCTGTTCCTTCAAGTCACTGACTTCCTCCTTCATTGGAAAAAAAATTAAATTGGTAAGAAACTGATGCAGAGAACATCTTCAAACACAACACTCTTTAATATCTCTGTACTGTATTACTTCACAACAGCAAGGGGCACTTATAGAAAGCACATATTAAAAGCACATTAACCTGCAGAGATCTGTTCATGTTGTCGCTGATATTCTTCACCGACTGTGCTTGCTGTAACTGGATTCGTAGCTGGTTGATCTCTTGTATAGTTCCTAGGGGGATAAATTATTAAATAAGAAATTACCCAAAAGTTCTGAAAATTTGCCATACACTTATCCACTCTCACACCCTGAAGGAACAATGGCTATATAAGAACATAATGAAAGCAACACAGGAGAAGAAGCCATTTGGACCATCTTGCATTTACTGTTAGTAGCCTGTTGCTCTGAGTAACTGACATTTCAAGGATTCCTGAGAATTGCTCAACAACACCCTGGTGGGAAAACCTATGTTTTCCCAAAAGTATGTAAATGTCAGGAATGCCTAGGCTCTCCATGAGCTTTACCCCTCCACACCATGCTTATGGGGAATGTGGGGGGAATGCATGCCTTCCACTCATCTGCACCCTGAGCTTTCAGCTTTGTGAAGGCTGTTCCCTGGGTGTGAACGCTAAAGCAACAGAAAACAATCATGAGGTGAAACCATGAGAGAAAAAAAAGTGGGGTACTTGAAATGGAAAATAAGCATCACTATCCAGTGATGGTCCTGGGGTGATCGTGACTCATCAATGATGCTCACCTGTCTGGAGCAGATTAGCGCACTGCTGTTGACTTTCTTCTAGGCTTTTTGTCAGTCTGTTGATCACTTCTGCTTTCTCTACTCTGTCCTCCTCTTGCTGTCGCTCCAGTCGCTTCACATGCTCCTGAAGCTTCTGGCAAAGGTCCTTCTAATGACAGTAAATGGATAACAGTGTCATCGCAGGTCATTCTCAAAATCAAGATGCAGATATAAGCTACGTGCGCAAATGCTGTCGCCGATATTCTCCACCACTAGCACAAAAAGTTGACTGCTTCGCATTTTACAAAATAAAATGAAACGCTTTTCTACAAAATACTCCTTGCTGTATCTCAGAAGAATGCTTACTTGAATGCAATGAAAAACACCACAGTGTTGCACCACAAGAGTATTAAAGATACGGATTACTGCATGGCTACTAACAACCTAATTGCCATGCAGGCCATGAGACATCTAGACAAGGTGTGCAGGTCACATGGCGAGGGGGGCTCTGGGAAGCCTGCACCTACAATACAGTAGGTCACTCTTTGAGTGGGAGATGCAACCCAAAAAATGCCCTAATATTCTGACACACTGGCAACCAAAGGTGAAGGACCAGGCCTAGCAAGCCACTCAGTACTTCAGGGGAAGGCTGTGCTTTTCTCACCTCTTCCAGAACATACTTTCCAAACACTTTAAGACTTCTCTTTGTTAGTCAGAAACTCGATTTCGGAAATCTGAAGAGACCAATTTAAAATTTAGGGATATTTTAACAGCAATATTTACTTTCTGTTGGATCGACACATGAAGAGAAACTCTCTCTGGTACTTTGGAAAAGGGAGAAAGGTTCCCCCCTGATGGTTTATAAAGCAGTGCTGTGCACAGTAAGGATATTTCTTTTAAAAATATGAACCGTTCTTTTACTGATTTTACCTTTTGTTCAGATGGTGGGCAAAGCAGTCTGTCGCTGGGAGGCACATGTGACTAAGCTTTCTTTTTGACTGGGCCCCAGACATTTACATTCTATGTAAATATCATAACAAATCTAGGTGTTTCACAACTGGTTTGTTAGTATTGTAAATAAGATGTTTGTCTATTAAGTTGTCACTTGCTATGAAACTATGCTCTGCAGGGGAACAAAGATACCACATTACCACGCTCGAGAGTCCCACAATTTAGTGGCATGTGTTATCTTTAAGAAATTTGCTTGTGAGGCAGGTTGGAGTTAGGAAATTTTATCTAAACTTAATTACACTACACCTCAGCTTTAACTGCAATAATAACGAACTGCAGTGCTGAGTTCTAATACTACAGCATGTTTGGCCTGGAAAACTGTCATTCGAAAGGAATGCGCGTCCCCTGACCTGCTCTTCCAGGGCTTGGTTCTGGGCATCGAGTGTTTGCTGGAGAGCCAGCACTTTCTCGTCGTGCTTCTCCCTGAGAGCTGCCAGGACTCGGTTGTGTTCTTCTCGCGCCCGAGTCAGGGTGTCTGAACGGCAAAGCTCGGCCATCTGCTGCTGCATGCTGTCCACAGCTGCTTCTGCAACCTTCAGTTTCTTCACATTCTGAAAATAAACCCCGAGAGTCAACACAATCGACATCAACGAAAGCTGTTCAGGTCATTTCTAGTGCGTTCATCACGGAAACGCCTCTGCCATACCCAACATTTGAGTTGTGAGACGTAATCCACAAAGCTAGTGGTTTTGTCATGCCTACACTCTCAATTCTTAATTACTGGTTTCTGTACCAGTTATAAAATGTTTGAGCACATTCTTAAAAACAAGAACACGTGGTTACTGTATAAATGATGGTAACGCATTAAGATACACATCTGGAAGAAAGATGGTTCACAAATCTGTATTAACAATTGGGACTTGGGTATTTTTAAAGACTGCTAACCTCCTCCTCATTTGCAAGCAATGCCTGAACTTTCAGGTCCAAAGCTTTAATCTGGCCCTCCAGCTGTATCTCCCGTTCTTTCCCATCTTTAATCACTTTTCCAGATTCCTGCAGACTTAGTGCCAAACCTTCCTTTTCATCTGGTGGGAAAACAAACAAGCATGATGTCAAGCTTAACAAGTACAGTTGTGTCAGTACAACAAAACTCAAAGTCTGCAGCTGCCTGGGTTGTCTCTGGTAAGCCACTTTTTATTTTACTCCATATTAATCCACCTTACTGCATCAGACACAAGTGAAGAGAATGTAACAGACTCAACAGAGAGGTGAAACTCACCTCTAACAATAGCTAGCTGGTGATTAAGATATCTCATCTCCCGGCTGTAGTCTTCCAGCTGTTCCTCAAGGTTTTTGATCTGTCTCAGTCGGGCTTTATTAAAAATCTGCAGTTGTTCAATTTTTTGTTGTTCTGTTGAATCTACACACACAAATTAAAACAATTCCACACCATTATATTCCTGCACTTGACAGCAAATTCTAAAAAACACCGTTTTGATGCAGAGCAGCACTAGTCTTCAGGCATATAAAACAACAGAGAAGTCAAAAGCTCCCAAATTGATACACATGAAAAAGAGCTAATCTTTTTCGCTTATAGATGAAATTGTTATGGTATATTATTACACTGAAAAGAATGCATTGCAACCACTACAGAATTATAGTTTGTTACAATATTTATATAAATTGTAATATTTATACAAATTGCCAAAATTGCATACAACCTTCATAAGCGATTGAACAAAACAAATTCATTATCGAAGATCTAGTGCATGTGCCACATGTGACCGAGATAACATGTGAAATGCTTTATTCTTCAAAAACAGGGACTAATGCTGGGGGGATAATTCAGTATAGCCAATCAAACCTGCCTCTGGAAGGTGGGAGATGGGAGAAGACTAGAGTTCCTACAGTAGTAGAAAGCCCACACACCTAGAACAAGAGAGGACATGCGAAGTCCACACAGAACGTTTCCCAGTCCAGAATCAAACACAGAACACAAGCTGGAAGCCAACAGCACAAAATTCCACACTTCTATCTCACTGTCTAGAGATTATTCAAGGTTCAATATGTCTAATAACCTTGAATTTCTTTTACCAACACCTAAAGTAAGCGAAGAAAGAGATGAAAATAAAAAAGTGTAAATGAACAAAAGGTAGACTACCATCAGAGTTATAGACTTGGAGAGCTTCTGCAATGGAATACTTGCAATTGAATTTCTGCCGTGACAAACGCAATCATAAATTTAAATCATGTTTAAGAACTAAATAAAAAACAACTAAAATCAAGAAATGGAGGCTATAAATTAGGCTATATAAGCAAGCCCTGAAGATGACAAACAGTATCCAACCACAAACATTTTGCACTAGAAAAATATAATCTAGTTATGCAATATTTGCATTTCAATCTCCACTCAACCTTAAAACAGAGTTCTTGGCTGCAGTAAGACCCACAACCATCAAACACTTTGCCTGAATAGTGCATTTTTGGATTTGAGAAGGAGCAGCCGAGGGCTCATGGCCACATCTAAAAGCACAACCATCTCGGGACACTCCTAAAACAAATCTAGGTAGGTCCATGGCACAATCTGAGCGCATCAGTGACAGAGAGGCTCAGGAGCAATCTTCATCTGTGTACAGTGGACACGCAAGCCTTTGAACAGATTACCAATACAATACATTAGAAGAAGAGTAAGTACGGTCTCAGACTGTATTCCAATCAGAACTCCTATCCAGCATGTCTACTTGTCTATTCCACATATGGTCACACCTGAAGAAGGCTCCACAGCCGAAACATTGCGTTTTCTTTCTTCTTTTTTTCCAGCATGGAATAAACCTATTACTTGTTCCTTTGCAGCCTACGCCTGCTGACGCAGCTACCCACCTGAACTACTATTCCACATATAAGTAATTGGAAGAAGACCGATTTTAGGTCAGAGAAGAAAGTCATACAGAGAACAGGCAAGACGCCTTGCAGTGACCCACAGATTGGGAAGGTGAAGCTGTGCCATGTTGGCACCCTGTATGCACAAATTAGCAGAACAGCCTGGGACAGTAAACCCAGGACACAAATTAGCCTTCCTCAGACCCTGAGATGTGCCCAGGCCATTGTCAAAGATGTCATCAAGGGTAGGAGCATCCCCTGTAGACCAGAGTGGGGAGGAAGACGGCTGAGAACCCATAAGTACATTTTTTCCCAAATACAAATTTCACAGGAACATAAACATGAAAACTCAGTGGAGCTCTGAAGAAATCTGATGTATTTTCTCTAAACTTTCAATGAGTTTGCACTGATCAGGCCCACTCAAAGTGAGACAGTCCTGCCCTCCAGAACAGAAGATCAGATGGATCTAAGAGTCTAAGTGGCTTAATTAACTCCTGCAAAGGAACAAGTAATAGGTTTATTCCATGCTGAAAAAAAGAAGAAAGAAAACGTTTCGGCCGTGGAGCCTTCTTCAGGTGTGATTAATTAATTAACTCCTGCACACTTACTTACCATAAAGATGATTCTCTGAACCCAACAATATTGACCTAAGACATAAAACCAACTCACAAATCAAAAATAAATGCACTTGAACCAGGCAGTCTCACAGTCAAGGTTTTATGTCTGATATAAAAAGAGCAGCACGAGTATTCCAATAAAACAGATGTAACAGCAGGATGGAGATGCCCAGTTCCATTGCTGAGGAGTCACATTCCTAGCTTAACAAGCTGCAGTTGCAAAAACTGTACTAAACAAGATTTAAGCCTCCTTTTAAAATACAGAGTAGTGACACAAACCTGAGTTTCAACCTGCTAAGGTCTCTTCTGAAACACCGCTAATTAGGTACATTCATCTGTGTCGACCTCGCAAGAACTCAACTCTTCAGCACCCACACAGTTTCAGGTAGAAGTTAGCTTCTAGCCTGTTAGATTATAACTATGACTGGTACTGTGATAGTGTTTAACGTACTCTGACCAGATTCCAGAAACTCTGCCTGCAGCTGGCTGTACTGGTCGTCCGTGTTGCCCGTTTCTGTGCCGAATGCGTTTGGGTGCGCGGCTGGCCGGTAGGGATTATACTTGACCTTGAACTGACTGGGAGGGTGGTCACCTGATCCATCAGGTTTAAAACTCTCCTGCAATTCAAAAGTGTGCAAAATTAAACATTGTTCTGACTTAAAAAAAAAGATTATTTCTTTTTCAAATTGGTTAAAAACCCACTAACAAAACTAAGCTAACTAAACTAAAAGCAATAGAAGGTATTTTGCTAAAGGGAAGCTGGCTGCTCTGAGAAAACTGCCCATTCAAACACATAAAAATCAGCTTCATCTAAAACTTGATTCTAGTCTTGTTCACACCTTAATGCGTTCTCCCTGACGTAACTCTTCCTTCAGCTCTTTGGAGTGATAATATGCTCCCTGAGGGTGAAAGGGATTGGTTTGGCCATAGGGGTCCTGTTCATATCCATCTTGAGGGGTGCCCTCCTGGTTGCCCGCTGCTTCATCGTTGCCCACGCTGGGGTAAGAATAGCCCCCGTGGCTGTACAAGTACTCATGCCCCTCCTCGCGCTGTTCACTCCACACGTGGGGGTGGGGTGCGTGGAGCTCATGAACATGGCCGTCAAACTGTTCACTGCCGTGCCTGTACACAAACTCTCCATGGAACTGGTCTTCGCTGTACGCACTCTCATAATCCTCAAAAAGCAAAAGATAGATGAGAAATGTTCATATTTCAGCTGCTAAGATCTTGATTTGTCTCTATCTGATGTTTGTATTACAGTACTCACTAATGTTCACTCATACACAAGACCAGACAGTACAGTAGATAACAGAACTGGTCATATTGCTTCTAGGTAAAGGTTTGTTCCACACTGAAAAGAAAAGATTCACTATTTCGGCTGTGGGTCCTGCTTCAAGCGACAGGTGTGAATTCTCTTTTCAGCACGGAATACACCTCGACCCGTTCCTTTACAGCCTACACATACTGACACAGCTCCCTGCTTCTAGGGCTGTACAATGCATTTCCAAAAGAAATTGGTGGCCTGACTTCTTAGGTGTTTTTAAATATGTTAAGTATACATGTCACCTTAAAATTTTTCCAAAGGTTTTACCTGTGTCTCTATATACAATTCTTGGTGCAATGATATGTAATGAAATATTATTGTTATTATATTGGACCTACTGGAACCAAACATTATGTACACAAATAAAAATGGCAAACATATGTATACACACATATACGATCTATTATCAACTTTAACTTCCTTGGAAAACAGTACTTAGTGATTAGTAGCAATCAGTGAGAAATTATACTACACTGAAAAACATTTAAATAATTACAGCAACAATATTCATAATACAGCTGAACTAAATCAAAGGCATTAATAGTCTTTTTCCTGCATTTAAGAGGTGAGGGGGGTGTATGGAGCTTTGGTTTCATATGGAGAAATAAAATATCATGAATAAACTACAGATAAAATATTACCCCTTTCACCTTCCGGCCTGCACGTTTATGCCCATCTTGAAGAAATCAGATTGTACCTACACCATTGCCTGTGTGAGAGTGCTTCTAGTCTGGACCGAAAACACACACCAGCAATCTATATAAAGGGTTCAGATAAACCATCAGACGCAGCAGTTTGTACTCACTTGTTCTGCCGACACAACTCCTTGGGGATCGTTCCACTCTGATGCCTGATTCCAAGCTTGCTGAGGCCTATGAAAATCAGACTTGTCTTTGATTTCACATTCTTTGTCAAAAAAAATAAGCCACAGTTATGGGAACATGTTCGATTTCTCCTATGTACTGAAATAAGCCATTCAGTATCTAATATTTATCAGCTAATTATGTTATCTCCTCACATTTATGTGGATGGTGATCTTGGAGTACCTCCATAATAGCCGTGATCTGTGATAAAAATGAAAGCAAGTCCCTGCAGCCAATCTTTCCACCAAGAAAGATAACTTAAACAGAGAAAAGGAACAAATTCCAATACGGATCAACTGTTTATTTTACTTTTTTTTCTCAAGATTTCCTTGCTTCAAAGTCTGATTTAATTAGAATGACAGTGCCAAATCACAAACGTTTCACCCTTCAGCAGCCGTACCTGTGCATCATCTTGGTAAATGGCTGGGCTGTTATTCTGTCACTGTCGTCTGAGCAAAATTTAACTTAAATCAAGAATAAAAAACTTCCGCTTAAAAAGTTTACCATTTTGGCTCACAAGTTTGAAGGGACGACACATCAACTTTTTTTAAAGCATAAACTTAGAAGATAGGAAATCCAAACAAGCAAATAATAAGCGGAATTCAAACAAGACAGATCCAGCCAGAAGTTCTCAAGCTTTTCAAGAATGTTCTCTCAATCAGAAAGCAACTCTTAGCTCCCAGTGAAGACTTCATAGGCACCTGCAGGCTTGAGAGATAACAAGTCCCCTGTGCATCGCTGTGGAGCCTTCACAGAATGTGCAAACCCTCACAACCAGAGCTCCAGTGCCTTACCTGTTATTGTCCCCAGCACTGCATCCAGAGTAATTGAGCTCAGGGGAGGATACATCCCTGCTGTCCTCCAGCATATCATCTGGGAGATCTGTCAGCAGCTTGTGCAGCTACAGCAATAGATGAAACAAAACAACACTGCCATTTATCCCTTGTTTTAATAATTTCTCGGGAAAAAAAAAACCACACGGCTGAGTCATATCATTAACCAATATCACGGGATCCAATTTTTTTGTGCGAGTGAATTTTGTATGAGAACATGGGAAACGTTTTCTGCTGAATATGCTTCACAGCTCAGGTAACAGATTAAGAAAGAGCAGGCCTTTCAGATGAAAGGGCCTGTCAGTCAAACACCACCGCTGGCAGATGGCCGCTGTACGAGCTTAGAATTTTCCAGACATCACCAAGCTGAATCATGTACATAACAAAAACAAATCGAGGACAGCCTTGAATAAACACAAGGCACGTTTCCCTTAACTGCTGAAACACTAGATTGATCAAGTCTCTAAATTCTTGTACAGTTTTACAACATGTCAATTATCCAGTTCTACCTACATTAAATAAAGACCTTTGAATGTACTGTACAGCGTCTTCCAAGTCTTCAAGTATAGCTGTCTCAAGACCTGAATATTCGTCCATATTTACACCACCACAAAGGTACAGTATGTTGCAACACAATGGCTATATCAAGCACTGACACAGATAACGCATGGTAGTTTTACGTATTGATCTATTATAATATCACGCAGAAGCACAGACAGTTATCCTGGTCACTACAACCTTTGGTTTGAATGCCCCCTGCCACCAAGAACAAATCCATCTTTTTGCTAAATGAAGCAGAACCATTACCAGGGTATAATATAAATGTTTTATTATGGATGACAGACTAGTTAACCATTTATAAAATGCACAGCTAAAGCTCAACAGAAATTTGCTCCTTAAGGCAATCTTAGTCTCACCACCTGTCACTTCTTTCTTTAGACTTTACATGTTTTTGTTTGTAAAGTTGCACAGAAAACTCTTTTCTCTAGGTTCATGAGATACTGACAACAATACAGTTCCAAAACTACTCTTCAAAATCATCAATCATTTAGAAAATGGTCAAATCAAACTTCATATAGTGCGCAACTTTGTGCACTTTGTTCAGTTAATTCACCAGATTGTAAATCTGTCTTAAATACAGGTATCATGTTTCTGCCTTTGGAACCAGACAGTCTACATAAAAAAGTGACATATGGTCATGCATGCACAATACTGTAGCTCTACAATTCCCTGAAACAAGAAAAGAAAGTCTGTCTGCATCTCCAGTGCAAAGCAAATGAGAAAGAATGCTGTGACTTTCAGGTTAATATGTGACACACCTGACTGCATATTTTACTTACACCAGTTGCACTACCAGCCTTTCCCCCAGAGCAGATTGCACAGCAATGAATCAGTGACCACACCAGGCTGATTGTACATAAAGAGAAAAGAGCATTCCCCTCCCTGTAGCCCAACCCCCTAAGGCTGTATTTCACACAATACTATTGGACAGACAACATCAATAGAGTTATACGATATATACTGAACCTCGACATAGTGAACTGAGGCCATCACATTGGCATGTTGTCTAGCTCTTCGGGTCCTGGGTTTATTTTTACTTGAGTGCCTTCTGAGTGAAACTCTCCTTGTGTTCAAATGAGTGTTCTTTAGGTGCTCTGGCTTGTGGCTCATTGGACATGGTGTGTGCGTGTGTGTGTGCAGGCTGACAGGACTGGCAGCCCATCCAGGCTATCATTCTTGCCTGGAGCTTTTACCAGGAACAAGCACCTCCAATAATAAAGGAAATGTGGAAAAGGAGCAATCCTACGAGTCTTGATGAGAGGCACTCTTATCAACTGGTTATGTGTTGGCAAAAGATACAGCCGTTTCCTTAGCTGCAGTAAGATGGAGCTGAAGGGACTGTACCCATACGGTTCAGTGGTACCACCATTGCCCTCTGGGGCACTTATTGCCTTCAGCTTGTCTCATCGGGAAGTATCAATCTGATCCACTTGAGGGGTGCCAGTTGTGTCGGAGCTATTGGAAGGAATTTGAAAATGTGGGTGAGTCACTCTCCCAGCAATCCCCTTGCATGGTGCGAGTCTAGCTAATGAGCCCACACTTGAAATTTCAATTCCACTCCAACTCCTTTTCCCACTCACGCAGAAACTTTAAAACGCCCTCACATGCACAATGAATTAAGTCCATCATAAATGGAGTCAATTTAAAACAGATCACAGCATTTGAAGAACAAACACAAATCACAGTTCTTGTAACACTAAGCTAATTTTGTATGCAAGTTGCTTTTTTGAGATTTAATTTAATAATGGATTAAGCACTAATCCATTTTATTCTTTGAAATCACTTTTGAAAAACTAATTCCAGCCCATATGGAAAGGAAAACAGAAACACCAGTTATATCTGATCGTGCTACCCAGCCATACCTCCTGGTTGGAGGGTAAATCACAGAACTCCATGATCTTGTATAATTCATGCCAAAGCATGTGGATTTTAATGACAGTAGTCACATTTTGATTCAGTCAGACAAAACAAAGGCAAAGCTAGAAGGAATTCCCTGAGGTGTCCATCACAACATACAATGCGTCAGACCTCCCACTATTAAAGTAAGACAATACCGCCATCTAGTGGTACCGACAGAAATTACTGGGATTTTATTAAAAGTTGAACATTACAGCAGAAAACTGCATGCTAAAAGCACTAATCCAGGCTGTCCATCATTTTGGACACCAATGGGTGACCGGTAACCTAAAAAAAGGCTGTTTATTAAAATTGTAGTTGCACTGTATAATAATGTATACTGCAAAACTGCACAGTAGTGATACAATTTGCTCCACAAAAACAAATTCAGTCTAAAAGTTTTTTTTAGACTTCTGCTGAAAACATTTAAAAAACGTACCTGATGTTTGGCACAGAACGAACCAGAGACAGAACGCAGCACCTAGATGAGTTTTCTACTAGAAAGACTGGTTGATTTGACACTTTCCTCTCTACCCTTGTAACTCAACAACATTTTGTTCCAATTTACATTTTCTGTTTTGCAACAGAGTTTTAAAGCTTTTTCAAGAGGAGTCACGTCATCTAAACCAGGCATTCCTGACGTGGTGTTGGTCCACACACCTGCTGGGTTTTGTTCCTGCCCAGCAAGTTGCACTTGGACCCTTAAGTGATTTAATAATAGGATTAGCTTGAACTGTTACAGCTCTTAAACATGGGTTTAAAAATAGCGTTTCCAAATCAAAATCCTCAGCTGGAATGAAAAACACACGGTGTATGGGCCTCCAGCACCAGGGTGTCTTTAACATATTAAAAACATGTTCATTTCCAGAATGTTAGTAAAGCAAGATGAAATGGATTATTGGTCTGTAGTAGGTGTAGTGTGAGATTTTATGACCTTCAAAAAGCAGCAGAACAAGGGCTGACTTCCAGTCTGCTGGGATATTAGCTCACATAGAAAAGCCTCTTCTTTAGCTGTTAGATAAAATAAGAGGAGGATTTTTAATTCAAGCCAAGACTTATGTGGGCTATGAAACCAAAATCACTAAGATACTTAGAAAATACAGTTAACTGGTACTTGGCATGAGTGCTTCTTATGTTAGCTATAAAGTTACATTATATAATCTGGTTTAAAAAGAAGCTATTGGCTTTAAATTACTGTCAGAAATCTCTGGGGAGCAGGATTTTCTCGGTAAATCAAGCTGTTTGGGGATTGTGTTAGATGAAAAGAGAGCAGCAGAGAGAGGGGAGTGCGGGACAACCTACCAAGCTATGTTGTAAAAGCAGATACCCCAGGTTCCTGGGTTCTTTTAAGAAAGTGCTGGATGAGATCCTTGCATCAGTTAACTACTAGATGGGCCCAATAGTCTCCTCTCGCTTATAACCTTTCTTTTTTGTTCTGTTCAGTGTAAATGATCTTTCATGTAAACCCCATCTTCCTGTAATTTATCCACACAGAGCAAACTGGACCCAATTATTTTTTAATTCCAAATCTCAGAAACAGATCAGCCATCACAGAAACAACACAGTGAAAGGCAGAGAACACAGAGCTAACTAAATCCCATCAATACATTTAACAAAATATTTCTGTTCATGTTAGATAAAGCTAGTAAGATGTTAAATATAACATTAAAAAATCAATGCTGATTTCGGGGGATGAAGCAATTTTGTCTTTTTTGGATGACCCAGGTGCTGGAGATCATTACCCAATGCTATACAAAAATTAAGCAAATTGAACTGCTACTGTGTTGGCTGGAACCTGTCAGCATCCTAAATCCTTTAATCTATGGGTTTTTTATATTGAGGACATCACTTCCTGTTCTTAATTACTGAATTCTACTCCAAGTACGGAGACGTCTTAAAGAGACCTAGAAAACCAGCTGGATTTAACAGAAAAGCCGAGACCAAAAATCAAGAAGTAAATTATTGCTCATGTCCCTGTCAGACAGTGCCTGGACTGTACCTCCTGCTCTCGTGCATAATCTTCTCGGTCATACTCCTCCTCTTCGTGCTGGGTTTGCAGGGCTGCACTGTCAAAGTCGATAGACATCTTTCAGCTGAAATAGTGCAACGTCCCCCCTGCATGTACAAGATACAACACCATTATCTTTTATTGTCCGATTTCTCAATCAGTCTTGCATCAAAGCAGCTATGTTTTACACACACACAAAAAAAACTTACAAAACATATAAAGGGTGAAAGTAATCATTACATAACAGACATCTACTCATACATATTCATTTCACACTACTCCTACAGGAATCACACAATTTTAAATGCCTCACTAAGAACACTTCCTCAACAGTCTGTGCATATTGGGTTTTTATTGCACAGACATTGTTATACTAAACAGTTATTTTATACTGCACTACAGTATGTATCACAGAACTGGAAAACAAATAGACTTTTTTTTTAAATTCTGGTCACACCATGCAATCAAACTATTATACCGGTTGGGGTCATTATAACCATTGCAGTAACAGTCAGCTTTGGCCAACCCCATCATCAAGCAGGGAAGGCCTCACACCTTTCTCTCGACATGCTCATACACCATGCCCTGCCTAGAACCATTACAAATCGCCTTTCTGCTCTTCTTCACGTGTGTGATGTCAGTGTTGCTTATTTCTGAAAATGCTATTAAAAGTGAGAAGTTCATGATGAACCTATAGTATTATGATGTATTCTACACTTCTACACTACACATTCTACACTTCTTGTAAAAAACTTTACAGGATAGCTTAAACTAAAGATGTATTTTTAACCCTACTTGAAACGTCACACTGCAGAAGTTCATAGATTTTCGCTAATCCGCAAAACTATGCTGCCAATTGTAAATAAGAAAATAAGACTACGTAGTTTCTTAAGATAACTCCCTACTAAGTCCTAAAATGAACGAAAATAAGATGTATTCTAATTACATACAGCTTTTAAGTTTATATTAGGACTATTAATTACAAAATGATCTAGCTATATACGAAAAATATCAAGTATGATTCATAGCGAATTGCAACATTCACTTACCGGGGAAACTAAATCAAAAAGCAGATTTAGTAGATCGGCTATCTCCCGCAATGAAGAAATGAAGCTCTAAAGATCCATTTCAACTACTTGTCTTACACAGCAATGTAAATACCCGAATCGCACCCATAACACACATAGTAACAGCACTAGACTTGTAAACTATGAACTTGCTACCGCAATCGTAAAACCGACAAGCAAGATAACAAATCAGAATGTTGAAGGAACATTAGCGAGGCGATATAGACCAATCAGAGCAAAGAAAGAACTTAAGAGGGGAGGGCGTTTGCCGCATAGTTAGTATGCATTTAACAGCGTTGTCTGGTTGCCGGCTGTTTGAAAGCAGGCGCCAGGCTCAGCGGGAAGACATAGCCGCCGCTGATTGGTTGGAATGATTGCGTCCACACTCCTTAAAGGTAAAGTCTGCCCAGGACCCCGTTTCTTTGATTGCGTGTTTAATGACGTATTTTATTTTAACCCCTTTAATTAGGGAAAGGGTTATACAATTTTGTACGTTACAGGTTTGCTGGACATGCCTAAAATATTTGTGATTTTTTTTTACAAATTACTCCATAGATTTTTATGGAAGAATTAACCACATATCAAAACACATAGTAACAGCAGTAGATAGCCTTAGTGTTTGATGATAACTTCTTGTTAAACCTTAAAATCAAGGTGGCTTGAACGTTTTTGATTATTATGCCTCAAATATGACCTTCAAATAAACTGGATTAGAAATTGTTAAAAAAAACATAATATATGAAACCTGATTACAAAAGTGGTCTTAAAAAGTAGAGGATCTCGACTTTCTGTTAAAGTGTAATTTTGAGTAAAATCCCGATGAAGTTATCTAACTTTCACAGGCAGTTCTTACTATCTTAGAATTTAATATATAAATATAATTTTCACCACCTACTATATATACTTTATAAGAAATAAGAAAGACAATAAGTACACAAATACATGAATATTCTTCAGACATAATACGATAATACGATTTCGTTTGTGGGGCAATTGTTAAAGAGAGTCGATAGTTTACTTGGGCTAATTTTGGGGGATTCCAGTTACCCCTTGGGAATACGTCATAGTCTTATATCCTATTCCTAAGAAATGTGTTAGTTTGATCTAAACTAATCTTAAATCTGTCAGTACTGACTTTCCCGATTTTACAGTTGATCTGTTGTGTTCTTTTTAAACACAAAGATGTTTATGTGCATTCTGAATGCAAAAGAAACTGACACATTTATGTTATCTGTGTACATTATATACAAAGTTGTTTTAAATGGATTCGCAAAACTATCTTTGAGCATTTAAATATGAATGTTAGATTTAAGGAGTTTAAGTTGTGCTTTTCTGGACACTTCAAAGTGCTTCACAGGTAATGGGGATAGCTTCCACCACCACCACTGTGCAGCCCCACCTGGATGATGCACCAGTCCACTTACCACACACCAGCTATCAGTGGGAAGGAGAACAGAGTACTGAAATGAATTCACAGATGGGGATTATTAGGAGGCCATGACTGGTAAAGGCCAAGGCGAAATTTGGGCAGGACACTAGGGTAAACACCCCTACACTTTTCGAGTTAAAAACTCCCTGGGGTTTTTAATGACCACAGACAGTCAGGACTTAAATTTTACTTCATATCCGAAGGACGGTGCCTTTATTACAGTATAGACTCCCCGTCACTATACTGGGGCATTAGGACCCACACAGACCGCAGGGTGAGCGCCCCCTACTGGCCCCACTAACACCTCTTCCAGAAGCAACCTTAGCTTTCCAGGAGGTCTCCCATCCAGGTACTGGCCAGTAGTCACAGCTCCTGAGCTTCAATGGGTTGCCATGTTTTTTGAGTTTGATATTATGTTTTTCTTTGCAAGATGTAATATAGATAAAGAACATTTATAATTAATCTGTTGATAGTAGCAGGTAAATATCACATTCACAAAACAAAAATGGTCTAATGCAACTCACTCCTTTAGTACTTATAAGGTGGAAATGCAATATTACTTTAACTGTTTTAAAAACTTGAAAAACAACAAGGCAATAAATACAGTCGTTGTATGTAAAATTTTAACTTGTTGTGTTCAAATTTGTAATTACCTCTGGAAACATATTGTTTGTGGGTTTTTTTTGTTCACTGCCTTTTCTTTTATACCTTTTCTCCTTTGTTGTGAAAAGTGCTTTACATCCTGCAGCATCCCAGAACCCAGAATCACAGTAGTAAAACTACCTAGTAGTAAAACTACTTAAAAAAGTGAAAACTTAAATCTAGCTTTACTCCTTTGCGGAGATGATTATCCATGCTTAGTATTTTCAGCTCTTTGTTTTAAAAACAGACCAAAAGACCAATTCTTATGACTGAATACTGAATGTGCGACCAGTATTACACCTTTCCTATGCGCTGGGATTAAATACTGGTGTTCACAGCAAAAGTGTCATGCTGAATTCACACAGTAAGGGAATGTGGTCACAATAATCAGTTGTTCTGAGGTGTAGTCAGTAAGGTGACGTGGCAGCTGACTAACAGTAATAGTCCATACTTTTGGGTTCCAGATTTCTGCAGTCTGAGGTGCCTTCTGTGTGGGGTTTGCATGTTCTCTCTCTCTGTCTGGAGAAGCTTTTCTGTTGTACTATGGTCTGCTCCCACAGCCCAGTGACATGTTGTCTATGTTGCCCCTCTCCCCAGACTGTGCACCCTGTGAAGGCACCAGTCCAGGAGCAGTGCCTGCTGGGTTTAGTATCCAAGTCAACACAACCCTCTAGCAGGGGGGGCTGCCCAGTCCAGGTCCTGATGATTTAAATCAGGTTCATTTCAACACAATGTTTCTGTTACAAAGCGCTTTTCAGGACCTTATGCACACAGCAGAATCCAGACGGGGTGAAACAGACACGGGGAGGAGACGAGGAACTGGGCTGGTAGATGAACAGAGGGGTGTGGACTGGTGCTCGGGGGGGCGTGGTCCAGGCGAACAAGTCCGAGGGAGTCCAAAGGGAAATCCAGAGCGAATGGCAAGAGTCCAGAGCCGGGTGATCCATCCAGGACAAAACAAGACAAAGTTAAAAACCAGAAGGGGATCCAGTGCAGGGAGAGGGAATAAAAATGGGAATCATGGGACCAGGCGCTCTGAGTCCCGGACTCAGCTGGGTCAGGACGCAGATACTGTAGGAGGCCTATGCCCTCAAGCCGCGGGCATAGGGCGACTTGGTGGTAGATGGGCCTCCAGGCCTCCGGGCCTCCGCCCAGAATAGAGTGAGTGTCTGGCTTTTAAGGAGCAGCTGGATTGGAGGCAGATGCACATGATCAACTAAAATGTGAAAGAACCGGAGCGCCCCTAAGAGGAGGGATTACAATCGTGACAGTTTTAAATCAGGTTTTAGTTTAAATCAATTATTTAATTTTCTAGAGCACTAGAAAACACGAGACCCACTTCCCCCCAGGACCCAGACTGAACACTCCTGTTTATGATACAGCAATTACTAAAAATGAATGAATGAATGCATACCAAAGCAGCTCTTTGACTTTAGCATAAAAATGTCGAGGCAATTAAGCATCCTTTCATTTGTAACCTTTCTTAATCACAGTCATGGAACTAGTTTTGGAGTCTTTTTATTTTTCACAAAACGAAATTAACGTTAAGAAGAATGTGGCCTCAAAATTGAAATAATGTACTGTATGTGCCCTATTCATCAAGCAGTAATAAAAAATATTCACATATTATTTTTAATAAATATGACAAAATATTCATGCACCACAACCTTGCCCTTTGGTGGTTTCCACCACTTGAAATAGAATCAATTTTAACTGAACAAGGGTAAATGCACACGCTGACAAAAAACTGTTTCTAAAAAGGAAACGCTCAGCTACAATTTTCCTTTAGAACTTAGCTTTTTGGATCTGTATACAAGACTGGTATGCTTGCTCATTTAAAGACACAACTTACGTTTAGGTTAACTGCTAAAACTCCAAACAGGAAAACAAGCCATTAAAATATAAATTGCCTGCTATGCAGCAATGAAGTAAAATACTCCATTTGTGTATTAAATACAGGAAAACAGTATTAAGAAAGTGCACTGAAAATTAAAAAAAAGCCGTTAAATCAAGTTGACTAACCTCCTATACAGCACTATATAAATTTGGCAACTGTTTTTTTAAGAATTAACAGAATTATGAGCTGCTACAAAATACATCTTTTAATAAAATGTGGTAAAACATTAACTTTTTCCACTCTATCCTTTTAATCTAACAGATGAATGCATCAAGGCACATTTGTAAAAGACAATTTCACCAGCACTGAAATCAAAGTCAGCCAACAAGCTGTACAGCTAAAAAGTTGTGCTTTCAGACGTCTGTATGCGAGTCACACTTTAGTGATTGAGCCCGGGTTGTGCAGCATGTATATAATCATAGTGCCCAGAGATGGGAGGGATCCACTATGGTGAGGGTGACCATGCAAGGAAGGAGAACACACTTCAACATTGTTTTTTGTTTTAGTTCACATTTGCTTTGAATCCATGTCCATGGTCACTATTGCTTCTGTACAACGGGCTGCTTCAGGCAGAGCTCACTTCCGGAAGAGACAATTGGCTGTTGATTGTCCATATGGTAGCGAATAAGATGTCCCACACTGTTAAAAATTTGATCTTTTGTCCTAACCTGAAATTAAGAAAAAAAAAAGGGAAAAAAGAGGTTATGCAAAAAACTATCCACCCAGTATCAGACAGCTGCTTATTCCTGATGAGGCTCACAGCTAACCACTGCCTGTCTTGGAATACTGGGGCACATGACAGAACAATACCCTAAACAGGCAATCAATCTCTCACAGGGCACACACAGAGACACAAATTTAGAGACGCCCAATAACCTAGCCAGCATGTCTTTGAGAGGTGGGAATGATAAAACCATATGCACAACATGCAGACTCCACACAGAAGGCTCTCCAAGCCAGACTCAACGCCAGGCCTCAGGAACAATGTGGTAGCAACACTATGTCCCACAACTCTGTGGCAACACTCTGTAAAAATTTGTTTTTTTAATTCATGGTTAACGCTTCCTTCAAAGTTTTTAAATGGTCACTTCTATTAACTTACTCTTTTCCTATGAAAGCTGGTAAATGTGGACCTTATGATGATGATACTTACATTTACTTAGTGGCAAATTCATTGCCCATCACACCCAGCAGGGGTGTTTCCAGCTAAGAGGCATTAATAGCCTTATCTATTTCAGATTACTATATGTGTAAGATGAAGCACAAAACAGCATTGGTATACTTTCAGAGAGGAAGCCCAAGTCATTGTTCTGATATTTGTTAACTAAAGATACAAAATAATTTAGTAAACAAAAAAATGGATATTTCACCTAGATGGGGCAAATGGCCCCGTTTCAATTGTAACAGTTCTTATATTCATAATATTTCCCTGCTTTTTTCCACACTATTTGTGTTGTTCACACCCCAAAGCCAATGCCCCAAGTGGCCCAGTGCACGAAGGAAAAGAAACGATGTTGTCTGGTGTCAGGGCTGCCTACCATTCCCTCTGGATCCACCAGGAGCAGGTGTCTGGCAGTGTCCCCCTGGAGCCCACTCAGCACATACTGGCCTGGGGAGGAGCTGCTCTCCCGCACCAGGAAGTCGCCGCTGTCGCTGAGCAGGCTCTCCGCCTCCCTCCTGCTCAGCCTGCCATGGTACCACACCTCCTCCTGCAGCCGGCCCTGCAGGTGCTGGAGCACGCTGGACAGAGGGCCGCTGTACTCGGGCGCCGTGGACTCTGGCAGGACGGAGCAAAAACACAGACTGCAATCACGGGAAGGTATGGATCTCAGCAAAGAGCCGGCCGGCAGCAGGCACCGTGCGCTTGTAGTTTTTCAAGTTTTCCTGTGCGTCTTTCCACTTTCATTGATTTCAGTGTTACAGTAGTAATGCATTACACTCTTAAAAGCTAGGAAGCAGAGTCCCTTGCTGGTCCTTTACAAAAGTATCTGGTTGCCTTTCAAGAGGCCATTGAGATATCTGAGAAATCTCGGCTTTTTCTTGCAGCTGCTGTTCGATTTCAGTGTCCAGAAAACTGAGGAAGCAATCTCATGAAAAATAATACCCTCCATAATTCACTGTTCCAGAACAATTTATGAAAAAATATTTTGTTGATTCTAAATCCCCATCTTGTTTAGCATTCTTAAGCTGACACACAAAAACTTTGCTTGGAATATTGGCTTTCTTTTTTCTAGTTGCAATAAATCCATCTTTTTTTTTTCGCTCTACAGAAATCCCCTGAAACAATATCTACTACCTATTTGTGTAATTAGAAACAGAAGTTTTAAATATTGTAGCACAACAATAAAAATGTTTTTATTTAATGTATAAAGTGTAAAGTATAAAATGTATAGCTCAGCATTTGTAACTAGCCATAACAAAGGAGAAGTTAACAAAGAAAAACAATATTCACAGTTCTGCACTACTGCACAACTGTATTCAGGAGCCCGTGACACAGTGCCTGTGCTCTTGCTGTACAGAATGAGAGATGTGTCTGGCTGTGACACAGAGGTTATTATTTTTATGTAGTGTCCTTTCTCGTTTATTCACTCTTGGGCATACAGATGTCCCACAGCTCAGCATGCCATTAATAATGCACAGCGGTAATGTCTTTCTCCTAATTGCTTTGCAGGGTATCATGTACTTTAATAGTCTAATAATGGTTTCCTTAATATTCTTCTGTGCTCATCCAAGGTTCAAATCAAAAATGCAAGAGGACGCCCAACAACAAAGCACAACACTCATCAAACTGGTCAAGATGGTTCATCAATTGTTCCTTTGCTGCCTTTTATAAATACCAAAATAACTGTTATCCCTGGCAAGCCTTGTTCAAAACCAGCAAACTGGAGAAACTGAGCACAAACCCCACTATGTACTGAATACACAACTGAACTGCTTCTAATGCACAAAACAGCTCTCGTTACTAACCAATCGTTAATTTTCTATCTGCTTCTTCCTATTCAGGGTCGGGGGGAGGATCTGAATCCTATCCTGGCAAGCAACAGGCCTCTCCAGCACAGGGTAGACACAAACACAGACATGCGCCCACTCGCACCTGGGCCATTTTTCCCAGGTGCCAATTAACCTTCTAGTTTGTTCTTGGACTGTGAAAGGAAACCAGAGCACCCAGAACAAAACCCACGAGAACATAGGGAGAACATACAAACTCCACACAGATAGCACCCCAAGTCCGGATTTGAACCCAGGGCCCCAGCGCTGCGAGGCAGCAATTATCTGATGTTAAATCAAAATTTCCAAAAGAAAATTCTGAAAGGCATGTCTTGAATTCCAGTTAATGTGGGATCTTGAACCTTTAAGGTTTCATTTTGTTCAAGTTTTATTTTATATTCGCAAATAGTTGCCCTGTTCCATGCTCTCCTTTGGCTTTATGCCTCAGACATTGCACCTTGCAGGCACTTACCTGCAGCAGGAAAGAGCTGCTTTTGTGCCAGTGAACAGTTTTCATACACATTGAGGTGCTGTGGGCTGCCAGCCTGAAAGACAATACAAACGCAGGATGACTCATCCAGGAAGCAGAAGAGCAGTTTGAAGATGGATACACTAACAAAAGGCTGGGTTTGTAGGTAGGTGGCGGAAATGAGCCCTTGGAAGCGATCGTCTTACCCATTTCAGCTCATCTTTTTCTGCCCGACTTTGGCCTTGCGGGCTGTGGACTGCTGCCACTTTAATTCTCATGTCCAGTATCCCACCTGGGGGCGGGTCTTTTCCTGGGATTTCGTTGTAATACTCATGGATCTCGCCACTCTCCGGAGCCCAGGCACTGCTGTCAGCTTCCTCGGCTCTGCTGGAAAAGCAGCCGTGAGCACAGGAAGAGATCAATGAAGCTGAAAATTACATAATCAACTTTGTTTAATAACTTGCGTCCTGAAGTCTGGGCCACTGCACAGACATTCCCAGAAAACAGAACATGAAGAAACACAACAATAAACACATTCACTCTTTCAACAGACAGAGGCTCTCAGTGCTGCCGATTCAGGGGTTTAGGAACCCCTCCTTCCGAAAACATTTAGGCAGCAGGGATGAAGTAGCTGAGTACCAGTGTGTGTTTCCAAGGATACTAATTTCACATTCACAGCAGAGTCAGGGAATTACTTAATGCACTTCAAGAAATGAGAGAGGAAAACCCTGAATGATGAAAGCAGGCCAACCCAGAGCTCTACTGCTGATTCTGTGAGATATACTGCATAAAATGCAAAAGATAGAGTGGCCTTGCTTCAGTTTGCTTAAGTTTATTACACAGCAATCCTGTTTTGGTTTAATATGCATTCACTGTGGGGCAGGAGTTGGAGGAGAATGACCCATCCGCCTTAGCCCCTGTTGGTCTGACTCTCTTGAAATAATATTAATTACATTAGATCACATTTGTTTAGTAGTAATTTCAAACTTCCTGACATTTTTTTGGTGTTGTGGTCATGGGGCAGTGGTTCAAGTCCCCAGTGTGGATACTTTCATGGTGTCAAGATGTCCTACTCTGCCTGTTCCAGTTCCACCCAGCTGTAACAGCCATAACTCTGTAAAGGACTAGTGTCTCTTTCAGAGGAGAGCCAGATGCTTCATAAGCCAGCTGAGGTTCCAGTCTGCTGAGCTGCCAACCTGGAGTATTTTGATTTTATTTTATTCAGTTAAAGACGGGTATTTCTTGCACTGTGGGTAAAACAAGATTAACCACCGATTTATGAAGTTTAATAAACTTCTTGTTAAACGTATGTGTCTTTTGTCATTGAAAACATGTTCACCCTTGTGCTGTGAGTGTGTGAATAGCAAGAAATGTCTTAGTCCAGGGATTCCCAACTTTAGGGAGCCATAAGGTCCAGCACATCTCATAGGTCAGCCTTAAATCATCAATATGTAAAAACATGATAAGCATGAAATTTTCATTTCAAAATGCTATCCAAACAATTTTCATTTCAAATGATATCCAAACAACTTAATTTAATGTATCGCCTGCTTAATGGGGGGAAACAGAATTAATCCAAGTGCTTAGAAACAGATCATTTAAAGGTGACCCAGAAACTTTACTGGATTGTGACTCTGCAGTACAAGTCAGTTAACTTGTAGAAGATTTGAGCATCTGCAACTAACCGTGACATCTTATTATTAAACTAAACATTCTAAATTTTACATCGAGACATTTTTTACTCTTTGTGTTCTGAGCAGAAACTTGTCCTTTTGGCTGGATAACCCATGAGATATCTTCAGTAATGGAAAGATGAGTTCACTACTCTGACTCAGTTCCGGGTCATGGAGTTGGTGGCGATATGTTGGTGTGCCAAACCAGCATTACGCACAGTGCCCGCAGCAGGGACACTCTCTTCTGGCTCTGTACCACACTGCAGTGTTAAAATACCACGAAAATGAAGAGACAGATACATAACATTATTCACATTAAATAAAAGCATCTGCTTGATAAAGCGACCAGCTATTCACTAACAATATGCAGTTGTTAGTGAAATAGACTTAGGTGTTTATCTCAACACATCAACAAGGTGAGGAAGCAATAAAAAAGGTAAAAAATGCCCGGACTTGTAGTTAAAAGCATAGAATGTAAATTAATGGATGTTATGCTTAGAAATTGTTTTCCATTTTGGTAACCATGTTAAAAAAGATATGACTGCTCTGGAATCAGTCCAGAGAAGAGCAGCCAGAAGCTGGAGAGGATGTCCTACACTGACAGAGTGGAAGATCAGACTCTTGAACAGTGGAGGTTGCAAAGAGGCCTCATTCAAATCCTCAAAGCATGTTGAACAACAGCCATGTTGTTGACAAGGTCTTCTTTCAAGAAACAGCTGGTCGAGATCCTTGGCTCAAACAACTAAGAAATGTCTAAAAGGGGCAATTCTGAAGGCAGATGTGGGGACTGATGAAAGTTTTTACTCAATCTCTAGAACGATGTTTACCAAGTTTGGATTTAAATCTATCTATCAGTCACTAAATAGGAGCAGTTTGCATTGCAGGCCACATTTTGTCAATCAGCTGACAACTGGATGTGAGCAGTAACTTCTACTTACAAGGGAACTTGTAAATTGCACATCACAAGCAGGTTTAACGAAATGTACTAAATTTGAATTCAACTGGTGAAGCAGTTCCAGAGATACAGGTAGATTTCTTAAGTGACACGAAACAGTGGTCTGGTGGACGTCTTCGTACACACAGTAATTGGGTTGCCAGTGTGCCTTATGTTAATTGTACACTCACTAGAATAATACTTAGCCAAGCAGAACAGGAGAAATTAGTGTTAACTTTTCTTTACTGTTAGATGAAATGGGGATCATACAAATATCTTGGTTTACATACTGTAGGCAGTCTATTAGGACATATTCACATCATTTTGACACTAGAGTGACACAATGTTTGGAATGAATGGGTCTAACAGTTTCTGAGTGTTTGTGTTGCAGGCAGCATTTTGCAGAGCAGTTTATGAGCAATTTTAGGATTAGTAGGTATTGCAGCAACTCTTGTGCAAATCTGGGAGGTTTCAGGTCAATCTTTGAAGCAGTTCCCAAGGAGAACATTTTAGAAGAGTTTTCAAACAGACAGGGCAAGCCACCTTCCAGGTTACTGCAGCCTTTTTGTCACACAGTTAATGTCTAATCTTTCTAGTACATTTGGCTAGTAAGAGGTTGTCAGGTTGTCTGATCATCAAACTACAGACACTAGAATGAGCTCTGGTCCTACTAGCCACTCTGGTCAGAATGTCAGAACCCATGCTTGGAACTGAAGCCAGGGCTTTAGCACTGTGAGGCCACCATGCTGCCCCCCCCATAGTCTATGTACAAGAAAAAGTTAAAAAGTTCACCTTTGCCTTGCTGAAATAAGAGAAGATGGATGATTCAGGAATTGCCGGAAGCGAAGTTCGAAAGCTTGTCCTATAGTGTTTATAACCTCCTGCGCCAGTCCTTCAGGACATTCCAGAATATGGCAAGCTGAAAAACAATGAAGACACATTGTGACTTCACAAGTGCAGCACAGTGACTTCAGCTGGCAGCAGACACACCAATCAGCTTCACGCTCACAAAAAAAGAAGCAAGGGTACCAAAAAGAAATGCGGTGTTCATCTCTGTCAGCATGAATGATGTCATCTTTATATTTTTCACATACCTCGTTGATTAACAGGATCTTTGGCGACGTAAGCAACGTGATCCGTTGTATCCTAAAAAAATCCACAAGGAGTTATCATTGAAACATTTATTTTACGATAGTATGGTATCAAACCATTTAAGAAAGCAATACTTCTAACAATAACCACATACATGGAACTGCCTTTTAACAAAAGAATAACTCCAAAAGGTAAAGATTTGCAACATCCTTGATCTCTAAGTGGTAGCTGTGGGCATGATTAAGGCAAAGGGTGGGAAGGAATTATACTACACTCCTTTAAAGAGAATTTAGATCATTTTAGAAGGGAGTTAAAGGTATTCTTAAAATTCCAAAAAATGAAAACTGAGCACTCATTATTATTCACATCAAGTGATTGCAAAAACACAAAATGTTCTGCAGGGGAGTGGAGTTATACCTGGAATCAGTGTCAGAGTGGAAAAGCAATTTTATCAGTCAACAGGAAACAAATATCTACATTTACAATGGCCCAAAGAGCCAGGATTTAATTACATGCTGTTGCTCCTATGGGTTCTGGCTCTGTTGCGTCTGCTTCCACAGTTGAGATGATGATTAATACGTGACAGGAATCGGGAAGGAAGGGGTGCTCTTGGGGAGACCAGCTCCATTAATTAAATCACTGTGTGCTTATCAATTACCTTGCTTTCCTCCCTGCATTTACTAAACACTCAGACTTCGATTATTTTTTTTTATTACTGTGTCAATTAACTTTTTTTTTTAATCCACTAAATGAATTCGACTCTTCATTTGCTCCTGCCCACACAAAGTGCCAGAGCACTTTGAACAGGAAATAAAAATGCCCTCAGCGCTCACAGGAGAGGAAATTGGAAAGGCATCCTTGTTGCGCTTTACTTTGTGTTTGTTTTAACAGCACCCCATGACAAACTCCACCCCCTCCCCTCCTAAAGCTCACTCACAGGATCTCCTCCGGAGGCAAACGAAATGGACTGCATATGGTGGTAGGCAACAATCTGTGGGAGAGAGGAAGAGGCAACTGTTTTCTGCTGAACGAGTATCAGGACAACATGTGGGCACTGTTCACAAGCTTGCCCACACACAGCCTTTCGCCACAAACTCCAGGAACCTCCGTATAACAGGACACCTACTGCACTCACAGAACAACATCCTGCACTTGTATTTTGTTGTCTGTATTGTTTTCTTTTTTAGATTCTCTTTTTTTTAAAAAAAAAATCCTTTGCTAAGCTTTGTGATAGCTGAAGAACATGAGATTCAGATTACATCTCTACCGCATTAGACTAACGTCTGCTTCAATCTTTAACTCACATTCCTCAGCAATGCGCAGCAGCAATTTTTATCTGCATTTCCCAGAATCCACGTATTTTACTTTTCTCACATAGCATCTTCAATTAGGTGAGCACCACATTTTATTTTTAAATGAGCTGTCTCAGGTGAGAAGTGCCATAAATAGGAAATAATGATAGCACTATACGTGAGGCCGATTCGCCTTTTCCTTCCTTTCTTTATGCTAAGAAAGTATTCTCTTTCTTAGGCTAAGACATTTTCTCTTACCTGCTGAGTGTCAACTGTAGTTAAACTCAGGCTGTTTGTTGAGATTGTCAGTTTAACATTCATTCCCGAAAACTGCATATTGCTTTTGCCTAAAACCGCAGACAGTCCCTTGCTTGGAAGCTAGAAACAAATTAAAAAAAAACACAGCACATGTCAAACCTACAACCAACCTGACTTCCTTCAACTCCCATTAAGAAGAAGACACTGTTCAACAACAAGCTGGTAGACATGCACGCGAGAGAAAGCGAATGTACTAAAAGGCAAAATGCGCACTTCCTTTCTGTCACTTTGTGAATCTTTCAAAGCTGCAGTATGAATGCCAAACTGATGAAAGAATAAGAAACAAGGAGGCTGGCGAGGTTCAGTAAGTTCAGTAAGAACAAGGGTGCCAGAGCCCCACTGACAGGAACGTTAAGAAGGTGGATTGGCGGCTTCCTCACCTTCTTCTTTCTGGCAGCTCCTTTCGCACCTGGCACAGCATCACACAGCCGGCTGATGGCTTCCCTGCAGCAGCACAATGACACACAACACATTAGGTGCAGGGCAGCCACATGAAGACGGCTGATGACACAATGGATGTCCGCACCAAGCGAGAGAATAATGCCCTGCACCTCAGTTTCTGGGATACAAATCTGCCTTTTGTTCGCGTATAATAAGCTGGCAATGAATGTTCATCTTTTGAAAAGCATTTACAAATGATAGCAACCTGCAGAAGATCAATTTAATCATTCCGAAAAGCCGTGTTAATGAGAGGCCACCACTGCATTGAGAAGAATTAACCAATCAAGTAGGACTGGAGTGGACACAATGACATCATGGCATGCTTTATATTAAACAGGTCCATTCTTGCTTTTATGTGAAGTTTTGGTATCTCAAAGGTGGCAATAATGCAACAAACCACAGGTTGCATTTCCTGTTTTGCAGGGCGGTCTCCTTTCCTTCGACTGCAGACGGAATCCTCTGCATTGAAAAAGAAATGCCCAGAGGCACGGGGAGATGGCTGAGCTAAAAGCGGGGTCTGCCGGCACAAGAGGGGGTCCACCAGTGCAGGACCTCTTGGCACATGAGTGTCAGCTGGGCACAACTACTCAGGAACAAGGCAGTCCTTTGTCTAATCTAAAACACAAGTAGCAGAACACATGCCCTGTCGTTATCAGAGCGGCTATGTTTATTTCCCCTCAAGCACTGGTGCTTCACTGTAGTCAGGAGTACTAGATTACTGTTGGATTTACAGTCTCTCAATGAAGAGATCATCAAAGATAAAAGTAATTAAAGTAAAGAGAGTGCAGGTCCTATAGTTAGCATCTTACATATTTTGTGAATGGACAGCCTTTGAATATTTTAACAGCTATTTCATCAAGAGTTATTCCCAGGCAGGGTAATAAGGGAAAAGAAGAATTATAATGACCATTTTTAGTGAGTCAGATATCATCCAGACAATATACAGCACTGTCCAATATGCTGACAAAAGACGATGTGGTGTGTAACTAGGTTGCTGAAATATCAATGGCATGGAAGAGGAGAACCAAATCGATAGCACATTTCCTTCCTCCCCCAGCCTTCTACAGTACGCGTCTCCTCCTCGGGGTCAGTTGCAGGGGATCCAGCCAGCCTTCATTAATGGACACTGATGAAAGTGGAGAGCTGACACCCACGCCTGCTCTCCGGCTGCGGTGCGAGGAAAGAGCACAGCAGCTGTGACCTGGAGCTCTGCTCTCCTTCGCTGCGGCACAGCAGGCTGGCAGGCACTCTCTGAGCCCGGAGGGTGCACCACTGGCATCACTCCTCTCTTCTACACTAATCAGTGATCACTCCTGTGACTATTGGGACTATTGAGTATTTCAACTGGTTGAGTTTTTTTTTAATCTAGACTCTTTGATGAAGTGATCAGTCCTTTAACCCTGCACTTTATTTGCTGGGTGGTTGACCACACAGTAACTTTTGCTTTCACTAATATACAGAAGCAGGCTATAAATGGGTAGTTTTACAATTTTTTTTCTGTTATCAATCAGTTTACACCGGTCCAAGTTTTGAAGGGAATTATACAGAACTCCAGAGCCATCTGACACAATCTGGACAGGACACGCAGTGTGGATGAGTCCCTTCCCTGTGCATAAACCCAGAGGAAATCAGACTGTAAGTGGTACTGTATAAGACTGAGAAAACAGGGACAATGTGGTGTGAGAGTGGCTGGCTGGTGCTTATTTGTGGGATTAAAGCCATTTCACAGAAACACATGCAACTTCCAGACTGAAGTAGAGCTATGTTTACAAATCGGTCCAACGTTCACAATTTCATGCAGCACTAGCTTTCGTTGCTACCACACACTGCGGAAGACTTTCCACACAGGTCTGCCCTCCGTTCCAAGTCCCTAACTGTGGCAAGCACCTCATCACGGTCCTTCTCGTTTTGCCTATCGTGCTCTTTTCCCAGTCCTCCTGTTTACCAGCAAACCAAGATGAAAAGCAGTCAAGGCTGCTACTCTCTTTGACAGCCCCTCCTGGATTGTTGGTAGAACCAGCTCCTTCCAGTGCTTGATCTTTCAGTTTTTAACTATACGTACGCAGCAGCGCATGTTGACTTCTAAAGCCTTACCCTGAGACTCTGTTACTCACTGCCACACCTGGTAGTGAGGGTCTCACTCCCCTGAGCCACCCGGGATCACAAGCTCTTTACTGGGGAAACTGACTGCACACAGCTGACGGCCATCCCCTCATCTATGTGCATGTTATACTCTCTCAGGCCACACATGTATTTGCTAACACTATGCTCTATCAAAGTGTCGCGTTGACATTGGGGCCATTTATCTTGGAAAACATGATCTTCTTCATCTAAATGCTCTGCAGTCCTGAAAATTACCTAGCAGAGACCCATCCAAAAGGACCAGATCACGGTTTAGGCATGGGGCATATAGAAAGATTAGGTGTTTTTAAAAACAACACATGTGGAGTTCTGTGACCCACTGTGTCACTGTCAGTTCATCCTCATACAGTTTGCCAGCAGCCATATCACCCTGCAACTCACAACTGGCATTCCACTTAAGCTCAGCAGCTGTGAGTCTGGTCAGTACCTGAATGGGAGAGAGGGAAAAACTAAGGTTGCTGCTGGAAGAGGTGTTAGTGGGGCCAGCAGGGGACGCTCACCCTGTGGTCTGTTTGGGTCCTAATTCCCCAGTATAGTACCAGGAACACTATACTGTAAAAAGGCACTGTCTTTTGGATGAGACGTAAAACTGAGGTCATGACTCTCTGGGGTTATTACAAATCCCAGTGCATTTCTCCAAAAAGAGCAGGGGTATCACCCCAGTGTCCTGGCAAAACATCCCCCTGGCCTTTACCAATCATGGCCTCCTAATAATACCCATCTATGAATTGACTTCATCACTCTGTTCTCCTCCTCACTGATATCTGGTGTGTGGGGAGCGTACTGGTGCTCTGTGGCTGCCGTCGCATCATCCAGGTGGGGGCTGCACATGGGTGGTGGTGGAGGGGAGTCCCCATTCCTGTAAAGCACTTTGAGTGGAGTGTCCTGAGTAAGGAATTCTTATTATTTTCCATTACATTTTCAAACAGGTTCTTCTGCAGATCCCTTTGACTTTACAGCTACAAATTCACCTAGCTTTCACTAAACATTTTTAATATAAAGATTTTATCATTATTTTAAATAATTGTTCTTGAAATTTATTTTGTTAATGAATAGCTGTTCTGTTGTTCTGTGATGTGTCCTTCGGTAGACATTAAAAAGTTAGAACCTACTGATTCTATAATCAGAGAAGTTCTGAATCTATTCACGAAAATAGATTTGTAACTGTGAGCACAGAATCATACACTGCTGGCTGTTCTTGCCAAACAAAGATTAAAGCGCTCTAAATCTAGCTAACAGATCACACATTACTCATCAGCTTTAATGAGAAAAAGTTACAGAAGGTCAGCACAAGAATACAAGAAAGAGGAAATGATTTTAAAGTTAGATTTGAAATGTATAGTCTGTGTTTACAGAACCATCCGTTCATTCATCAAGACAGCCACTAATTTCTGAGAAGGATTGTGGCACCCAGAAGCCCATTCTTAAAGATCAGGGCACAAGGCAGGAACACACCCTGGACAGGACACCAGTCCATCACAGGGCACAAGGCAGGAACACACCCTGGACAGGACACCAGTCCATCACAGGACACAAGGCAGGAACACACCCTGGACTTTGGAGAGTCTTTGCTGACTCCACATACTGTACAGTATAAGGCCCAGAATCAAACTCAGGACCTAACTGCTGTGAAGTCACAGCACAAACAGCCACTTACAAAACCATATTTAAAAATAAGCATGGTTTTTAAAACATACAATGAACTTCTCCCCCTGTCCTTTCTGTTTCTCCTAGGTTTACCGGAATGAAAAGAAAGTTTAATTGGATCATTTACCTCAAAGCTTGTATCAGTTTAAAGTAACAACACCCTTCTCCTTTATGTGGCAAATGGACTTGCTATTTCATCCAAATACAACCAGAATCCCATCACTACCTATTTTTGCGAAGCCTACTAAATACAAGGGTCTGTTTTTCTTCTCTGAAACAAATTAAATTTGCTGTATTTTCAAATTCTACAAAATGTTATTAGCGGAGAATTCATCCAAATTGAATTTCCTAGTATATTATTCTTTGCGCTTTGGTAGTGATTTAATTCCTGTGAAGTATGACTGAACAGTCATTCTTATCACTGGTTTTTCCAGTTATTTATATACTGTAATACTCAGTAACTAGGATACGCTGCACCAGCAATTTAAGACACGGTATATTGAGTATGTGATCCATGGCATCACATAATCTATACTGTAGCACTTAATCAAAAGTCAAAACTGCAATAAACACAATCTCTTTTATTACAGTTTCCTGATTCTTTAAGAAAATACACACAATCTCTCTTACTAGAGTTTCTTCTGATTCTTTCCGATGTGGTTAACGCTTGAGATCTTTCATTGCATGCCTGCTAAAAGCAGCGACACGCTTTTGTAACATCTTCACGAGTCCTGGAGGTCTGGAAAGCTGCAGGATTTTTTCCTGCTTGTGTCACTTATGTCCAGTTTAACTTGCTTTCTGGTCAGGCTGAAGGCTTTTCTAGGATCCCCAGCAGCTGGAGATCCAAGGAGAAATTTATGGAAAACCTTCTGGGCTGCGGCCAGAGAACGCAGGCTGGGATCCCAAGGAGTAACTCCTTGGCTTGTACCTTGTCTTAGTCAAAATATCTGGAACCCAAGCACGCAAAACAACAGCAAAATAAGAGACAAGAGTTTTCCATCTAATATCTTTATCTGAAAATATATTAGATACACATGTGCCTGCAGTTTGAGATTGTAAGCCATCAGCCTGACTGTAAATGCGTTACTAAAAACCAGTGACAATCTGCTGTGTATAACTCTGACCCACTAAAACTGTGCAAGATGTACACACAGTGTCAACATAGACACATGAAAACTCAAACACATTTAGCTTTTCTCCTTACTGCAAAGATGGGGGGTTTAAGTTACACGACATAAACTGCTGAAACTGATACCTTCAAGAAACAGCTAGAGGAGATCCTCAGATCAATGAGCTACCAGCTATCATATGGGCTAGGTAGGCCAGATGACCTCCTCTTGTTTGTCAGTGTTTTTATTTCCATATGTTAAATTCTACTTTTTTGTCTAAATGATAGATGCTTTGCAAGGGAGCAAGGGAGCAAGGGAGTGTATTAGCCCATGAAAGAAGGATTTAAATTAATAAAATTAAAAATGGCTTCAAATGAATCACATTAGTAGCAATAACAGATATAGTTAATCATAGATTCAATTTAGTAATGTCTGTAATTTGTCAAGTTGGAATTAACAGCAGAGTTACAGTTCAGTTGTTAAGACTCGACATGGACATATCATATTTTAACATATCACAAAATAAAGTGTTCTTTTATTCCTACCTTGTGACCTGTGTTCTTGTTCCAAAGTCTAGCATCCTCATTGACTCCAGCACTTCCACACAGCCAACGTACTGCAGACAAAGCACAAAACAGATATGAGCTGCCATTGAAACCCACTGTAACAGACCGTCTACACCCACATGCAGTAACTGTGTGGGGCATTTACCTGCTGAATACAACACTGGCAACTCATTAGCCCTCACAGCATGTCTGAAAGCCATTACAGCACTGACACAGTGTCACATCAACAGCGTACGTTCTGAAAATACACCCCCCACAGAATTCCAAATCTATATACCCCCCCCCAGCACGAATAACCATTTGTAAATATATTTGTAAGTATCACAGCCATGCATATTAAGATGATGATTTTAAATGCAGCACATTGAGATTAGCATAAATACTTCTATCTAGATTTTAGCTGTGCATGAACACCTGCAGGCAGACTGCATCTGTACTGTATGTCAGTAGTGATTCAGGAGGAATCTAGAATAAGGGGATTAGAAGTGCAAGGTCAAGGGTCAAGTGGAGTGTGTGTGCTTCTTTGTGACGCACGGCGAGGGTGCCCACAGGAGTGGGAGACTTCCGCCCGCCTTTCCCTGCTCCTGCGCAATCATGCGGTGGTGTGGAGTGGAGTGGGAGAGCGTGGAAGGAGTTAAAATCGCCCACTCAGGCAGCTCAACTGCAGGAATTCGGAAAACTGCCATTACTGCTCTAACCTTGATGGGATGAAGCATTCACAAGAGTCGGTGAGTCATGCTGTGAGATCATACAAGGATGAGCTAGTGTGCGCCTGCATCCTGAGTCAGTGTGTGGGAGGCTACACCAAGCGCAGCTCCACAATCAATACAGTGGGCTTTTTTTCCGCTGTTGTTGTCTTATTTTGTTGTTGTTGTTTTTTTTGCAACAGTTTCACAAATCGTATAGCTGGTTCCTGAGACCTCTGGGCTTTAATCAACCACACAACAGCAGAATTAGGACTTATCTTGTCCTTTCTACTGTCACCTGCCTTTGAGAGAGACTCAAACTTGTCAGATACAGTGTTCTGTTTTCAAGGGTAAAATTACAAACAAATACAGGCTTATCAGAGTAAATTTACACCATTTCTAAATTTTTAGCTGGTAATTATCTGGAATCATCAGAGAACAGGAAGCTCTCTTTCCACACTCTTTGTCTAATATGCTTACACACACATTGCATAGGCTGAAAGGTACTGTTTGAAAGTCCTGTGTGTAATATAATAGAACTTTGTTTTTTTATGTTATAATATATTATGGTATTGTTGGATTTTAGGAGACAACAAAGAATTTGTGTTGGGACATATAAAAAGATTCTGAACTAAAGATCTCTGAATCTATTAATCAGAACTTCATGAAGACCATGATCTGTCTGGGACAACTCTGCTTGTCTAATGAAGCACCTGGATGGATTCCAGCAACTGCAGTAATCAGCTCAGACAGCAGCACTCCCTCTGGCAGTTTCAGACAATGCTCCACCAGGATCGGCACAGGTTTCAGGAGTACAAGAAGCTTGAGAAAAACTACGGTGATGGCTTTGGGTTTTAAGAATAAATGTTATTTCAAAAGAAGACCATGCTATTTAGGCAAAGGCAAAGTCCACTCCAGAGCACAGTAGCTCTGGGCCAGAGCTCGTCCTAGTTTCTGTAGCGCTAAGCGGACTAGAGAGCATGAAACTCCCACCCTGATGGGATGCTGGCCCATTGCAGGGATGACCCCCCTCAGTCTTGCTGGTCCCCATTTAGTGAGTGGGCTGGAGCAACTGGGATAAAATATCTCACCCAAAGTACAAAAGTAGTGCAGACTCAAACCCACAACCTGACTGTTATGAACTCTTACTCACTATGCTATGTCTCTTCCGTCTCTTCCCCATGCTATCAAACATGATCCATATTCATCAATAATCTTCGTCAAAAGTTTGCATTTGTTAAAGATAAAGCAGTTAAAGACATTCCAGTGAGCTTGCACACATATTCCTATGTAATTCCAGTCCAGAGGGATGTGTTTTTCAAGGCTGCGATCTCTACTGCTGGACACTGTCTGCTGTGAGACTTGCTACCTGAGGCAGGTGTGAATCAGTGTGAAACTGAGGGGGAAGCCAGTGGGCCTCTAGAGATACACTGCCCTCGGGGAGCTCGGCTGTCAGTTCTGACACCAGGACCTGAGTCCCTTAGCCTAAGAGTTGATTTCAGTTCTCTCCCCTAGGGCTGTATCTGTGACCTGTGCTGGGTTGCTCTTCCTGTATCCAGCCTTGCTTTTCACAAACTGATGAGTCTCAAATCGAAATCTGTGCTCTTAACCACAGGCTACCTAGATGCAATTTTCTGCATATTTTCTTTTGATCTCAGAGATCTAAACTGGAATATTAAGTGAGGATGAGTCATCTCTGGTTGCACAGGAAGCAGCAGAGAGGAGGGGGGACTTTAACAGTATGGCTTCTCACTCTATGATCATTAAATCAGATTCCTTTTTCATTTACACAGAAAACCCCACGTGAATTGTACAGGCTTCATTGAAATAAAACTAATGAGCCAAAAAATGCATGAGATATCCAAGCCTTTTGGTATAATATACATTTTAAAAGCTTTTGCTTTTCTTTTTTTTAATCTGATTGTAAGCTTAGTATCTCTTATGAATTAAACAACCTTAAGTCTGTATCTTGCATGGTTTCCTCCACACAATACATTGTGTTTAAGCACTGGACACTAACGTAATATTCAGTGCATATAAAACACTAGTGTGATTCCACTCCAATTACTGTGCCAGGTTTAATCACCTCATCAAAGACATGTGGTGCTTCTCTGAAGACAGAGCTGGTGTGCAAGTCACAGACTGGTCTAAAAGAACGGGATCTTTGGGGCCAGGAACACAAATGGCTCATGAAGGATTTCAAGACGGCTTTGAAAATCTTCAAAGGAAGTTCAGATCTGAATGCAAATCACCACTGTGTCACAGAAGCAGGACAGGTAAGGCTTTGAATAGACTGCCAGTAGAAGTTACTTCTTGAAAGCAGGGAGTTTTAGGTGAGTGGAACCACCGTCTAAACCGTGCTGTTTATACATTTTTATTACAGTCCCTAAAAATAAGAAGCATGAGTTTCCAAGACCAATCAACATTAATGATCTGTAACCAGTGTAAGAGGACCAGGGGAAGGGTCATTTATAACCGGTATTTCCTGACGCAGCTCACCTGTGTCTCATTGTTTCGCTGCATAGATCTTTTCCAACAGCGGGTCAGCTGGTTATCCTTGGCGGCAATCTTGCCTAGGTCTATATCTAGTATATCCAGCGTTTCATTACGGAAATACCGGTTATAAATGACCCTTCCCCTGGTCCTCTTACACCAGAGATATAGGATGGGTCAAATGCTACACCCCTTGTCTTTAACATTTTTCACGGTCCTGTATCTATTGTGAAAGAAAATGTAGTCGGGCACAAAACACAGACTCACTGAACTTAATCCACTTCCTATGAGAAGCACAAGTGGATTTTTTTCTGACAGGTTTGTCAAAATGCCAGAGCGATCATTGTAAATATTCAGCACTAACATGACTCACTGCGCACAGCACGTTACCTAGAGTGAACTTCAAGCTTTTCTTAATAGAATATTGAAAACATTACTCTATAATACTATATAATACTATTACTATATCAAAACGGATATACTGTATGCGTGCAGCTATCAGTGTAAAAGTGTGCACTCCTCCAAACATACAGTACATACAGTATTGTTTTAAAATATCCAAGCACAGTTTTTACATTTCCAGTTAGTAAATTGATAAATATGAATAGACCATACATATGTTCTACTGAAACAATGTCCATGTTTGCATGTTTGACGTGAATATTCTGCATTATAGAAAAACACTTTCAGGGTCTTAAAGACTCCTGAAAAGCAGATGAGAAAGCTGTCAAATGCAATACAAAAACTGCAGAACTTCTTAAAGACAAGAAAAGGTCAAACCCAAAACTAAATACACTTCAGCTTTTCTTTAAATAAACCCTAGAAAGTGTTAGAATTGTGATCAACCACCCTCAAACCCAATCAAACTTACTCCAGGTGGAACATCAAGTTATTATTCACTACAGACAATTCAACATTGTCTTGCTGGAGAAAGCACACACATGAATTAGAAGAAGGTTTTGCCCCCCAAAAAATCATGTCAGCTAAACATTTAATTAAGTCTTTTGATTTGTAACTTATCTTAACTATCCAAGACTGAACAGAAGATCTGCACAACCAAATATTGACCACCAGTTATCCATCATTTTTGAGTAATGATGGAAAGAAAACAGCAAAGAAGCTGGACCCCTGTGAAGTACAGGGCACCTCTGTTCTATGTCAGCTTCTACTGAGGGCTTGGATTTCAGTGAGGGGATATTTTCTCATGGTCTTTCATAAGATTTACAGGTAAAGTTACCATCATCAATCCATCCATTTTCTAAACACTTCATCCAATTCTGGCTCGCAGGGGAGCAGGATCCTGTTCCAGCAAGCAACAGGCACAAGGCGGGGTACACCCTGGATGGGAAGCCAGTCCATCGCAGGGCACACATACAAAGACACACACTCAGACTAGGACTAATTTTCCCAGAAGCCAATTAACCTATGTATGCTTTTGGACTGTGGGAGCCCCCGACTGAACATGGGGAGAACATGCAAACTCCACAAAATGGAACCCCAGGTCCAGGAATGAACCCAGGGCCCCAGCACCACGAGGCAGCAAGGCTAACCCCTGCGCCGCATAATACCTAAGTCACCACCTAAAAAGTACAAAAATCCTAAAATTAAAATTAAAATCCAGTTAAAAGTTTCAGTGAACTTAGGCAAGCTTAACCTTTAGCCTAGTTTTGAAAACTGTTGTATATTGAGCCATCAAAATCTGCTTACTTCAACAAACGAAAGAGGAATAATTAACAACGTCACACACACTGGGTGCCACACACAAAGATGTAAAGTCACCATCGGTATACTCGGACTCCTTCAGACACTAGACACTATTTTAAAACAACTTCATCAGGAGCACAGAAAATACACAGGAACTGAACAAACGTGAAACAATACCTTTATGTAGTAGGTCAGTCCACTTTCCAGGATGTCCTGCCCCAAACACTCTGTTCCTACCACTGAGCTGCTTAAGGAGGGGAGACCCTCAATTCTGGGCACCATTTCCCCTTGGGGTGGACTGCTGCCAACCTCCGAGTTGACCTTTTCCACGGCAATGCCCTGTCCAAGAGGAGAGGAGGCGGCCAGGTAGCTCGTCAGCCTGATCTCCGGGTCGGCCTGGCCACCCAGGGTCACGCCTCCACTGCCCACTTTGCTTCTGGGCACCTCTCTGGAGGCCAGAGTCAGGCTCTTCAGTCCAAGCAGAGCAGCGGGGTTGGAGAGTTTGATGTTCGCCATCTTGGGGATGAAGGCACAGAGTGTGGTGTTGCCTTCCCCAGGGGAGTCCAGGGAGGAGTGTGGAGCAGGCGGAGTGGGCACTGGTGCCAGGCAGGTAGAGGGAGAAGAAGAAGGCGAAGGGGGAGATTTGGCTCCCACAGGCAGGGCAGTGCCGTGTGTGCCCTCATCCAGGGAGGTGACGGAATCGTTGCGGAAACGGCTGTACTTGGTCCTGTGAAGCATGCCTGCTTGTCCGAAGAGTCCAACATGCAATACGTTTCCCCTGAGGCTGAGGTGGGTATGTTCTCTCATAGCCAGAGGTGGTAACAAAAGCTGCCGAAGACAGACCCTCAGCCTCTCGCAGCCACTGCTTCAACAAACAGAAAGGGGGGGAAAGAGACGATAGCTTTGTTGCCACAATGAAACTAAGGCACACGATTTCTTCCTCCTACCTACAGAATGAAGTCATTTTCAATAAATATGATTAGGGCTTTCCAGAAACAGAGAACGAGACAAAGCACTCACTTTTCTTCTGAAAGTCAAACTATTTGCTGAAGCTAGAGATATGTTCATGTAAAGCTCAAACATCCAATGTCACAAACTGCACAAAATGCTGAATGTTTTCCTCTTATGATGTAGGTCATTTTTCCTTCTCAAACAGCTGTCACTGACTGTGATAAATTCTACACATTTCCACTGACAAATTATATAAACATAGGTCAAGAAATTACTACTACTTCTGAACTTCACCTAAATATACTCCAATAGATTAGTTTTGTCTGCATTTTCTACTGTCACTGAATCTAGCCTTCTTTATACCTCAGCATAGTAAATTGACCTACCAGTCTTCCTGTATCAGTTGTCACACAGTCTGCTGTTCCTGTAGTGTCTGTTCAGTCTTGATCCCTCTGACCACTGCTCTCCTTCAGCCTGACCATGAGGTCCAGTGAAATATTCCACAACAGCCCCATAACCGACATTAAATCTCACAAACACACACTGCAGGCAGCTTCTCTCACTACCGAGATATTCAGTCATTTAAGACTGTGCTTTAAAAGCCAGGTCATTATCACTGTGGTCTGCAGCTCAAGAGGCTGCTGAGGCTGTTGCAATTTTCATGAATGAACTTTTTTTATGAATGAATTTCTCCTTCACTGCGCATGCTGATAAATGTGTGAATGAAGCTGAAGATGCCTGTAATTGACAGACAGTCCCCGAGTTCTTTTTTTTATTCCCCTACAATCCAATCACAGGCAGGCAGGATGACTCATGCACCATAAATACACTAAAACAGAGACCATCTGAATGTTGTCTTTCATCTTTATCAGTTTTTATCCTGCCACAGATCATTCACACAGGAAAAGCAGCTTCCACAGCAGAGGCAAAAGAGGATTACTCTGATAAGACAATGTCAGATGTTGGAACTTTATTGTGAACAGCAGGGTTCTGAATAAGAGATTTACTGAAAGTACATTCCCACTCACTTAGACACTAAAACATATGGTATTATCTTCCAAGGAAGAAGGCATACATCTTTCTTAGAACTTGAGTTCTTTTTATCGACTGTTCATTCTCCAGTCTAAGGGCAGCTTCCCGGGTCAATCAAAACGACTCCAAAGACATAATGAAATTCCCCAGGAGGGCTCAACAGAGTCTGGGTGATTGCAAAACAGAGCAGCAACAGCATTCAGCTGCTCGTGCTCTGGGGGCTCCTGAAATCTGTTTGGTACGAGACTGTGATGGTCACACCGATTCTGAAACCTTCAGAACAGCTGTGGCTTGCAGTAATCCACACCCACACCAGGTCACCTAGTTTTAGCACACTGTCCTACGGAGAAAATGACCTTTAGAATTAGAAATGAACAACAGATTATACACAGAAAAGGCAAAAATGGGAAAACATCTTTAGTACCTGTATCTCGATAACAGGGAAGTTAGAGATATGCAGCAGACAATCAGGATTTGTTTAACAAGTAATTCATCTGTTACTTTGATTTTCTTTTGTCTCTTTGCCTTTTTTCTTTTTCTAATACATGTGAAATGGGAGGTACTGTATTAGTACTGTATGTCTGAACATTATGCTCTTAAAGTATAAAAAAGATTACTGTAATGTATTATTGCCAAAGTTACAACCACCAAAAAGGAAAAGCCGCCTACTATCCGAAGGAGAGAATCAATCATCATAGACTACTGTATAAGCACTCATTCATATGTTTATTTTTGTGTGTGTGGCTGGTATGTCTTTTCACTACAAAAAAGGTTCTCTTACTGCATATTTCCCCATACTCTTCACTAAACAACAGCACCTGATAAAGGCAAATGCTTGGTTGAAGTATTAAAAGGCATTATAACAATGTGAGTTTCATCTCTGAAAACAGCTGCTATTGTAGAGGAAGGAGGAGGAGGAGCGTAGGTGTGGGAGTGGGCGTATGGGGGCTTTAATCACTGCGGGTACCTTGTTACTGCAAGGAAATCGGTTTGTCTTAATACGAGTTTCCTCAGATTTCTCACTCACAGAAAAGGGTGTGTGGTACTTGATCTTCTTCCTTTCTGTCTGTCCAGGGACCTGTTACCTTAACTTCTTCTACATTTCCCCACAGAGCTGCTGGGGCTTGAAGTGGGATGAAAAACTAAGGATATATCTCACTCACTTCCCCCTGCAGCACTGTGATTCCCAGAGCTACGTCCACCTTATTGGCTTAAACTGGCACTTCGGAAGCATTCAAGTTTTCCCTTCTCCATTCATTAACTTTATCCTTCTGCTGATGGGGTGCCTGTACCCCTGTCTTTGGAGGCAGTTCAGGACACAACAAACGAGTAAATCTCCTGGCATTCTACCTGGATTTTATGTGACTTTATGTGATTTTATTTTCTCTGTTTCTAGGAAACCCATTCAATTAAGTCTACTCTTGCCTCTGTTATTTATCTTGTCTTTGGAACTACAAACTCAAGATGTCTGTCAAACTTACTACAACGTTTACAGTATTTCTGTCAACAATACTCAACATTCCAGACCTTCTTTATGTCAATGATATACTGGTACTGTATATGTAAAGAATGTTTTCCAATTCCTGCCTCTTCTGTTAATGATCTTTTATGACTTCCTGCTTTATCAGGGTATAAAAGTCACTAGTTCTAGTCAGCATGTCATGGCAGTAAATATTATTATCACTGTTTTTAACCTGGGAGATGAGAACTTGAGCGGGTGAGAATATTTTCCCACTTCTCTTCAAACTCGCGTCTGCATGAATAAAATGAACATGCTTCCTTGCATGAATTATTTCAGTCCTGCCATTCCTCTTTCTCCTTCATCAGGCTATTGGGATAGACCGCATTCTAGTATTTCTAAATTAATTTGGAAAGGGGAGTGAGCACATATCAAATTCTACGATCTGCAGTGAGAGACTGGTGGCTGACCACTTGCAGTTACATTGTTGCTCCTTTGTTCTGCGATCACTGTTTGTTTCAGAGCTGACCCTCTTGGTGTTTGCTTGAAGAAGGTCTGGTCTCTCCATAAAGACTTCTTTTAGGCTCTTACCTTAGACTCTGAAGATTGCATTTTGGACATGTTTAATAATAACTTAGCATTACCATAGAGTGAAATCGCCAAAGATTTCTCATTCACCCTTCTTCCAAAATTCTACATTTCCTTCAGGTAATTCCATGTTTGCTCCCCAGCTGAGGTGGAGCTTGCAGAGGCTAGCAAGGTAAGGATCAGTAATGAGAGTGATCTTGGGAAGTTATACGAATGAGCTGTAGTACTGTGTTCTTTGTTTTTGGGCGCCACATTACAGATTTTGCTACATTAGAATCAATTCAGAGGAGAGAAAGCAGGTACATCCTGGGGCTTAAATAATGTTCAACACCGACAGGCTGAGGACACTGAACCTTTTGAGTCCAGAACAGAGAAGACAGCAAGGGGCCCCAATACAAGTGTTCAAAATGCTCAAGAACATTGATAAAGCCAACCCAACTGAAGCCTTCAGAGTAAACAGTGAAATGCCAGCCAGAGGACACAAGTGTAATCTACAGGGAAGTGCATGACAGGAGGTACTTCTTTACCCAAAGGGTGGTGGGTGTGTGGAACCAGCCATGTGGATAATGGTGATACCCTGACATCCATTAAAAAACAGTGGAGATGAGATCCTTGGATTAATTAGATACTGATTACCCAGCAGGCAAGAGGGGTCTCCTCCTGTTCTTTTGTTTTTAAGAAATTGAAATTAATAAAAGAAACTGTGCTAGATTTTTCAGAGCTCTGCATGTCTTTTGATGTCTGAAATTACTGAGACACACATAAAGTGTTTTTCCTTTCTGTAGCTCACTGTGGGAACCTTATACTGCAGCACAAGGCTTTAAAGATGAAAGCACCGCTCTTCAAACATGGCTCACTCTTCATCTGCCTGCCGTCCCGAACCGCAGCCTGACCTGACACGGCTAAAGGAGTCTCTCTACTCTCCTCTTCATTCCGTGGCCCAGCCTGGCCGGCCGGCTCCTGTGGTTGATATTCCCACAGAATTCCTCACCAAAGCAGAAGGATGCATCCCGCCTGGAAAGAAAACCCGCCGACTCATAGAAGCAAAAAAAGAAAATATATTTCAATAACTGAAAGTTAATTTAACTGGAATCTTTGTTTTTCCACAAAGGGCAAAAAAAACATGCATTATATTCTGGAACAAATGTGGAAGATGAAAAATGATCATCCATCCATCCATTTTCTAACCACTTTATCCAATAGGATAAAGGTTATCCAATAGGATAACAGGGTTGCAGGGGAGCAGGAGCCTGCCCTAGCAAGCAACAGGCACAAAGCAGGATTCACCCTGGACATGTCACGAGTCCATCGTAGGGAACACACAAACACAGACACAATCACAGCAGGGCCAATCTCCCCAGCAGAGGAAACCAGTGCATCCAGAGGAAACCCACATGAACACTGGAGAACCCACTGGGAGAACATACAAACTCAACACAGATAGCACCCCGGGAAAGCAATGAATGTTGTTGGTCTAACAGCATTATGTACGTTACCCTATACAAGACGGCAGGGAAACTAAGCACTATACAAGCAAATATAGGTCTATGCAAATAGTGCCTTTGGACAGAACTGAATATTCAAAACGTGTATCAGTCATCAGATAACGAAGGGAGCGAGGATATGGTAGCATTTCAGAATTTGCATTAACCAAATTCATCTACACAAACTTGGTTAGAAAATAACTAGTTTATAACCGTAGTGTGTTTTAGCATTCATTTTTTGTTAGTTTGAAAATAGACGTGAAGAACCTACCCTGTAGCAGCAGCTCAGGCACTGGCCTCCTGGCCCATTTTTTTGCCAATTAACTGCAAGTTAATTGCAAAATTGGATCGTGCATTTATATAACTTCAACTAGTAGCTTTTGTAACATGTCCTGCTTTTCAAAGAATGCACGTCATTTTTTCTGAAATTCCCTTTCAAGTGGGTACTGTGTTATGTCAGTAGATCTTTTGTCTTTCCTAATCAAGTAAATCGTTTCCGTTCGAAAGTTTTAATGGTATTCACGCCTTAGGCTGGGATTCTTATGAATATCTTCATGTCTCAAACGAGAGTCGATGCGCTATGATTTTTTTAAAACCTGCAAAATATTCTAATATAAGAGTTGAAATGCATCTTCGCGTTGATTCTCCAGACCATTTTCTGAATGTTTTTTCTGTTGAAATACATACATTTGCTTGGTAGAACTAAGGTTCTAAATATAACAGTTTTTTATATTTCGTGATCCAGGTGTAAAATAAATAATCGCTAGTTATAAATGGAAAAACTACGTGACATTTTGGCCAACGTTTAATTCATGCAAGAGCGAAAAAAACTGACAAAACGGACCCGTTCGTTTGGCTCCACCCAGCGGTAGTATGGAGAACTGCATCAGCAGCGCTCAACACAAGCTAAACTTGCAATGTCATTTTAATGCGACTCGTAGTGTTGTGATTCTCTGCAGGTAATTTATTTGTATATGTCCTTTCCTTTCTCCACTCTCCAGTATAGACTGGAAATTAATACTCGATTTGCAGATGCGTGTACACACTTGAACCGGATATTGTGTCTTGTAGCACAGTTGCCAGAGTTTATGGCTTCCTGAGTAATTAACGTCCTACTGAGTGAAACCTTTGAGCTGTTCAGTGCCATGGCGTTGATGCTCATCGCGCCCATAAAGCATTCATAAATGACAGCGGGGCGAAAAAACAATGGCTGACCTTTTAGGAATAATAAAAGGGAATTAGAATTACATACACTGTAGCTGTACTGTATGTATGTGAAGGAACGCATTGAAAGAAGAAATGTGACACTAAAACAGCTTTTGCCTTTATATTATAAACGTATACACCTTAATCTCGCATTTTGTGGACTCACAAAACAGTTCACTTAGGGCCTTCAAATTACAGCGGGATTCTGAATAAAGGACATTTAATTCTCCCTGGGGATAGACCGTTTCCTCTAAGACCATTAAGTATCCTGATCTGAAACCAATACTCAGTTGAGGATGGGGGGTAGAAATGACATTTTACAGTGTTTTGTTTTTAATTCTGCCACATAATCTCCTAAACGTCAGCAATCTTTCTTCTGTTCTTATTCTCCTACTCTCACATTATATAGCTACTTCTAGGAAAACCTTGAGTGGTATTGTACCTTTTGATCTCCTCAGGTTTGTTTGGATTTTTCTTCAGCTCCTCTGATTTCCACCCGCCTTACAAAGACCTGCTGCGTCAATTAGTTGTAGTCTCCCATGTCTTCATGTGAGTGTGCTGTCCAAACCAAGATCCCTTGAACCTTTAAAATCCTGAGGAGAGAAGACCCAATACAAGTACAAATTCAGAATCCTCAAGGACACTGACAAAATTAGCCCAGCAGATTACTTCCAAATGAACATTGAAACATGAACCAGTGGGCACCAGTGGAAACTACATGGAAGTGCATTTGAAACCAAGAACAGGAGGCACTTCTTTACACAAAGGGTGGTGGGAGTGTGGAACAAGCTACCCAGCCATGTTGCTGAAGCTGATACCCTGGTTTCTTTCAAGAAAGGGGTGCACAAGATCCTTGGATCAATTTACTACTAACTACAAAACAGACTATATGGGCCTAATGGCATCCTCTTGTTTGTAACCTTTCATTGCATTTCCTATTCCTGGTCCTGAATTTCCTATTCATTTTTTCCATCTGAGCGCACAATCAAATCATTGAACCTTTAATAGACCTGATAAAGAGTTTACTCCACGTTTGAATTTGTTTTAACTTTCACATAGTTTTACTTTGCGCATACTAATTACAAAAGTAACTTAGAATTTACAACCTCTGAGTAGAAAATTTACTCGCCAAAGGCTTCACCCCAGCAACATATTGGTTCAGTTACAGATTCATGTCAGCACAGAGCTCAGCAGCAATGAAAACCAGCAGGATTGGGGATCCCTGGTCCAGGATAGCCCTGACCTATGCTTCTGGGTTTTATACCTTATCAGGAATAAGTGTTTTTCCGAGGATGGATAGACTTTTTCCGCACAACAGTGACTATTACAGATTTGCTACATGAAAAATACTGCGCTTTTTCAAACTCTTTGCACTTGTCCTGTAATGCAAAACCACCCCTAGTGTAAAGCGCCTATCTTGGTTTGGAAAATGATACATTCCCTGGACTCAGATGTCAGCTAAAACTCCGGTGGTAGATGTGGCAAGATGCAAGCAGATCTGAATTAATCTGAAGCTGTAACAATGCTTATGCAGCAACAGAAGACCATAGAAAAAGGTCCTTCATCTAGAACATGTAACAAAGCTCTGGCAATTTTAATACTGTAAGTCACAACCTTCTTGCACATTCTTTAAGTCCTTTACTGTCTTGCATTAGAAAAAATATTCAATATTTTAAATGGATGCCAAACAGATCTCATGGCTACATTTGTAGATATGCAAACCAATCCACCTAAGTCCAACAGACTTTACCAACCTCTGATCCTTTTACCTCTGCAATCTGGAGTGGATAGATTTTACCCACACAGCACATGGCAGACAGACTGGAATCCTAAAAATCAGTAAAAGTCCACAAAAGAGATTGCTTTACATCTCCTAGTATGGCTATTTTCAAAGAAAAATGTTTCAGAAAATGCTTTTTAAGATTGTTCAGGTACTTTGAATTTCTTTTTACCCCACAATTAAAACGTGGTAAGAGAACACTGGAAGGTTTCACACATAGCTGCTTCGCACTGCTTGTGAAAATGTGCTTCATTCACTGGACTCTAGGACTTTTTAAATACAGAATAATTATAGAAAGTTAAACCCATGTACCAAGTTTTTAAGAAGAGAAGAATAACAGAGTGTCATTGAACAAACAATTAAGACTATTTTAATTACTGATAAAGATAGACAAAACTGGATAATTGTAGGTGAAATATATAAAGTTATCAATATTGTACAGATTAAAAGAAACACTTTAACAGTAATACAAAGACAAGCAATAGGTCATAAAAAGATGCTTCAAACAAATGTTTTTCACATTTTATTAGTTACAGGAAGAAGTTTACTAGTATTTACATAGTGCAAATGATGCAGTTGCTATTATTACTAATTACGCACACATTGTAAAAAAATGACAGCATGGGAACAAATACAGTACCATTCATCCAACAATAAAATCCTTCATCATAAATGGATATGGAAACTTCTGCCTTTTAATGATCCTGTTATCAAAGTCAAATGTGATAAATTTAAAGTGTACACCAAAGCTATTTTAACATAACCAGCTGGACTAAATTTATGACTTTTTTTAAAAATCCTTTTACAGTTTTACCCTGGAAAACATTAGTAAGCTGTGAAAATTTTTTTTTCCCTCCCCATCCATGGGAACTCAACTCAAAACTTTAAAAGTCAAAAGAAGAAAAATCCATCATCCAAAACTGGCAATTTTTCCATACAAAACAAATTAATACTATTTATTAAGTAATAGAAATTAAGTAATAATTTGCATTTTTTAAAATGATCTATTTTTTATTATTTTTTTATACTTTCTGAACTTGCACTGTATCTAGAACAGTGGAGTCATACAAGCCAAAAATCAGGATCAGTGAAAAATTACAATCTTAAAAGACGAATTATGTTTTAATTAACACACCTCAGATTGTGCAAGTGGTGGTAAGTGAAAAGGTCTTTCAGTTTCCACAAGGTAATAGGCAGAGCTTAATCATTCACTAAGGGATATTAAAAACCTGTGACAGAGGTCCATAAGCAACAGAAGCAGTCCTGTTCTGAACTCATAGCTCCATCACTATGTGCAAGTTAGAAACCCTTCCTTTTATTCCTGCCAAGTGAACAGATTTCAAGAGTAAACAGAGGCCTTTTGCAAGGGATCATACTTGCAGTCAGCCGTGCTGCCACACAGATTCGTAACACTAGCATATTGTCTACACTCTAAACCAGACAAATCGATAGACAAGCACCCAAATGATGAATATCCAAAATAAAAATCAACTTACAGTGTATGAAACGTGATGTAAACCAAAATTACAGACAGAAGCTTTATTGTGATACTGAACATGCTTTGTGAAAACTCTAAAACAAATCTACCCCAGAGTATGACACCAAGTGTTTGTACATATAGGAACGGAAAAATGTTACAAAAGGATCAAGAATTGTAAAAATGACTCATGCAATATATTACCCCAGTTTTTAAACACCAAAATAATAAATTACAGGTTATGGGATATTAGAGCCACCTATACATTTTATGTACATGAAGATTTTGTTCAAAAGGTTTAGCTTCAACTTTCATATTTTTTTATTAATTCAGGATCTGCATTTCAAAAATAGAGATTTAAGTATAAGAACTTCACAACATACCCCCAAAAAGCTTAGTATTTCTATACGTTTAATATTTTAGATTTACAACAGTTGCAAGTGAAACAATGACTCAAGTGGACCTGATTTTTTTGCAGTGTAAAAGCAAAGACCTCATACACCACCAACTTGAAAAATAAAAAGGTTCTGTAGAAAATAGGTGGAATGGCCGTCTTCCTATCTCCATTAGTTCTACAATGAAAGATTAGTTAATAAAAAGAAACGTTATAAATTAATGTGGAAACACTGATTGTTAACATTAGATCGCACGGTTACTTTCAGCCTATAAGATCATATTTAAGCTCAAGACCTTCCTCTCTGTATGTGTAATTATATATACACATACACAGACCTTCATAAACACAGCAGTCTGTATTTCAATGTTCGGATATTGAGGTAAGAGGATAATAACGGTCTTTCACTAACAATAATTTGGAACAAGAACTATCCTCATCAGAAGATGACCATGAATAATTCTTCATGCCCTTCTAAAAGTTTGCAGTTGATCACATCTGCATATTACTTCGTTGTACGCCATTTACAAACATCAACTGGAGATTTTGCACCCAAGGAAAATGTTCCTGAAACAAAGTGCAACACCATACATTTAATTTTACCTTAATGTGCAAGTAATGAATAAATACAGAAATACCTATATTAATGTGATAATGAACTAAAATAATCTAGGAACATAAGTGATTAAGTATTTCAGAGTAAAAAATGTTTTTTCCTCTTAGAATGCCAAGATACAGGTTACTCTAAACTATTTAAAAATTGACAAGTGAAGAACAATTTTTTACATATGTACATACACATACAAACACCGACTACTGCATCACTGCAAGGTTCTGGTGTACAACATGATTCTGACCATCGTCCTCAGAATACGGCAATAATAAAAGCTCAAAAGGAGCAAAAACTGGAACAGAGTTCCCTATAGTGGAGAGAAAGAGTCCTTTTATCGAAAACGAAGGTGAAAACTTTGTCAACATGCCTTTCATTCTTGTTTGTTGGTTTTTGCAGGTTTCCTGAGTTAACGGATGTGAAACTGGTGTCGCAGTTCAGAAAAACAAGCACAACCATTCTCCCGAGTCGGAGAGGCTGGTTTTCGGGGGGGTGGGGTGGGGGGGAACCGTCAACAGGGTACACTCTTGGGCTCCAGTGGCTGTTCTTTGTGGTCGAGCACAGGATCCGTCTGTTCGGAGCTCTCTAGCTCTTCCTCCTCGCTGGGCCCGCCCTCCTCCTCCTCGGCACTGTCCTGGTTCTTGCCCAGCTGCAGATTTTCCAGCGTCTTTTGCGCCTCGGTGACCCAGGACTCGATCCGACTGGTCAGGGGGACCTCCACCGAGATGGGCTCAGGGGTGTAATCCTCCTCTTCGTCCTCCTCGTCTTCGTCCTCCCCTTCCTCCAGCATGCCAGGCACCAGGGTGCTGGCGGTGCTGGTGATGGAGGAGCTGAGCAGGTCCCGACAGCTGCCGTCCAGCGACCCGGTCTCCGTGCTCTGCTGGGAGGCCCACTCCAACGTGTCATCGGGTCTCCCTTCTTCTTTCTCCAGCACGGCCACCCCAGGTTTCCCTGGCTGGCAGGCGGGGGGCGCGGAGGTCACCGTAGGGGTGGACGGGAGGGACAGGGCTGGCGCCTGAGTCTCTGCGTCAGCAGCTGCGTTGTCCACACTCTCGCTGCCAGCTGTCTTGCCTGGGGGCTCTCTCTCACTCTCCAGGGCCTCCAGGCCATCCGAAGACTCCACCATGCTTCTCCAATTGGTTTCTGAGTTTGATAAAGTGGGAAAATTAAAAGAGGAAGTAATGAAATAGAAGATGTCACACAGTACAAGCTGACTGATGCTTTCTGTTGCTGCTAAAGCAATAATTCCATGTAAACAACAATTAATTCCCCTTGTTATTTCACTTATTAGAAATATTTAAGAATGACAGTCTTCTTAATAGAATACATTCGGTTTCGAGCAACTTAAAAAAAAAAGAGGCTGGTTATTCATGCAGGTTATATATTACTGAACTGACTATTGGATGCAGGAATCTAACCAGTCCAGTTTGCAATGTATGATGCAAGTCTTTAAAAGAATTCAGGAAACAGGCACAATGAAATCTTTTTTAAGCCACAGAATGAACAAAAGAATTGAAGGTATTCAGATGTTACTACCTATTATTAAGAGCAAACAAGACTTCATAAGACTGAAAAACAACTTGTGCAGCAATGCAAGAACTTACCATATTCTTTCTCGTTGACTTCGGAGATGGGCTCGGAGATGACGCTGCAGAAGGAGATTGCGCTGGCGGCCGAGGGGTTTCGAGAATGGCCCATGTGGTTATGCACCTTCTTGACATTCTTCAACGCCTCCTCTGCCTGCTCCTGCTCCAGTGCTGAAACCATGTCCTTGTAAGCCTTTCTGGCTTCCTCTGTGAGTGACACTAGCTTATTAAATAAGCCCTGGAGAAAGAATCAGTCAGTTTAAGGCGTTATGCAATGCCATTTAAACACTGAAGGAATAGCAAGCTCTGCTCTGAACTGTATTTTCCAGTGGGTAATGTCCTACTACCCTTAGTCACCTGACCAGTTGGGTGAACAGGTCAAATGATGATTTAAAAACTACAGTTGGAAGCAGGGGCTTCCAGCAATGGTTATGCATCTGCTTGTCTAGAGTTATTTCCTCTCACACTGTAAATAAAGACTACTGATTTAACATCTAATGACATGACCCAGGCTTGAACCTGCAACACCTGGACATTCTCAGACAACAACCTTTACCAGCTGAGTCACTCAGGAGGCCCCCCAGACAATCTGCATCATGATTTGCATGCAGGCTCTTCACTGTTGTCAGCATTTCCTTATTTCCTTGTCCCCATGAGCTTCACATCTGCAGAACTAGCACTTCCCTGCAGGAAGCAGGTGCAGGTACAGAGAGAACTGCACTCTGCAGACAAAGCTCTCACCTCGGCCCCAGAGAAGTTGAAGATTCCTACAACGCTGACGGGAACCAGTTTGTTGACACAGCGGCCTAGAGCTTTCCGGCCCAGTGCAAACACGAACGGGATCTCCTGCTCTCTGGCCATGGCAATAACATTGTACAGGGCCTCATCCAGACCCCCTGATCAAGGAAACCAAGAGACACGATTAGAAAAAGCTCTGAATTGCGTAATCAGATTACACTTTTTTAAAACAAAAATAACACAATATCACTAACTTACACCAGGTTTTACTGATATCTGGTGACGGCTACTGCCTGATTGTTGATCAAGGAATACTGTGAAGGCAAACTTAACATAGTGGTGCATTTGTTCAGAAGCAGTAACACTCCACCACGTAGAGACAAGCTGTCAATTGCTGCCCTCTGCTGTCCAGTTATACAATAGCATGTATTGTGATCCTCTTACTGCAATTTCCAGGTGAACATCTTTGGGCTGCCTGCCCTACAATCACTGTGGTCAAGCACTGCTAAAACTATCCTTTCTGTTTTTGAAAAAATTCTCTGGAATACCAATAGGACTAACAATAATTTATCAAAAAGTCTAGAGGGTACAAACGACAATCTCATTTTCTGTATAAGCTTGTGTTCTAATAATTACAGTAATCACATTTATAAAGCACGTATCTGCCAAAGCACTTTTGATATAGGTCAGGACCCACTGCACCCACCATTGAAGTGTAATCCCCAACTTGGGTGATACACAGCAGCCATTCTGCACCGTTTAGTCTACTACGCAGCAGATCAGGCCTCTTCACTGGTTGAATTAAGGGCACGGCTCCACTGGATTCTGACCTTACCTTTGGACTGGATTTTTTCACAGTTGGGAGAGATAATGACGCACTTGATCTTCTGCAGCTTCATGTGCTTGGTGACCTCCCTCAGGCCCATCACCAGCCTCCTCTTGGCTTTGGCCTTGGCGGGGTCTTTCTGGTACACGCGCTCCTGAAAGCGCACGAGCTCCTGCAGAAGCAGCGTCACGCTTTCATCGATCTCCTTGCTCAGGACCTGGTTACAGTACCTGTGCAAGGCAGGACACGTCAGGAAAGTTCCATGCGATACATTTGCCCAAGCAACAGACCGCACACTGCAATGATCGGAATAAACTATCTGCAGAGATACTTATTGGAACACAAAGACATTTGTTGGATTCCAGCAGAAATCCAAAGTAAAATTAAACAGGGCTTTACACTGCAGTTGAATACTTCAGCAAATGTTGTTTTGCAATTAGTAAATAGAGCGTGGGTCACTGCAACTCCTGTGGCATAAACACCTGTAAGTGCTACCAGCTAGCTTTTACCTCTAGGGCACTGCAAAAAAAAGAGCTCTTATTTCTAGATACAGGGGGTTAAAATAACTTAAAGAGAGAGGAAGGAGGCAGAAATAGAGGAGTATACAGAAACGTGGGTGTCCAGAGGTTGTTAAAATGCATGAACTGTAAGATGCGGGGAGGCTGGAACAAAGTGCTTACACGAGTTGACTTTTCTGCCAACAATAGCCTGTTTGTAAAGAGCAGCATACAATGCATTGAGCCCAGACAAATGTGCAGCCCCCTGGTACCATACACTGCACAATCCTTTATTGTATAGCCCTTCTTTAAAAGAGCTCATTGGCATTTACAGAGGACCTCTCAGTTCTGCGATATATTTTTGAACCAATATGTTATTTGGGCGTGCAAAGAATTTGAACAACTAATCCATTTTTTTTTCTCTCCATAACATTAACCCATGCGGTCAAGATCTCCAAGCTTTAGATGTGCTCCAGTCTAAAGCATTGATCAAGATACTGCTACACATTCTCTTGACAGCATAAATGGACCACACACAATGTAATTTTCAGTGAAACTGCAGTATGTGTTCTTTAGAAAAAAATAAACTTTTTGTAGATTAATTTGGGGATGTGACATGGTGGGTCTACTGTTCCCTATTCAGATTTGAATGCCTGTACAAACACCTTCCTGCTGAAGCACTTACTCTCGGAACCTCCTGCTGTGGATTTTGGTGATGGCCAAGGCCGTCATGGGGCTTCCTATCTCGGAGCTGGCCGGGGAGCCCTGGGACACAGGGGTGATGCTGTATGGAGAGTTCTGGCTGGCCGGCGAGAGAGAGGCATCGCTGGGCATGCTCAGGCCATTTTCTGCAAATCACACACTCGGTCACACACTCAAACTCTTCTCCCAGAACATCTGTCCTGTAGACAGTTCCCCCACGTGGAACTGGGAGGTTCATTTTCAAAGCAGGCGTTTTTATTTTTAAACATAAACATACGAATCCCATTAAAAATGGCCAGCCAGCTACAGAGAGCACAGGACTATTGGAGCAGAGCGGTATAGAGAGACTCACCCTCCTGTGACACTCCTTCATGGCTCTGGTCATCAGTAAAACGCAGCTCTCCATCTGCCTGCTCCTCTGGGCCCAGGACACTGTGGTCGAGTGAGTACTTGCCTTTCTTCACTTCTCTTTCCTTCAAAATGATCTGGAACCAGAAAACAGTTTGGGAGAATAATTTTAACACCTTGGGTCCATGTGCACGAAAGGTGGTGCTTTAAGGTCTGACTGCAATTAAGAACAGAGTTGTGCTTTCGCCATAATGCCTTTACATTAGAACCAACAGATTTTGGCTACGAAAGGGACTAAATCCAATATCAGTCTAAATGGCATTGATCTCCACACCCTGTAAGATTTTTTTTTAATTTAAGGCTTAGTTTCTCAGCAATCAGAAAAGTGTTACTCATTAAAAGTGAGATGCAGACACAAGGGGTAAAATGCTTGTTGATTCAGATATGAACATAAAATATCACTCATGGAAGCCTGAGTTTGTTTTCTATTACTTTGAACTCTGAAAAGTAACGTGTTGCAACAGCATGATTAGCGCACAGCTAATGGGAGGCTTGTATTTCCTAGTGGCTTCAAAGCTGCTGTGTCACATTTTTATTATTCCAGCGTTTTAAAATGGAAACCTTACAAAACATGTTTGTGCAGGTGAAACGAAGTGTAGTCCAATATCCATTCCGGCCATCACTTTGGATACACATTTTGATCATCCCTCTCTGTTCCTCACCTTTTTAAGTGCAGTCGGTCGTTTGACCTTGGGAATTTCTCTCTCCTTGCCTCGCTTCATTCGGGGGGCGGTGGAGTCTAGGATGTTGTGAGGAGGAGTATAGGGCTGACTCTTTATCACAGACATTTTGTTGCCCGAGTCCTTTGACTGAAAGGGGGCAGTGGTCCCAACTAGAACATGAACATAAGAAAATCAAAGCTAAACCCATCAACACAAGGAAACAAAGTGCCAGAACCTGGTAAGAATCTGAAAGCTATTGGTTTTATATATCCTGTGAGGATTCAGACACCTCAAAAATTATTAACATATAGGTAAAATTAATCATATAGGTAAACCCTTTGAAGAATATTCCCTGGAGTCGCGCATCATGAGCTGCTCCACATTTTGCTGGCTGGTTGGCTTTGCCGCAGGCAGAAGCGTGCAGTGGACCTACTGTACCTGTGTATGAGAGGGGCTTGGTGTTGGTGAGCTGGCGAGCCTTCATGGCCTGCTGCTGTCTCTCCAGGGCAGCCAGCATGTCGCCCAGATCGAGCTGCACTGGAGTCTTGCTCTTCTTCCCCGCCGCCTTGGTCAGCGCCTCCTGAAACAAGAGCACAACTGCCGGTCACAGGCCTGCAGTGGCAGCGCCCCGGCCACACCAACCCCAGCAGTAGGGACCTGCGGATATACTGCGCTCTGACAAGAGGCCTGGCGCTCTTCGGGAACACGCAAAGAAGGGGTAAGAAAAGACTCCTGCGATGTCTTAGAGAATGCATTTAAAAAGTACTGGGTGGTTTTATTCGATACAAGGGAATTTTTTTGCTGTGTATTGCTACAAAGGTTTGAATTTTGACACCGGTCTTCTGCAGTGCAGGGAACAGAGACCCACTAGCCACACTGTCCTGTGTTCACTCGGAGAGCCCCCTCGTCTGACCTGTAGCTTCTTCTGCTCCATGCTGATCTCCGAGTACTCCTGGGCTGTGGCCAGTGCCGCAGCCAGCGCCTTCTTCCTCTGGCTCTTGGCTCGCTTGGGCACAGAGGTGGTGATGGGAATGGGAGTCTGCACGATGCTAATGGGAGAGTTCTCAGGCAGGTTCTCCAGCTACACAGGAAAAAAAAAGAGTCAGGTAGTGTGTTTAATGCCTTTGAATTAAGCACAAGGTGAAATCACCACTAGTATCCACAATAAAAAGATTTTATAGCCTGTGCAAGGAACACAACTCTTCCGGTTAAGAACAGCAGGAGAGCGGTCAATCGCTAATTGATCCAAGGATCTCATCTGGCTGCTTCCTGAAAGGACATCAAATTCTACCACTTTGCTGGGTAACTTGTTCCATGCTCCCACTGCTCTCTGGGGAAAGTGTTCCCTGCTCAGTTTTAAATGTACCAATAGGATGATGTCATAATATGTAATTACAGTCTGCTTTATTATGAAAAGCCACAGCATGTACTGTACTTTTACCATCTACCTATGCTACTCCATGTGGAATAATATGAAATATGAACCTGTGGATCTACGGTATGCAGATACCAAGGAACAATAAATAAGTATGAACACACACAAGAACATTGCTTACAATGTTTTTGGGTAATTTTGGTTGTATTTGCTCATTCCTAATCTTCAAAGCATTTCCTCCAGAAACCAGTTCAGGAAACTCATCTTCATCCTAGAAAAGGATTCATGTAACATTTTACAGAAAAGAAATACAACATTTCATATTAAATTCTTTCAAAACAAAACACAGACAACTTCCTTTAAAGAAGCTTGGCTTTTCTAAATTAGTAGAATATCAGGCCAGTACAAAGTTAAAGGTAAACTGCAGTCCCAATTTCTCAGACTAGTTATTACATCTCTGTAACAAAATAAAATTGACGTTACAGACAAAAATTACAAATTAAGCACAAAATCATGATCTTTGTCAAAGTACTGTAAGTCTTCATGTTGTCACAAACTCGCACTCAAGTTCACATGAATTGCAACCCTGACATAGCCCTTCCTGCTCACTAGTCACCACAATGATGAATGTAAATGGATATACAAGCGAATAAGTACAGGTTGTGCTGCAGACATTTCACTGCAGAAATGTTCCAATATGATCTGCATCTGCAGAGCCAACAAGTAAGCTGTATTTGTCTGCAAGACCATCTCAAAGTTGAGAGCAATATTTCTATTGGATTAAAAAAGATGCATCACAAGCCCGCCTGTTTGCAGTATCAGAGGACCGCAACACATCACCACAAGTTTTGTTGCCACATTCTGAATCGCAGAACACACACACCTGGACATTTTGTGTCTTTGTTGCAATGTAAATTGGAGGTGTGACAAGTTACTGTGTGCACTTTACTGTTATTGCAGTTTGAAATTGGCTCGTCAATACCGATTCTTTCCAACGCCCAAATATAATAAAAAAACGTTGCAGTCCCTCTTTAAATGTAAACCTACGGCAGCCAAGCAACACAGGATTACTGTAAGAACTGCACTGTTGTACTTGTATTCCAAGTACAGAAAGGGGTCTCACCTCGAAATACAGCTCTGCGCTGTGTGCAGCCTCTGGTGGCCGGCTGACATGTGGCCTCCTGGTCTGCAGGGCTGGCCCTCTCTCACAGGAGGTGCTCGGTGCGCGGCCTCGATACCCAGCCTGCAAGTCAAGCTTCATGAGATTAAAACGTGCAGCCACCTAGAAAACAGTTTCAGTTTCAAAGCCCTGCAGAAAAACGCCATTGTAAATGCTGTTCATTGTTTGGACTTGGATGAGAAAATACGACTTATTTTTGAAACAGTTATTCAAAAGGGCTTCTTTCAAGAACCAGCTGGATGAGATCCTTGGATTAGTTCGTTACTAATTAACTAACGGTCTAGCTTCTCTTGTGTAACCTTTATGTTCAAGTGACTAAATCCTTCACAACTCTGAAATAAAAACTCCCGAATGTGAAGATCCTCCTAAAAATATTAACACTCAGTGCTAAACTGAGTATTACCAGTAAACCTAAATAAGCCAAAGCAAATCTGAAAAGTATTCAAAGGTTCTGATCTGGGCCACGGCCCATAACACAAGCTTTCCATTTCATTAAGTCACCAGAGTCTAAAAGTGTGGCAAAATAACTCAATAAACGACTTACTGTAGATCCCCATAGCCTCAGTGATAAAAAGCACTTAAAACACTGATGCGTGGCCTTGAATGTAACCCGAGTTGCGGTCTGAAAGTAATTAGCATACCTGTGTGTAGTTTCTTAGATCAGTTCCTCTACCAGCCCTAAGAAAGGCTGAACTCCTGTCCATCCAGTTTTTCTGAGTCACCTGAGAGGCGACATTGACCCAGCTGACAGCTGTAAAAACCGATATGTTAAAAATTAAGAAAATAAGATTAAGACTTTTCATTTTGGGGGGGAAAAAGATAAGTATTGTGAAATTAAAAAATTACTACCTGTCGCAACTCCAGACTCCCCACCCTAAAGAAAGGAAACAAAAACAAGCCAGCTATTAAAGAAAGGACAACTGCAGTGGACAAGCAAGTTCAACAATTGGATAACATCCTATATCCACTCGTTTTTACCCCCAATTATGGGAGTTACAGTAACTTCATTGTATACTCACAAAAGATAAAAAATTAGCTTAACAGGACAAAGTGCAATAATGAAGAAACAGTCTTTTGGCGAGCAGATCTACTACAAAGGCCCAGTAAAGAAAGATGGCGCAGTGTGGGGGACCATGAGAGACACCCCCTGATGTAGGGGAGACAAACGCACTGACGACAGTTTTATTCCTGGCCTTCCTGTTCCCCCCAGTTGAGGAGATGAGAGTAAGAAGAAAGGAGTGAATAAAAATAAACGGGTCAGCTGCCATACGAAACGCACACAACAATGGTGGTCTGCGGTGAAGTAAAGATCGCTGGGGACAGGAAAGAGAAAGCCCTGCTCCTCGTACCGCGGTGGCAGCGGAGTCCGCGGTCCTGGAGGCTGGGCCGGCGGCCTGGTTGTGCTTGGGGCTGCAGTAGCCGCTGTCGCTGTCGATGTCCGCCTCGCTGGCGCCGTGCTCGCTGGAGGACTCCCCCGCCGGCTGCGACGCCCTCCTCCGCCGCGCCTTCGACTTCCACGGCAGGGGGCTGGCCCTTTCCAACAGGGACTTGCTGGCGATTTCTCCTGGGAAGTCTGAAAAGCGGAGACAACGCACGAGCACGGTGACGGAGGTGCCCCACCCCAGACCGCGATGAAGGTGCAACTAGCACGTCAGTTGACACCCGGAGTGCAACATTCCACAAATAATTCCCTGCAATTCTAAACAAAGTGTTTTAATAAGCTCATTCAGTCAGCAATCCGGCCTTATCTTCTGTGTGCCAGGAATGGCCATAGTCATGGATATACAGTAGGACTGGTTTTCAAATTAAATTTTACTTGTTTTTATGTTGCCATATTGCATGTATCTTTCAGAAATCATGCAGCAGTAATAAAAAAGAATTGTAAAAAAAATTGAGGGAAAAAAAGTAAAGAGTTTAAATAAAGGGATGTTGTGTTAAAATCATAACGTATTAGTCATTTTGAATTCTCTGTACAATTCTGGTCACAATTTTACAAAAAGAAACACCACTGCTCTGGAATCTGTCCAGAGGAGAGCAAAAAACTGATACAAACCAGGACCCTGTCCTACACCGAAAAGCTCAGAACTGAAACTTTTTAGTCCTGAACAGAAAAAGACAGAGGCAATTTGATACAAGTATTCAAAAACATCAGAGGCACTAATAAAATCAACCCAGTGGATTTCTTAAGAATAAACGATGAAGCATGAACCAGAGGACACAAGTAGAAAATAATGTTGCAGTGCATATAAAACTGACAACAGGAGACACTTCTGTACCCAAAGGGTTGTGGGAGTATGTAACAACATACTCAGCCATGTTGTTGAAACCGATAACCTGGCTTCTTTCAAGAAATGACTGGATGAGATCCTGGGATCAATTAACTACTACCATTTGGGCTAGATGGGTTCTCTTTTGTAACCTTTTTAAAGTTCTTAAATGACTGCTTCTTAATGGCCATAGCCCACATCATATTTAGTAAAGATTATATACTAGTCCATGTCTTATAAATCAGTAAAAAAAACTAATCTGCAAGTGTGTAAGTAGATTTAGTACAACTGCAATCCCCATACACTTATACAACTCCAGCATTGTGCCACTAATCCTTCTTTAGGTCATTAAGTCTTAAAATAGTTACAGTGGTGTCACCAAGTCACAGACAAGACTATAAGGCAATTCAAATCAGCTACACACAAAAAAATACTTTCAACGCAGGATTTATGACATCAAATCAAATGCAAATATTGCAGAAACTGAAATCTGGTCTGCACTTTTAATCCACACGCAAGGAGACCAACGTTCTGGCTCTCGGACAAGCAGAGCTCTGACGAAACTCATCACATGCTGCATGCGCAATCCCCACTAGATGACAAGTACATATAAATAAAACAATAATGCCACCCGTTTCAAAAGCTGAGAGGCTTCTGTTTGAATTAGGCCAGGGTAACATTAGCTAATCTGAGTGAAAGGATCCATGTGACAGTTACCTGTCTGCTGGGAAGCATCCACTAAAAGCACAGTCTTTGATCTGCCGTCTGGACCAGAGGAACTGATCTCCTTTTGAACCGCAACACTCCTCATTGGAGGCCTCTTGCTTCTTATGGGCTGAGGGAGCTGCTGCAGAAACAGAAATGCACAGAAATCAAACGCCGGGAGCAGTCCACTAAAACAGCAGCAATGACAGGGCATGGGACTGAATCTGCTGCAGTGCATATGAATCTGTGAGCAGCCTAAAACAGTGTACAGATTCCATCCTCTTCATCTTCATCTCGTGCTCTGCATGCTACTGCCACGGTTCCTCCAAATCTTTCTTTTCCCAGGCTGGTTGACCTGTTTTACTTGGACAGAGAGTTCTCTTTACTGCCCTCCACCCGCCTCCGCCAGCCTAGCGCCCCCTATCAGGTGACCGGTTATCCGTGTCCAATTCCTGCCGGGCCTCACCTTGGGCAGCACCGCGGGCCGGATGACCCCCCTTCCTCTCTGGCCGGCCGCGGGGAAGGCCTGGCTGGGGGGGGCGGGGCGGTCGCCGCAGTCCGCCGCCACGGCGCTGACCATGCCCGCTGCCGGAACCGGCGCCGCGTAGGGCGCGGGGAAGGGCTGGTAGAAGCCCATCATCGGGGGGCAGGGCGCTGGCATGATCTGGTAGTACGTGTAGTCGCTGGACACGGCGGGCTGGGGGGATGGCAGGATGGGATAGGCCAGATACGGGCCGCCGGGGCCAGGGTTGGGCTGCTGCCATCTGAGGTCTCCGTTGTACAAGGGAAGTTGCCTACAAGGGAGGAAGAGTGTCGTCACGACACGCACATGCAGTCACAGACACCAGCACGGGAGCCCTGAATGGATTGTTAAAATCACACATCGTGGTTAATCTGCCAGTTAAGATGAACTCCATCACTGAGTAGTTAAAACTATCAAAAGGGGTTGAGGTTTACGCAATAAAATATCAAAACTGGCGCTTAACAGAATGGAGAAAAAACCTCCATTCCTGTAGCAGGACAGGCCTACGTTGGGCTGTTTATGGTTTATTACTTACAAATGATTTACAGACATATCTCCTAGATTTTTCTAATGCCTCACTTGACATAATATACAAAAAATACTTTGAACTCATTATATGCAAACAAATCTACAATCTTTCTTTTTATCAACAAAAACGCTTTTTCATTTTTTGTGGTGCAAGACAAAGTGGCGGACGCATTCCCTAGGTTTAGTGATAAAAACACTTTCCGTTAAACACCAAGTAGAACAACCAACTGGGATACCAACACAGTGTGTCAGGCAGCTCTCTAACCGGCCTTTCCTGTGCTGTTCATCATGGAGAGGTAAAGAAAGCCAGGAAGGAAACAGCAGGGCAATGTGCAGGATATAGCGGCTCGTTACGCATGCAGAGGAACTCTCAAAGCCCAAGCGAACACTGCAACATGGCTCTGAGCTCAGCTCATTCAGAGACCCCTCTGCTGCTGCTGTAATCTGGCTGAAGTGATTCAAGTTACCAGCCCTGTGTGCATATCGTTGGCAAAAAGAGCAACACTAAGAAGAGAAGAAGCAGTCGCCTCCAGTCGGTTCTCTTCCTTCACCCGTTTGCTTTAGGATAAAGAAAGTCTACCTTTTTTGGGAGCCTTCAGGGCCCATAGGATCACATCCAACCTTCATAGGTTACCTAGTTCCTGTGAAGTCAGTTTTTGTCCTTATTTTTTTTTAAAGCAAATCCTGCTAGCTAGTAAACTACAATGTAAAACAAAGAAGCTTTCTGAAAACAAAAACAGATATTTTCAAAATGCAAGACATAAGGGAGAAGGTCTGCCCAGGTCCTAGGGTACCTGTTAGGCTGGTTTTCCTGTACAAAGGGGTAGCAGGTGATGAGATAGCTGGGGATTGCTGTGGGCTCTGCCCCTCCAGCACTGCTCCCCCCGGCCCCGTCCCCAGGCAGGCTCATCGTCACCAGCGCCGACTCCAGGCCTTTCTTCTGTGGCACAAAGGGCTCCACTTCGGCAGAGAGCTTCACATCCTTGAGCAGGGGAAAAAAGGGATAGTCTCTCAGGAAGCTTCAGTAAAATTATTCAGACTTACCTCCGAGATAAATATTAAAAAATGATACTTTTACAATAAGAGGCCATTCAGTCAGTATTCAATGAATTCAGGGCTGGTAGTGTTGAACGTTACCTGGCCAACATCATGACGTTACTGAAACGTCTTCAGAAATCTAAGGAAGCAGGTGCTATCCCTGCCAATCGGGAGTTATTTCGTCGGACCTTGTCAGAAATTTGAGGGCATTACTGTCAAAAAGGGTACCAAAAAAATGAAGTCGTGAAGTACCATGTACCACACCTCTTTCAGAGCTGATTTATAGTTCCTCTTTGGAGGAAAAAAATCTTTTTTTTGCATTTTACAAATTTACAAAAAGGAGTTTGTTTTTCCTTTACCATAAAAGAGCAGTTAACATACTGTATTTCTATAGTAGTAAACAAAGCATTTCTGAACGTGTAAATCAAAAACTGGGGAACTTGGTATTGAGTTTTATTGCTACCTTTGAAGGTTTTTATCATCTTCTGTTGCCTCTGGAAAATACGCACTCTTTATGGGGGTAAAATAAGGTGTCAGTGTTAAAAGGTTGCACACAGTTATTGTTAACCTTGGAACTGCCAAAATGAGTTCTGAAAACACAACAGATTTATTTATACACATTCCTTTCCTGTTCAGGGCAGCCGATGTGAAAAGGAGTGCCCAGGTTTGAACATTACACAAAGGCAAGTTCATATGTCAATATAAAAAGCACTATCAACTGATAGCAATAAGTCCACTGGAATGAGAAAAAACTGTTTAAATTGGTAAATCTCAAGGTGTCAGAGCTCAGACTGAACAGCGGATGTACGAGGGTCAGTGGAGGTGTGGGATCAATAAAACTGATTTGTGCATAACAGTAAAGTCATGCAGTGTCACCTGCTACTGTCAATAACATGCTAACAAAACAGTCTTTTAAAATGTTGATTGTAAATACAGTAACCATGCTACTAATCTGACTATGTCTGAAACCTTTCCTCTCTGAAGAGCCCATCAATGGGATTGTGGGGTTTCTGAATCTGTAGGACCACCCTACTAGTTGATATTGTAAATAGACCACTGGAAACCATACTGACAAAAATATAGCCTTTAACTTTAAGGATAAAATGACTATGGAAGAGAAATTGTTAGCCACCTTTTTTTAAGTGGATTTGATAGTTTAAAGTTTATTTTTCAGGTCACGAGGAGGCCCAGGAGCACAGACGGTCTCGCACACAGAGGCACCAGAGCTGAGGTCCAGCTCAAATTTAGAGTAAAACTCTCTGCGTGCTGTATTCTTGGTACCCGTACCACATGCAAAATGCAGGAGAAATTTTCCCTCTGGTGATTAACAGGAAAAGTGACTTCTCCCACCATACACAATCCACTCTGTATGGACTGCTGCTGAAGTTGACCGACAAAGACAAAGACACGAGACGACACAAAAGAGTGGACAGAATGACAAAGGTCAACAGTGACCCAGACACCTGAGCTGGGAACTGCAGGGTGAGACGAACTCACTTTAATGGACACTCTATATCACTTTATACCTTCACATCCTGTGCAAAATTAAGCTTCTCCAACATTGACACCTTAGGGGAAAACAAATTTCACAACTTTGCTCAAATGGTAAAAGGGTTAGTATGAATTATTCATTAAAAACTACAATTATATATTGCTTAAGCAGTAAAGTCACATCAGCCGTGGGATAAAAAACAACACAATGGTGTATAATCTGGGTGTGTGTCTACAGTACCATGCCCTCTTTTTGCCCCATCAGTCTTCCCAGAGTTACTGCAGCTACAGTGAACCTGATTACTTTCACAGCACATACACACATAGCACAGCCTAAAATGTGTAATCAATCATTCTGAAAGGGAAAAGACTCTTCCGATACTGACCCTAAATGAGGTCATACATACCTGGCCCTGTCTTTACCAGTTTTGAAAGTCTGAATTGCCGAATGTTCTCCTGATTTCTGTTTAAGCAGTTTAACAATTTATCAGTCAGATGAAATATGTTTTATCCACTCTGATTTTAAAACATTATGAACTACATCACTACATGCTGCTACTTTTCTGGAAGTAACGCGTCATGACTCTGCATTTTATAATGTGCATTCCCTGCCCGGGCCCAGGTGTCCAGACGTCCCTGAGAAGCCCAACTGAACCAACTGCCATGGTCTGTGCTGGGAAAAAATGCCATAGGAAAAAATAAATCGCACAAGACAAATTTAAAGTTTTGTCTTGTGAGCTTAGGGCAGAATGCTGGGGGGCTGCTCAGGGACTCTACCGGTACCACATGCAAGCCTAAGGAAGCGAGAGGAAATCTGGAGATTTCCTGGTGGATAAAAGACCAGTGCAGAGAAGAGGGGTTTAGCTTTATGGGACATTGGGCATCCTTCTGGAACAAGTGGGACCTGTACAACAAAAGGCAGGGCTGGACCTTAACCAGAGGGGAACCAATGGCCTGGGGAAACGTACAGTACGTGTACAGTAACTGAAGAGCAGGGAACAGAAGAGCACTGGGCAATACCAAGAACACATTACTCACCCATTCTTAACTGCCTACATCTAAATGCTAGAAGCATAAAGAATGACATACAGTTTTCATTGTATTCGGCATATTGCACTACATGGACATAACATATTGCATACACCCTTGACACATAACAGCTCTATTTATATTGAGTTTTTTCTGAGTTTATTTTACTCAATTTCTATTGCATTATTATCCATTATTATGTAACCTAATTTTGTAATTTTTATCCCCCCCCCCAGTGAACGCGTAGAAAAGACACTGCTGCACGCTGTACTGTTGTGCATTTGATAAATAAACTTTGATTGATTGAATACAACAGGGAATCATGACATTACAGGAGTAAAAGATATGGCTAGGTGAGTATGACGGGAATGGAAATAAAATTAATAGCTACACACATTTTCAGAGGGGACAGAAAAAGTGGCGCTGTTGGTCAAACATAACCTGCAAGCTAGAGAACTGAAGCAAGACGGTACAGGCACTACAGAATCTATATAGGTTCAACTGGAAAATCTCAAATCAAAGGGCTTATACTGTACCTACAGCCCTGTAGACCACTCAACACAGATATACAAGAAGCTACCTGAGCCTCTGATGAGATCAGAAAGGTTTGGAGTAAAGGAGATTTTACTTTACCACAGATAATTATATTAAGAAAACTCAATATTTGATTCAGGTATTCAAAATCCAAAGAGGTACAAACCAGGTTCCACCTAGGGGACTTTGCAGTCTTAGCAGTGAAACAAGAACATGGGGTCACGATTGGAAAAGTTAGGACAGGAGCGAGGAAACATTTCCTCAAAGAGCCTTGGGTCCCTGGAACCAGCCTCCCAGCCAGCTGACTGAAGCTTGAAGCCCAAACTCTGGGCGCTTGTAAGAAACAGCTAGATAAAACATTGGATTCATTAAGCTACTAAATTAGCAAACAAGCAAGATGGGCCGACGCCCTTGCCTGTCATTCGCCAGTCTTTCCTACGTTCTTACTTGCTCTATCAGTAATCCTAGTTTAGTTAGCTGATACCTTTATCCAAAGCAAATAAGGTTACATAATAAAAAGTTCCATAACGCAAGACACAAAGTTTCAAATTCAATGTAATGCAATAAGTTGCAAATTAAAACGACAAAAACATAGCAGATATTTTGCAAGCATGCTGACAATGGAATTCAGATGTTATAGGCTGTTTAAGGTTCTCTACATCGCCAGTCATTCACATGAGTTATGCAGACAGAAATAAAATATTGTACTGGGTATGTTTTAGACCAGGAGTTACAGACTTCCTAAATCCTTTGCCATTGTGTTTTAGAGTAATTACATGTTGCACCTGCCAAAAACTGTAAAACCCAAACAGAATTTTTCCCTTTCCTTTCTGCCTTGAATTTGCACATGATAGCACCTGCACACAACACCAGCCTACTGCGTGTTTCACCATGTTGCTCCAAGGGCACCGTAACACTGCACAAAACATGCGTGACATGTTTTGTCATGCATAGATGACAAGTGATAGGACAGGCTCTATGTCACTGCCTGTTCCACACAAACCCATATAAGCACCTCTCAGTTCTGCAAAGTGCTCCTTAACCTGAGCATGTTACCTTGATTATTGTTCTAGGCCAAGGTGTGCTACTGTCCCAGGATGACGCAAATCATTATCCAATACGGACCAGGAATCTGTGCCATCTATCCACATTATCAACATTGCACCTATAAATATATTTAACAACCTGCCATGTCATCTTGGTAATAATTTACTTAGTTTAGAGAACAGTGTAAAATCTGTACATCCTTGTGTTTCTTCAGGCTTTTCCATGCAAGATCATTTATTTCAACAAAACATTTTTTTTCATGGTATCTACAATACTGTACATAATCATCAGCCAACATCAAATCCCATGGCAAAATTTTCCTTCAGAAGATCCATTCTTAACTTGACACACCCACTTGCATGTGAAAACATAACCCAACAGTCCATAAAAACACTTTCTAAACAAACAGTAAAACTTATTCCTAAAAAATAATAAAGATAACCATGTACCTGAACAACAATGAACATCTCAAATTGTACAATGTGAACTTTAAGAGTCATTCTCCTGTTCTGATGAGAGGTAAAAAAACTGCCTTCTCAGAATACCCATAGGCTCTCCACACAAATAAGGGTTCATATAAAACTATTAAGTCATCTGTTGAGCTTCCTCATCCAGATACTGATGAAGAATATTTTTTAAAGCGGCTTTCCTTTGTACTTGGAATAGGACCCTCACAACTCCCGTTAAGCTCTGTAAAGGATGTACTGGGCAGTACCTGCTGCACTGGCTTGCTGTCAGTGAAGGAAGTATTCATGTAACAGACCTGTATAAAGAAGACACACCCAAGTCTTCAACTTAGTGTACAGATGAAACGTAGTCCTGCTAAATTTAGCACACCATTGTTCCCTTCGTGAATAACGCAAGTATTTCCGTACTGTAACTGCAGGCTATATTTACTATGAAAACAGGATTCTGATTTACTGTGGGCATAAAAGGCATTTTATAAAAAATTTAACATACCAAAGAATTCCAACATTTTCTCTCCCATTGACAAAACTTGGTTTAAAATAGTTTGCTATGCTCTATGAACCAAAGAACATTTGAGTCTGCAGGTTAAAAACAGTCACTATTATACGAAGTCAGCTTTGGGCAGTGAAAAGGTAGGTTAGAGGATAATGAGGAGCTTACTTCCAAGAGTAAAATTTTGCATACAAAACAAAATATCAGACTTTCACGTGAAAAAGACAGCAGGGTAATCACCGAAATGCTAAGTTGTCTGTAGCATGGGAGTACCATACAGGGTTACCAAATGCTTAACTCGCAAGCAAACACAAAAACATGCATTTGCAAAAGGTCAGGCGTAACACACTAACACCAAGCACGTAAGGGTAACTGATGAGCGCTGAAAATAAAAATGACCCAAGATGAGGCAAAGCAGATAAGGCAAAACACTCTCATCCTAGAGCAGAATTTGCACTACCAGACAGGCCTATCATGACAGGACAGAGTAGGCCCTCAGTGGTTACATGGGACCAGCTGCCACAGAGCCAGTCAGGATGGTTCCCCCTCATACGAAATAGCAGGCTGGACAGGTGGCACTGGTGCCCTGGCACAAATTGGCATACCTGTCTCTGTGCACACAAAAAAAACTACAGTTAAGTCTTTATTTACAAGATATGTACAGATACTATGGCAAAGCAGGTAGATCCTCTGTTTATTTATGTCTAATAAATAAACATACAACATCAGAACATTCAAAAGGGGGTGTTTTCCCCCTGTTCAGAATTGCATTTTAATTTGTTATTGGAAAATTAACTAAATTGTCTAACAGCTTGTAGTGTTACAACCTAACCATTGGACAACAAAGTAACCATATCCTGACACAACCATATTCAGAGCACGAGGAGACTTCCTTGTTCAACCTGTTGATACTTCTACAACCTGCAACTCAATAAATAAGGCCTGCTATGTGCAATTGCTTCTTCCCTGGCCTGGCCTGGCCTTCTCCACAGGCTGACTGGAAGAGCATGCATTTGAAATTCACACCAAGGAAGCACTTCTGTTGGAAAGGGAACTAAATCCACAACCCCTCCTTATAATTTCTAAGCCACCAAAAATGTGTTAAGTAAACTCAGCTTTCAATGTCTTGCAAATCAGTATCTTTTATACCCCCAGTGTCAACAAATCACAATTTCAACACATCTCACTTTCCTCCTTCTTTCTTCAGGTGCTTTGTGAACAGAAATCCGCTTCTGCGGCAGCCCTGCTCTTCTCTGGAGCAGAAAGACCAGTAATTATTCCAGGCAGTAAGGCGTTCGAACTGGGATACAAAAACATTCTTTTTTGATCTCTTGCTCGAACAATACAACATGGTATAGAGAGAGAATAAAGAATGTTAATGACAATTCGAAGGGTTTTTTTTCCCCTCACTGTGCAAAAAAAAAAGCAATAGAATGAGAATCTGCAGATCAGTCTGTACACAGACAGACCTTTGTCCCTTAGTGCTGGTGTCTGTGGGTAGCACTTTATGTGGAGAGGCAGCTTTTGAATGCTTAATTTTTATTTCACAATGAACAAGTGAAATCAAACGTGATAATCCTAAAGTGTGGATTTAAGGCCATTTCAAGTAGAACGAATGTTAAAGAATACACAAAAAAAATGTAGCTATATGTGTTACAATGACAAAAAAGAGCACACACTAGGGTTACAGATCAATTTCTTTTTATTCTAGAAAAATATTGCGCAAGTGAAGAAAATAGCTAAGCCTTCCTTGTTTCCTTATTAGAAATGCCTTAACGAGGTTCCTTAACAAGGGTCACAATAAGCAACAACAAGGATTAAAAGCCATGTTGCTGTTCTTCCTCAGTTTTAAGTAACAATATACAATTTTCTCTTTAAAACTTTAATATTTACCAGAGTCAAAGGAGAACCCTGTAACTGCACTGACCATATTCTACCGTTCAGATAACATGGAAAGGCCCTTAGTATGTGAATAAAAAAATAAAATTGGACCTGAGGGCTTGCTGTGAGAGGTGATGTAAAAGTGCTTCAGACTTGTGCCCATTTTAACTCTCCAATTCCTAGATGAAAATGATCAAACAAAAAGGGTTTCAGGATCCTTCCCAAGTTGTGCCTATTATCTTGTTATTCACTGAACCGACATTAAACCTCCAATTGTTTACGCTTGTGTCAAACAACACGAAGAAAAGAATGCAAGAGGCCGAGTTCAAAATGGATTGATTGTCTTCAGAAAGTTTGGTACCGAGATCACCAACAGATGCAGAAGAGCCACTGCTGACACTAATAAGGAGGGGCTGGGTGCTTGATCTGTTTTCTTTATTTCGATATTCTCTGGTAAAAACAAAAAAACAGTTTTTTTTTTTACAGTAGATGCAGAGGACGAGCCATGTGATTTAAATTTGCAGAACAATCAGCACTGTGCTCATGCTAATTTATTGTGCAAGTCACAGGACACTTAACAACCTCAAATTTCTCCTTCAAGCAGAAACAGAAGAGAAACAGTAAACTAACCTTACATTTCAAACCCAATCATGAGCTCATTCTCTTTCAAGCTAAAACTTTAAGAGGTGCTGGTTCGTCACATTCGGATGATATGCCCATTTATACAGCAATCTGTATAAATCACGATTTATGAAACAACACCTAAATTAACATACTCCCTTCTTTCTTTACAGTCGCTCTAGAGTAAGCGAGGACCTCTAGCACTGATGTCGAGTATTTTTTGTTATTGAAATGTAGTAGATAAGGATGCAGCAGTCTATTCTGACACTTCCTCTAGAATTAACACTTGATAAAATGTGTTGCAAATAACAGTACTTCGCCACTAATGTAATGACTAGCTAAGATAGTCAGATGTGTTAAAACTCACCCAAATGAGAAAAAATGAATACACTTCTGTAGACTGATTTATTCCAGGCCACGACAATACTAAAAAGTTCAATACGAGCACTTCTCAGTGTAATATAAAATACAGCCCCCTGTTTTTCTTCGTAGCTTGTGGTAGACAAATCTTGTTTATCTTACTCCCTTGTCGCATGTATTCCATACACTTCAACAGCAACGTTTGCTATAGAACTACTATCAGGTTTAACCCAACAAGGAAACATCTGTGGTATATGCAGGGCTTCTAATATCTGCGCAAGAATGAAAACTTCTGAAGAACACGGATACCTAACTTCAGAAATGGACAAGTGTTACAGTGTGTATGCGCGCAACAAGTAGCATTTTTAATCACATCGCATTTAAATTAAGCGGATAGTACCCGTGACATCTCAGCTACTAAAATACGTCCGTTTTTTTAAGTTGTAACTATTCATTTAGGATAAACTCGAGAGCTCTTAACCTCTGGTTTCAGCGCGATGACATTAACCTTCACAGCTCTGAACTGGATGTCCCGTCCAATTAAACAGCAGATCGAGTTTTTCCTGTTCCTGCTTGGAGCTGCACATTCCAGGTCAAAAGACACCCGGCAGGACCAACACTCACAAAATGACTCGAATTGCGGGGTTCTACTCCAGCGCAGACACCCCAACCCCTGACTAAACACCTGGAGGATCTATTCGCTCCAAAACCAAGAAGCAGAAAAGACAACACGGAAAGCAACGTTGTTCGTATTAAATTCAAACTCAAATAGCTTTATGGCCTTGACAAATGAATTACAGTGTTGCCGAAGCAGAGGCAATAAACGCATACACAGACATTAACAGTAATCACCCCTTTCGTCATGTTTTTCCTTATTGATGACGTAGGCGGCTCCACTACTATAAATAACAAAATAATCTTATTTAAACAATATAAAACACATAAATAAGTTGGGATTTTTTTTAGATACAAAACAGACTGTGCATTTCAGCTGGCAATATGGTTCAGAACGTAAAAATAAAAAAATACAATTTGTCACACTACCGATCCGATCGTCTGGTACGTGCTACACTGCCTTTAACAGGGCGTCAGATGAATTCACCATCCAAATACAGAACAAATGCAGCGAAAATACTCAACTCATGATTTGAGCTCAGCTACATACGGCAAGTGAAAAAAAACGGCAGTTTATTCAGCTAGCAACAGTATCACTACAGAGTATTTACAAACACCAGCCAGCGACTCGGTTTCTAGTAACGATTAGCCACAACCATGTTAACTGCTTCGCGGCCAGCTGTAGAGGATGCTCATTACTTAAAACCAAATATATTGTTGCGGCGGTCTTGATAAAACACGAGAAGTTCCACTCGGGCCTAAACCCAGTCCGAAGAGAGGGCTCCATCTCCCCGGTAAATGCCGCTTACCTTATTGTCGCTGGTGTCCATGGTTGGCGTGACAGATCCACTCCGAGTGCGTGAAGGGCTGTCAGGACACCGCGGCAATTTCCTTCATTGTCAACTTCAATCTCCGTGTTGAAACACACCCAGCCTGTGCAGCTCTGACAACAGCAGCTCCACCACTCAGTTCCTGCAATGGAAAAAAATGAGTTTCTATTGAAGAAGCACAGGGGGGAAATTAAAGGGGGGGGGGGGCGGAGAGTCATCTGGGACGGTGGCTCTGCTAGTACAAAAGTAGTCCGACACTCCCTCCGCCGTGGCGTGAAGCGCTAGCTGTCAGGAGAATGACGTAACACGAGCAGGAGAGTGAAAGGGCGCCCCGCAAATTAATGTGAACAAGTTATAAGTCCTCCTTAAAAACTGCTTATATATTATATAATATTTTACTATTTTTATGTCTATATATACATAATTTTTGGTTTTGTTTCCAGAACGGAAATAACAAAATTGTTTTTGTTGTAGTGAAGAAATGAAACCCACAAATTCTGCAGTTTTGAACGCAGAGATAAAGCTCTCTCCGTGTGAGTGGTGCAGACACCTACGCTCAAATTAATCCTTACGCAGGAAAAAACAACTGCTGTGCCCAGATTTGGAGAACACCAATGCAGAGGTCAAACTGTGACGTATTTGAGCAACTTGATTCGGCTGTCAAATGTAAAAACGTATCTGCAACAAATGTCTGTAAATATGAAGTAACTGTCAAAGCGCTGGAATTTGCTATAATAAAGCACTAATTTCAAGTAGGGAAGGTGCTCACACGCTGCAGACCTAATTGTTGTTTTTGTTTGAACTTGCAAGATCTTTCTGAAATTCGCAGCCTGGAAAATAACCATTTAAGTGGTGAAAAACAACTCCCTCAACGTTATAGTCAATCTCGAAAAAGGTGTCCAATTTTAAGCAACTAAGTCAGCATTTTAAATTCGCTTTTTTAATTTTCATATAACCGTGTATTTATGTACAGTATGTGGTTACCGTTAAGCTAACACATACTCTCATACAGTAGCTCAATGAAAATTAACTGCAGATTCATGTAAGATTTCCCTTATTTATAGTTAACTCAGCTACTTGATACAAACCATGATCTATGACTTGGAACAACTACTATGTGAAAACATTTTTCCCCTTAAAGTTAGGATGTGCTAGCCTACTCAAATATCAAAACAATTTTACAAACAAAGTGGAACAACAGGTCAGACTAGGAAATACCTGCCGATACCAGAAAGATGTTCATCAACTTACATTGTGAAACATTTAAACAATGCAGACTTTCCAGATTTCTATTGCTTCTGCATGAGGAATGAACAACAAATGACTTTTAAACTCATGGTTGCGGTCCCAGAACTCACATCTCAGCCTTTCTCAACAGCCTTATGAGACTGCTGATTGAAGGGCTTCCTTCACATATCAAGGACACCAATCATGATCTTCAACTTTTTAATGATTTCCAGTTTCAGGGGAGAATGTTTCATTTTTACCATGGACATCCCTCCTTATACACCTTCATTCCCCACAATGACGGCCTTACAGCCCTCAAGCACACGCTGGACAAATGCACAGTGCTTGATCCACCTATCCACACTCTTATACGTACGTCTTGCGGAATTGGTCTTCACACTGAATGCATTCTCGTTCAATAACCTTTTTATCAGCAGGTTAGTGGAGCTGACATGGACACCAGGATGGGACCCAACGATGCTAATAAATGTGTCAACTGGGCAGAAGAATGCCTCTTCGGTTCATACAGAACCACTACAAGGGATAAATCGATACACCAACTGCGTCGGTGCCGCCACATGCTCTTACAACCAGCTAGAACATTTCCTGCATCACTTCACCAACTTCCACCCATTCCCAGTATACAGTTAACATATCTTCCACTACTCTTCCGTTTCTGGACATAAACCCTTCTATTAACCATCCCTGACTCTCTACTTCTATTACAAACCCCAGATTCACACAGCTATCTCCTGAACAGCTCATTTCACCCCGCACGTACTTAAAATTCTCTTCCTTTTTCACAGTTCCTCAGGCTCCAACGACTTTGCAGTGACGACGTAAACTTCCAAAACCAAGCCCTCAAAATGCACTCTTTCTTCATTAACAGAAGATACCCAACCTCTCTCCCGAGCCAAAAATAGCCTACGGATCATCAACTCAATTAGGAACTCCCGGACTCACAACTGCATTCCATTACCTACCACCCTAACACCCCTTCTATCCCCAGAACTTCCCCATCTTACTGATGATCCCTCCACTAGTACCCTTTTTCTGACAGCCCTATCATCTCATATAGCCGACCATCTAATCTGCTTAACCTTTGTGTTCACAGCTCCCTTGACCGCTCACAACAATCATCCACACCAGGCTATATGTTTCCTTCTATTCCTATTTATTTGCAGGTTTTGACTTCAGACCACCCAAGTGTCGATTCGGCTGCTCTTCTGCTCCGGACTCCTCTCCACTCCCGGTTTTTGTTCTCCCATGGCTTTTCAACTGTCAATTTTTCGCTCTCTCACGCCTGAAGTAGACTCCACAGCTGAAATGTTGATTCTTTCCTCCTCTTTTCACCTGTTCACCTATTTTTTTGGTGTACAATGCAATTTCCATTTCATATTAAACATTCGGCTATTGAAAACACAGCTAGTGCCACACAGGTTATTTACTCTAATGCACCTGTACACTTCAAGAAAAGGCCACATGATCTGTGAATCCATACCTTACATGCTCTTGATGAAGTTTAAATGAGTCACATTGGCGTTGCAGAGAAGTTTATTTATACCATGTTTAGATCACATTCAAAGACATCTCCCTATTTTCTTAATCACTATGTTTGTGCTTCCTTGTGCCATAAATCTATGAGCTCTTCCTGGTGCCCTGCACACTTCTCACATTAGTGTTGCAAGTACATAAGTGTGTAGATATTGGAAGATCTGGCTGTGGCAGGTAATTTTTATTGAGTGCCTGAGCAACTCCCAGAAATACAACAGTCCTATTCAGAAGAAGAATGTTTGACATTTGCTGGAAGTCAGGAGAGAGCAGAGCTCATTTTCCAGAAAAGCTCAAATATGTTAAATACCTCAACAGGTATCTGCACTGCAGAAGTCAGGAAATACCCAACATGATATCTTTTCTGACCCCTTACTGTTTTTGTAAAATATTTAATTTCCCTTCCTTGACTAGCTTTGCAGCAGGAAGGGAAGACTCATTAGCATTCTTGTGAACAAAATGGATCATTCACATATTTAACACATTTTCCATCTACTGCAATGTTTATAGTTCTGTGTTCTGAACAATACTTTTTAGAGTGTTATCTATGTAAAATTAAATATCTTTTTATTTCATCTTTAACATATATACTCACAATGAATTTAACGTATTACACTGGACAAGTTGATTTTCATTTTCTAACAGCTTAATCCAATTCAGGGTCGCAGGGGAGCCAGAGCCTATTCCAGAAAGCAAGAGGACTGAGGCGGAATACACCATTATGGGACACAAGTCCGTTGCAGGGTACGATAACCAAACAAACACACTCACACCAGGGGCAAGTTTCCCTCAAGCAAAATAAGCTACCAGTATGTTTTGGGACTGTGCAATTAAAGTGGAGCACCCAGAGGAAACCTATGTGAACACTTCTCACAGATAGCATCACAGGTCCACACCTGAACCCAGGATCCCAGCATTGTGAAGCAGTTATGCTAACCACCGCTCCACAGTAAGTCCTGTGAAATCTAATAACAGTAAATTGTGTGCTAAAAATGCAAGATCCCAGTACATATCACTAAAACATGTTTAAGATGTAGCTGGTGCAGGGTAATTGTCTTTTTCAGACACCGTGAACAAAAAGTGAACTTTATTTTCGTACTTTGCCTTTCAAATGAGAAGGAATGATTTTTAAAAATGCACATATAACAAGCAAATTAGGCACCAGGTAAATTAGGACTGCACTGTAAATATCCCTTCTACTTTGACCTTGTGGCTATAAAATCCAGACTTGAACCATCCCATATTCTCATGTAAATATAAAACAGAAGCACGAGTGTTAAAATTAGATCATTTTTTAAGAAAAAAAACAGGCATTGTGCATTTCTTGCAAAAAGAAAATACAATATATAAAGCATCACAAAACAAAATAAAGGAACTTAATCGGTGTTAAACAATGTCAAGCTGTACTGCTTTATTTTGCTGCTTGAAAACTAAAGTGGCTGTACGCCACTGAAGAGGGAGTATCTTCTAAATTTTTAACTACAACTGCAGGTACCGAAAATCACGGTTTGGAAATCGTACATTTTGCAGAATACAGCAAACATGCTGCTTTACACATGAAAAAAGTGTTCAAAGTAAGTATACACTTCAAGTTATTGCAGATTATGTTTTAACTTTTTTTTTCTGAAGAATCCTACAGGTAAACTGTTCTTTTTTAACATTTACCAAAACAACGTGTCAATGTGTGTTTAAAACCATGACAAAGTCTTCCATCTGGTCATTCGACTGCCCTGGATAAAACACTATTACATTGGTAAGGGCTGGATGTCAATACAGCGTAATCCCATAGAGTTTTGGTTTTCTTCTGGATATTAAAGCTGTTTGTCTTGGGAAACTGCAGCAGCAAAACACAAACCAGCTGATTAAAGAAAGCACTTCTGTCAAAGCTCCAATATTCAGGACACATCAACCGATAGTAGTTCTGCCATTCCCAGTTGTTTGAAGATTAACATCACTGCATTGCTGCTTTAAGTACTAATAATAAGACTTCTCAGTCAAGCCAGCTTACTAACAATGGCCTGGTTGAGAGAGTTCAGTTGATTTGTCCATTTATCTAATGCAGTATATCGGGCCCCTCCTCTTTTCTGGTGATCCAGCTCCAGCAGCTGGTTGACTTGATCAATCCGGCCATGAATAGTGCTGAAAAGAAAACAAAAAGCACAGGTATTTACAATGACACCAACTGCAAGTGCAAGCTTGTGACTAAAGTGGCCACCTATCGAAATCAAAACTGATTGCATTAACCAAAACACACACATCCTTGATTCTCTGGATCGCCGATTTCCGAAAACAAACGCAAGAGACTTAGCGGAAAGCCTGCAGGCCACATAAACAGTGGCATGCAGGCACACAGCCAGAACCAGTGAGCCTGGATTTTGTTTTCTTCCTGGTTTCTAAGCTGCATTACTTTTGTCACAGTTAAGGTTAATCCTGCAATTTAAACAACCTGTGCCTGAAAATCCATTATGGCAGAAGCCCGGGTAAGATTTTCACACATATCCTGGAATAAATTGGACAAATAATCCTCTATTTCAGGTGACAAATGTAAGCCCAAGGAACCTGCTGTATTTTGCCAGCTGATTAAAACAGGCCAGTGTACTCCTGGCATTGACGTTGTCCAAAATACTGGACTGAACTTGAACTCCATGAAGAAAAGAGAATGCCGTGGTGCAGACAAGAGAAAAATACTGAACTTACTTGTCCAATATGCACTGCACAAGCAAGCTCTCGACATCCGAAACATCAATGTTCAACTCCTTCAAAAAACATGAAAAAACAAACAATGATAAAGCAGTATATACAACAAGTTAGGAATTAATATACAAGTGCAGAGACACTGTAAACAGATCTCCATGAAACATCACCAAATTTCCCACTTTAAGAATAAGCTTACCTTGGAAATAAAAGGTATGTGTATTCTAGTGTAAGGCTTAATTAATTTTATGAGCACTTGTGTTCTGATGTTCCGCAACAACTCTGTGAGAAAGATCAGAGAATGCCATTACTCAGAGACTCAGCAAATTTTCATAGGCAAACAACTATACACATGTCAAACACACAGTTCTGTTAAATACACCTGTGCAACTGTTCATTAACGAAGTCTGCATTTTTTTTTTATTTAGTTGATAGGGGACATTTCTTGCAGCAGACAAATTCCAGAACGTACACTCACCTTCAATGTGCTCCCTTATAAAGGGATCATCCATGATGTTACTGTGATTTGTTTTCAGGATTTTCTCAAACTCGGTGATGTCATTATTCTGGTAGGCACTAGGAAGAAAAATACATTCATATGAATATCAAATACATACAGTGCGGTTTCACCAACTGCACAGCAAATCAATTTTAGCTAAGCCTTTTTCAGGAACCTTTTTCCCCTGTAAGTAGATAATTAAGTGTTTGTTATAAGTGAAGGAAGGAACTGTAAATGTGTTCTAAATATTCCATTGGCAATATTCAACATGGACATAATTAATTGTGAAGAAAACAAGTCTCCTTAACTTTTCCCACCTCAAGCAGAATAAAAGAACTTTCCTAGGCTTAACCACAGACTCCTATCTGTTTTGCTTTTTAAAATTAACTAGATGCACATACTTTAAACTCTAGCTATCATAAATGTTATATTTTTTGAACCAGTGAAACTTAAATGATTTAAAATTAGTTCAGTTATAAAGGAGCATGTCAAACAGTTCAGGTTTAGCAAAAGTCTGACAGAATTCACAGGGTTAAAAAGAAACCCGGGCAGCCAGTCTATTGCACTGTACACTTGCTTAGAAAAGCACAAACAAGTCCTACTGCCCAATGGCATATACAGTGGATTACACTGGCTGTACAGCTGAGAAAAGTACAAATATTTTATTGTGAAGACTCAAAAAGGGTCATGGAAGAACGATTCAAGATCTCCTTACCTTACTAAATTTGTCATTGCAAGAATCTCTGGATCATTTTTGTAAGGTTTAGCCTAAATGTAAAAATTAAAACACAAACACAAATGATCAGAGACAACTACATCATGAGAAATCATTAACAAAACATTATAAGTCCCACAGACAAAAAACAATAGTCCAAAAGGTCAGCAAAATATATTTTAAAACTCATTTTAATACCTAATAAAGCAGTTAATAACCAACGATCACCCAGCTTTCACCGCTTCGTCAAAAATACCTTTGTTTTAGTACATTTAAACAAAAAAACAAAATAATTAAGAGCCATACCTCCTGAGAGTCAAATGGGTTTATCCCCGACTTCATTAGCATATTTGCTAAAACCAGGTATTTCAAGCAAGTTGTTCGTCTGGGACTCCCTGATTCATCATAATTTTTGAAAGCCTCAAAGAAATCAGTGTGGGCTTTCTCAAATTCCCCTTCCCTTAAGTGCATTTTGCCTCCACATTCTGAAAGTCAGAAACAAATGACCTTCTTGTTAGTTATAAAACAGCAAGCATGCTATTTAATACATGTAAATAGTAAAAGCAGTTTGCATCTTGCCAGGGACATTTCTAACAAATTTAAAAATTGCACATATTTATAAAACATTGAACATGCGAGAAAAAGCAGCAACTTCCTTGTTGTGGTACATTTCTTTAAATACACCTGAAACTAAAAATACCACATTACTAGAAGTGTAGGTTTCTTATTTAACACTGCAGCAAATGGCTCTACACTGTAAAAATCTCAACCAACATGACTTGGAGCTAAAAACCAAAACATTTCCTTGAACTTTTAGCCAAAATATTCAGGCAATTTAAGTTTCGAAACAGCACTACAGGACCCCTTTGATTTACTAATAACCAATTTCCGCACCAACAAGGAGTGCACATTTATACTCGTTTGCAACATACAAACATACTTTCACAAAAAAAAATTCCTTCATTGGCGAGCATCCTACTGCAGGAGAACAAATACAATACAATGTGTAGGATAGCGTCAAGCTTCCTAAATCATCCACTATGTATGCGCTACAAATTTTGCTACAAGCACGCACATTTATACATGATTCATGAAATACAAACCTGCTTTGGCCATAATAAGTGTAATTTCATCGCTGATGAGTAGCAAACTGCAGGCAACGGAGCTACGTCAGTATATAGCCTAGGTCTAAGCATCCCATTCTTTACGTAATTAATTTAATTTACTCTTTATTAAAATTTTCTTTAATTTTCTACATTAATAATTAGTTTTATTAAAGAAAACCGTTACATGAATTGCTTGTTAAGTAAGTTTGATTTACTACTTTAAATACCATACCTACTATAGAAATTTCATTTAAGGTCTGGAAAGTGATTTCTTAGGTTAACTTGGCTTTAATGATCAGTAATTAACATAATTAGCAAACACATACAACTGTCCTGTAATGCTTTATAACTACACAAAAGTATGAAAACTGCAATTTTCAGGTATTCAGGATCCATATAATTTCACATTTACACATATTCTCATGGGAATTAATTTTTGATTCATAACTTTTAGCTGAGGAATCTCTGTACTTCCTTTTAGAGCACTATGCAATCTGGATTTGTAATTTCCAACTACTGTAATTACAAAGTTTGCAATGCCACCTACTGGTGTGCAGTGGAATTTCATGCCGTTTGTAAATAACCACATGAAATGATCCTGCATTTTGACACTACAACCTTACACAATGTCAACCAAATACCCTGAATACACAACACATAGAGGGTTCACAGGGAAATCTTTCTCCGGAGCAAAAAAAATGGTACTGATATTGTCCTGTGCTGCATGCAGATCTCTTTACCTCTTATGACACCCATGATCAGTGGATGAGGGATGGCAGACTTAATGTGCAAAGACTGCTCGTACAGTGCCTTCAGTTTCTTGTTGTTCTTCTGTGCAGTGTACATCTGTATTTCAAGAGCATAGATTTCCAACAGCTGTGTGCCTTTCTTCAAATCATCTTCTCCATCGTCCGTCTAAAAAAACACAATGGTACACGAAATCCTAACAAGCAGCATTTATGTGGCTACATGCCAATCTTGCAGAAAGAGCAGAAACATTTTGGTGCAGAATCTGAACTTCCGGTACTCTTTAAGAAAACTGGTTACTTAACACATGTTTAAGAAACACTTATTAGAAAGTTCATTTTTCAAAAGACTGAAGGTATACTGTTAAGTGACTACCCGAACAATTTCACAAACTGAACTGTTAACAAAGGTCAAGTTTTTATAGGTGCACGATCTTTATAATAAAAAACAATGAGATCAACAGAAATTCCATATGTGGTCACTCTTTGAAAAGGTGATTGTAAAAAAGCCATACCCTAAAATCAATATTTTTTGGCAAAAAGAGCCATTTATGCTTAATTTTAAGACTGTTAAGATAAAGATTATACCTGACAAGACTGGTGCAGTTGTCTCAGTATCTTCTGAAGCTTTCCATACTCTTCCCGCTCTAAATACAGCTTTCCAAGCTAAAATAAATAATTCAAAAATTATTGACAGGCATGGAGATTTCATTTCATTTTTCATCTAACTGTACCATCCGAACAGTTAAGTGTGTAATGTCATGCATCTCAAAAAGACACATCTGACTTTTAAATCAAAAGCAGGTGGATTAAAATCTTTTGAAATAGTGGACTCCTGTTTATCTTGGTCTATTTTTCTCAACTTTCTATGTATGCAAGGCCAACTTCAGACAGCGTGGTCTGGTTTTTATGGACAACTGGTCCTTTAAAAACATCACAGCACATTTTTGCATAAAGACCATCTTCCATTCACAGAACAGTATAACAGAACCCCAGACAAGGCCCCTAGACCTTACAGCAAATGAGGAAGACTGTTTTGTTTTCTTTATTGTAGTACTCTTTTCTATTAAAGGACTCTGTAGGTTATTCAACATAAAAACCTGTCATCAGTAGTCAGTATTACTTAAACATTCATTGTATCACTTGATTTCTGTCTGCCCTGCAGTTACCTTTGTGTTTGTTTTAAACCACAGTCTGTCATTTTTTGCATCTTTTAGTGCCTCCAGGGTCGTTTCATAGAATTCCTGTAGCAAGTCCATCTACAAAGGAACCATAATGATTTGTGAGAAAAGAAGGACACAGTTGTGGTATGAGTCAGTCAACACAAGCAAATATAAAAGCAATGAAAAAAAATGTTATACATTTTCTGTTTTTTTTGTGTTGGTATGCTGTATAGATGTCCCAGCTGCAGTCTTACCAATAAATGTTTAACTTCTTCTACCGAGCAATTTACATTACTATTTTAACATAACCGAGACTTACAATTCACAAAGAGTTTACTACTCAAGCATACACGAGACCTGTATGCAGTGTATTTTTCTTAAGGTTGCAGATCACACCTGTTTTGAGGTGGAGATGTAATCAAGGATTGAATTAATAGATTTCTCTGAATAATTCCTTGTGACGGCACTCCGGATGTAGGTGAGTAGCTGTTTGTACCTATTCATCATCTCTGGGTAGTTAGTCTGTAATACAGAGAGAAGACAGCAAAACCATCAACACTAATAAGTGATTTCTTCATCACACGTTGTCACCATACTAAGGAGGAATGAAATCTGCCACTCCCCCTAGTGTTCACTTTAAATGTTTACAGGTTACAATAGTGTTTTAACAATTCAAAAATTAAACTATGAGTGTACTATTAATGCATGACAATCTCACGCTAATAATGTAAGAAATCAAGCTGGGAATTTTAACTGTGGCAAGAAAACAAACATGGTTTATATCAAAAACATGCTGCTATTTGTTATTTTAAACAGCACACTTGGTATAACACTGCTGTTAACTTCATTTACTTAGAAAATAGGGGCTGCAGTGCTACAGCTGCTGATGTTGCTGCAGACCTCTAATGAGTGACTTTCCACGACATAGCACTAAGTTCGAGAGCCACAGAGCTGAGGAGCTCCAAAAACTCCACTGTCAGCCCTTTCCTCTAGCATCAAATTTAACCTCTTCAATGCCAATGCAACACAGCCCAGAACAATCATGTATTTAAGTATTTCATATAACAGCTCTGACGTTATAGCGCAGATGACAAATCTGAAACATTGACTGTGATTAAAAGTTTGAACATGAAAACCCTAGGACTTAGAACAACTTTTCAACACAGAACAAAATGAAGGAAATATCAGGCTCATCCGTAATCTTTATCCAAGTGTCTCCCTGGCCTGAAACTCATTACTTCATATTTGTGTTGTGTCAGCAGCGTGTGACTGCCTCTTACCAGTTTGAAGTTTATTTTAATCATCTGTTTCAGTGCTTTGAACCCCCATTCTCCCTTTTCACCTTCAAGCTCCAAAACCTGCCAGAGAGAAGACAATCAAGCTTTTCAGATGTATATTAGGAAACCGCTGTAAACTGTTTTAAGACAACCAGAAAATTACCCATAGAAGTCAGTACAACAAGTTGGCGATTTTACTCCATCCATACATGAAAGCAGAGCTATATACCTCCTGGTAAGAGTCATAGCATATCAGAGCGTATCCTGAAAACAGATTGCAAAACAGGACTACACCCTGGACAAGAAACTAGCTAGCACATAACAGCAAGAACACACAGTCACAGGAACACTTCAGAGACTTTTACTGCATTCATGAACTTAAAGCCTGATAAATCAGTGTAGTACACCAGAACAGTGTTTAACTGTTAGCTTTTTTCCCACCTGATAGTAATCACTGATTTTCTTCAATGCTGCAGCAGAACTCTCATTACAACACTGCAATTTCAGCCCTGAAACTCACAAACCTTCTGGAAGCTGCTCAAGGCTGCTTTTGGATCATCTTCCTTCAAGGCTTTGGAATTGTAGTACTGGTTCTCCAGATCAACATTGGGCTCAGAGTTGCTGTCTTCTGAGTATTCCTTTAAGAAAGGGAAGAAAAGGCAATTAACAGCCCACAAAATCTATTAAATAAGGCAGTGGATGAGCTCATTTAGAAAACTAGGATGTGCAAAGAACATATTAGGCATTCAATACAGAACTGTGTAGCTCTGTACAGTTGTATAGCTGTATAGCTGAAGTAGTTCAGGTGGGAAGCTGCGTCAGAATACGTAGGCTGCAAAGGAACAAGTAATGGGTTTATTTCATGCTGAAAAGAGAAGAAAGAAAACACAATGTTTCGGCTGTGGAACCTTCTTCGGGTGTAAGAAAGCTAAAGTAAATCAAGCTAAGTAAAACCCTTTCTTACACCCGAAGAAGGCTCCACAGCTGAAACACTGTTTTCTTTCTTCTCTATTCAGCATGGAATAAACCCATAACTTGTTCCTTAACTGTACAGTTGTATAGCTTGATGAACTATACAACATGAAACCAAAGTTTTAAAATTTTTCTTTTACACAAAAAAACAAATTGTGAAGACAAAGTAATAAAGATTAATTATCAGTCATTTTAGGATTTTCTAGAAATTTTTAGCACCTTATAGCAAAAGAGACAGTGCAGAAAACATCACACTACGTTTACAGTCTAAAAGAGTAAAAAATGTTTCATGGCACATTGTTAGCCAAAAAGTGATATAAATGTGCAGGAAAACCAAAAAAAGATGTCTTTAAGAAATACTATATTTAATGCTAAAATAGTAACCTGACAAAATCCATACCATGCAGTACCCGAGTGTTAGATTTTTATAATGTAGAATTGTAAACATTTTGTTTAAAAAAAGCAGAAAGAAAGGCTATTCACTGAGTTGCCAGTAAATAAATGTGAATTTATCAGACTTACTTAAAACCTCAGGCCTTTAAGATATTTTAATCTAAATTAAATTGCAGAACTGCTGAACAAGCCATAGAGTCAAACCTTCACAACAACAACAACAACAACAACAATAATAATAATACAGCAGAAATACTACTATCAGCTTACATGAACTTAAGAATTTTCAAATCTTTGCCATTCATCAACTTAATAAAGAATGTCTATTTAGACACAGTACAACTTGCTACTAAACAGAGAATGTTAACCACGGCTGCGGTGTCTGGTGAAAAGCTGATCTTAAAAGACATTTATCAAAAATCTCTAAACTGAATATATGCAAGGACAGCACAGGTAAAATAATCTGTGATGATAAAGATAATAAAAGTGAGCTAACACTGGTACCGATTAAAAGCTTTGCCCTATCGCTGTTCAACAATTTTAGAACTTAATGCATCCGTGATGTAACTATTATCAGTCCCGACTGAATTGCCTTTAGCCTCAAGCGCGTCTCCTCCCCCGGTGTGTGTTATGCGATAGTCTGTGTCCGTCAGAGTTCGGGTGTTTCTGGGGGTACAGGAGATCGTACGCCCGGAGCCTCCTCCGCTCTGAAGACACAGCTGGGAGGTAAACACAGTATCCGGCCGCTGTGCAATCCGTAGCTGCAGCAACTCCTAACGCACATCCTCCTCGTTTCATCTAGGCTAATTCTGCAGCGCTCAGCAAAAACGCCAGTTTAAAACATTTCTGCCGCAGCCTCAGGACCTCTCTTAGCGGGTTGATCGGGCCCAGGCTGAGCTACCCCTGCACAAGCATTGACAAATGAAGCAGGCCTGTTCGCCTTTACGCACTAAGAACAGCACGAAAGGCGACCGTGCATAAATAAATGCCATATGCAAATCTGGTCCTTTTTAACATTATAGATATTTTAACAAACACTTTGCTTGAGAAGCTATATGGGTTGAAAAAAGTACACCAAACATCATGAACACCCCCATTTCCACAGACAGCAAATAGCCACTAGCGTCCAATCCGAAGTAAAAGCTGACATGATCGTGTTTGCAGTTCATCAACTATTAAAGACCGGAGACCTCTGCAATGGGGGCAAGTCTGTAAATGACAACCTCGAGCAGCATCAAATAACAAGACTCAATTTTTTCATCCCTTACCAGGTCATAATCTTCCTCATCGTCGCACATGAAGTCATCCTCCATGTCAGACATCTTGACTCGGACTCCGGGAGTTCAGACCCAGTCCTTCCCAGCATCCTCCGCGACACCGACTCACTGGTGTGTGGTGCCGGGAAACTCGTAGTGCGCCTGCGCTGGACTTCAGTACAACAACGTCCTTCCGGGTGCCGGTGAGGAATGTTGTTCTTCTTGACTGCCGTAATTGTAAACTACAATTATTTTTAGCACAAGAAATCTATATAATGGCTGTACTGCACGACCAAGTTGAAAAGACGCAAGCTGACCTGTCCTTTATCCTTAGCCGTAATGTTGTTATAATGCTCTCAGGCACTATTCTTTGATCAACAGTAGCTCACCTGTGCTACTAATGTATATTGTGCGGGACATCCATGATCTATTCTATTCTACCGTTACTTGTACAGCATAGATCTTTGAAAACTCTCACATCTATTCACACGAAGAGAATGTATATTCAAACACACAACTCACAACTTCGTATTTGCAGGTTACAGGTCCCCAGGCTAGAATACCTTGTTCATATAATGTAAGTGAAATAATCAGTTTTCCTAACTTGATTGACACATTTTCGTTATCATATTTAAACATATAATAATGTGGATTCCAAGGGTTAAAAAACTCCCATCTAGGGATCTTAATGTGTAGTATTATGCGGATTACCACTCTGTCACAACATGATGAATTGAAGTTTATTAACTGGTTTTCGTAGTTGAAGGAAATTAAATTCAGAAACAAACTATTTAAATTAAAAAGTAAAGAAACGAAATGTTTATATTTTTCGATAACTGTAGGATAAAAATATTAAAAAATGCAAGGGTTTTGCCTCTACCAATTTCTGTACACGTCCATAGTCTAAGTTAAATAACTAGCTACCTAATATACGTTTATATGCTGGCAACATTTTACTGCATGAGGTATTCGGAACATAAAACTGTTCGTGAAGGTGCACTCAGTGTTTCACAAAGGCGCCCGTGGCAATCCAGTAAGCAGAATAAACAAATCTGAAGTAGCAAGCGAGCTGAAAATCAGATTTTTATTTTTTTTCTCCACTCAGATTTCTCTTAGCGACAAAATTCCGAATTCTCTGAGTATTTCGACTCCTCATGGTACATTGAACAGGATTTCCGTGTGCTAACAGTGAGCTGTATCCGGAAGACCTTCGTGTGACTGTCAGCTGATGAAGTGATTTGAAGATCCAAGTATCTTTACTGTAAAATAGAAGTTTCACTTGCTGGCATATTGATTACCTGGATTATTTTCAGTTTCGATATTGATAATATTCGACGTAGTGAACGACTTCTAAAGAAAAAACTTATTATGGCTACAAATGCGCCTGCAAAGCTGCAGGTAAAACCGACTGAAAATGAGAGGTAAGTTAAAGGTATAAAAGATAAAGAACTGCAAATGTATTAATAAAGTAACGTTTAAGTATCGCAAAACAGGAAACGTCTTTATTTTAGTCTTATTCCCTGTTGGATCAAATACTTTTCAAATACCGAACTCAATTTTAAATTGAATACATTTTTCCAATTACAACGAAGTAAGCTTCATTTTGGTTCATCAAGTTTCCACTTTGAAATGCCTTAGCGGTAATACACGTGCTTCAGTAGCTGATCATAGTAAAACATCATGAGAACTCAAGACAAATGAGGGATATTTAAGTTTTTCCCACCTCTATAAACTACTGTCACAAGTCTCGATCTGTTGTTTTGGTGTTGTCCATCATGAAACGTATGTTGCATTTTTATTGCTTCAACTGATCAATAAATTCAAAGATTATTATTGTCCGGATCTTATTTCAGTATTTCTAGCGCTGTGATAGCGACAGTAGGGTTATACTCGAGGAGTTGTCTAGTGCGTGCACTGAGGCATTTACAGTAAGTAGCTCACAACAGTTCTGCAACTTCAAGTAAGCGATCCTCAATGAAAAGTTAAAAAGCAAGAACATCTTGCGCTTCGCGTAAGCCTTTAAGGACAAGGTCCTTGTTATAAACCACACTCCCACTCCAGTTGTTTAGATTTATTCAAAGGCTTTTGCATTTCTACTTATTAAGAGCGACACTGTAAAGGTTTTCCATCAGAAGTACCACGTAACTCACAAAGAAATAACATCAGCGTTCTGCAAGGATATGCGTCTATAACACCTTCAGATCCGTAACAAAATATCTCTGGCCTCTTTAGAGTAGCTTCTTTTTTTTGTTTTTAGAATAGTATTAAGACAGAAAGACCCCTTTGTCTCCCGTGAGCACTCGTTACCGAGGAGAAAGAAAGGTAAGCCATTAAGTTAGCCAGGGAAAGGGATTGCACATTGTGTTCTGTACATAAAAGCTGAGTTAGAATAGGGTTTGTGAAAGAGGAATAAGTGACGAGCAGAAGACACCAACCAAAGCAAATGATCTTCATTGATGCTGACACAGCAGTGGGCAATTCAACATCATCTAAATCATGGGATGTCCTGCTGCAAATGTAACCACTCAAGGTTTTGAATTTTCCACTTCTGTTTCCTGTAGCTGATTTTCTAAACATTGAGCAGTGTGATTGTCAATGTACTTTCTATGAATTGATTCTGTCTTTTTAGGTTCCAGAAATTGAAGGAAAAATTCATAGAGAAATTTGGAGAAGACCCCGTTTTTTATGCACGAGCTCCTGGCCGAGTAAATTTAATTGGTAATCTGTTCTTACTTTGCATTCTTTTTTCTTCATTCTGAAGTGTTTGAAATAACTTAAAACATGACATTATATTTCCAAAAAAACTATAGGGTTACTTATGGAATATATTCAGTTTCCTCTTGTGGAAACATTTTTAATTCTTCTTAATGCTGTAGTCTTATAATTTGACATTAAGTTGTAGCTACAATCTAAAATCCCAATTCTCATAAATATTTTAATAATCAATTACTTGGATATATGGAGAGAACATAATGTAGACCTGCCCTTTTACAAAAATTGCTAACATTTTAAAACTGTTCTATTTTGATTCGTGCTAAAGTCCCTTTATTGTTATAGGAGAACACATTGACTACTGTGGATATGCTGTACTACCCATGGCCATAGAGCAAGATATCCTAGCAGCTGTGTCCCTCAGTAAGACGCAAACAGCCCAGCTGGCGAATTCAAATCCCCTCTACACGTAAGGACATTAGTTACTGGTTAACATACATTAAAATACAAGTCCTTCAATATTTTGAAGAGTGTGTCAGTAAAGAAATACTAAATAAATTTGACATCAGACAATTGGTGTGTGGAAAGTATTTCTACATGTACTTTGTTTCCAGTGACAGATTTTCAGGGTTCATTTAATAACCTAATCATTCTTCGGGACCAAAGAAAAATGGAAATAAGACATTTAAAGAAGCCGTTTTATATGAGAAGACATGGTAAATAGTGTTTGTTTTTCTATGGCTGAATACTTGTTTAGTTTTTGTACTCTGGTAGTGATGTGCAACGCTGGCCCTCCAGTTCCCTCAAGTTTGAGAGGTACCATTCAGTTAACACCTGAGTAAAACCTGGGTAACACAGCTTATTTGACTTATCTACCTGATTGGTGCAGTGACACATTAAAGGCTGAGAAGGAATGAAGTGCCTTCCCTCTGTATTATGCTGTGATACAGACCATGTACTCCATGATCCCGTAGTGCTCGACAGAAGCTACAGATCCATTGTTTACCACAAGATGTCAGTATTTTACCATATGTGAATTCTCACTTTTCACTCCTGCTATTTTTCAGGGACTTCAAAGTGTCGTTTGAAGACGTTCAGATTGACAAGTCTCGGCCTTTATGGTATTACTATTTTCTTTGTGGCCTGAAAGGAATACAGGTGAGAAACATATATACAATATAAATACAATAGATATTTTTACTTCAACAACAACAGGCCATTTTCTTCTATATTCCACACAGGAAAGGTTATGGCATGAGATTATTTCCAATATCATTTTAATGATACATCTGAACAGAACAAGACTGATATGTGCTAATTACACATCTAAAGGGCACTATGCAGTTGCGCTTTGCTTTATATACGATTTTATGTGCTATAAATACATCAAGTAAGTAAAACGTGTAATATCGTACTATAACAGATATGATTTTGGGCTTATTATAGAAAGGCCTTGTTGTATTAAGATGTTATGATTTCTGTTATATGTGGTATTTTTAAATGTTAAGAAATAGTTTAATAAAATGCCCCAAAATGGCATTCCTTTCTGGTAGTGTGTTTGTTCATTCACATATGCGGGCAGTGTATGCCTGTGCTTTCTTAGAGCTATGAAATTAAAGTTACACCTGTGTACTGTACATCACTTAATATGATTGGAGCACATATATATACTGTATATATTGCAAAAAAATTACTGAGGTACAAAATATGTGTAAGCCATTTAACCATTGACAGTTTTTAAAGGAAGTAGATGCATAAAAGCTACAAAATTCCAGCTACTGTGACTGTATTGAGCTAAAGATAGTGACATTTGGAGACGAGTCTGAAATAGCAGGAAATGGGTTAAACTAGCGTGTCTGCAATGAAGTTTAATTTCTGGTTAATATTCCTGTCACTGTCTAAATGTGTTCCTCTGCAGTGATAACATCGACTCGCATGTTCTTGGCATTAGTGTACACTCCACTTTCTCAAATATCAGGGTCACACTACATCTTAAGCAGATAGAGTAACCGTGGTTTATATTTCCTGATTTCTCTTGTTTTTTGTTCTGCGTACCTAATTATCTTATTTCTCTGTGGAAGGAAGAAGGATTAGAGACTAATGCAAAATGCTTTCGTCTTTTTCTGTTACTAATTTTGCAGCCAAAAGGACATCAGGAGGATTAGAACAATATTGTTTGGTTTGGGGATTGTTGAGGAGAAATTCTTCTAAAGTATTAGTGGTCCTCCGAAATAAATGCAATATTTGGTTTGGTTTGGATAAGCTATTCTTTGATACCGAAGGAAAAATAATAACAAGAAAAGGACATAATCCAAACCTTTTCTGTTTTGACGTCTAGCCGACGGACTATTTGAAAACAAGGTCTTGTACTTTCATTTGCTAAAATAAGAAAAAGTTATAAACACGTTAAAAGAGATATCTGTCATGATTTTAAAACGCACAATCGGGAACGTTTTAAATTAAGAGTGAATGAGTTGAGCAGGTTTTATATGGAAAAAAGCTGGCAGAAATGAAATTTAGCAGACTATGATAAACACTTAAAAGTCTGGTGCTGATGGGGTCCGGGGGGATCATCTGTTTATATTAATTTGAGCATGTAAGCCCATTGGGATATAACTACAGCGAGACTTGTCTGGGCTGATTTTCTTCTCTGAAAACTGGAGTCTATTTTTTTCAGGCATTGCGTGATAACTCTGAAAGTCCGATTCACGTTTGAGACAACCCCATGGATCAGGTTCAATTTAAATATATTCCCCACGTGGTTTGAAAACTGCATTGGCTGCCACCCTGTAGGAAAGGGCACAGGCAGCAGCATCATTCTCGGCCACAATCTGCTTCAGTCTCTGGAAAGGGAGTTTGAGAGCGTAGTCAGTAAAAGACTGAATTGCAAGAGGCTGGGTAGAATACGGCCCCCAAGCTTTACATAAGCGGCTAGAAACGCATGCTTTTATTGAAAATGAAAACAACAATAAAAATAGCTCATTTCTTTCCTGCACGCACATAATATATATTTAAAATGTGCTGCATTTTTTCTTTCTTTGTGTTGAATTCGATGCTTTCTGTGTGTGTCCGTGGGTCTGCTTGTATAGTGGGGGGCTATAAAAATTTCAATATGAACCTGTTCTGGAAGCTAACCTACCCTAACAAGGTGCTGAAATGGAGGAAAAAAACACCTTTAAAGATTTCAGTTTAGGTTTTCCTCATAGTATTACAGTGGCTTGCAACAGTATTCAGACCCTTCCTATGGCGTCCCATTTTATGATATTTAAAAAAGTACCATATGCATTTTTTCATGAAGGCTCTAACTGAAGACAGGTTGCATTAAATATCAATAAAGACTAAAGAAAACAAAAATATTTTGATTGCATAAGAATTCAGACGCATGAACGCAGTATTCAGTCGAAGCACCTTCGGCAGCAGTAACATCTGCAAGTCTTCTGGGGTAAATTTGTACCAACTTTGTATACTGACCTTGTGCAGTTTATGCCTATTCCTCTCCTCTTGGCAGATTTGCCTAAACTCTCTCAAGTTGCTTGGGGATAACTTATGGAGCAGTTTTCAAGTCTGTCCACAGATCCTCAATAGGATTCAATTTAGGACTTTGACTGAGCCACTCAAGGACATTCATTTTCTCAAGTCACTCTAGTGTAGCTTTGGCCTTGTGTTTTAAATCATTGTCCTGCTGAAAACTGCTAGTTTGGAGTCTTAAACAGTTTTCTTTAAGTATTTGCCAGGGATTTGCTCCATTTATGTTCCTATCAGAATTGACAAGCTGATAAGCGGCAGAGATATAATTTGATGTAATTCCGCCTCCACCGTGCTTGACTTTAGAGATGGTGTTGGCTGAGTGATGCACTATGTTGGGATCGGATCAGATATAACACTTTGCATTTAGACCAAAAATGTCTAGTTTTGTCCTGTCTGTTCATAAAACCTTTTGTCACATATTTGCAGTATCACTTAGGGGCTGTGTTGGGATTTTAGATGCTTTTTTTCAGTTCCGTACACCTTATTTCTGGCCATTTTCTCTCAGCCACTGAGTTGTGTAACTTTCAAACTCATCATTGGCCTCATGGTGGCATCCCTAACCAGTTTCCTCTTTGTCCAGCTGCTCAGTTTGGAGGGACAGCCTGATCTTGGCAATGTCTGGTTCCTTCCACTTCTTAGTGATCAGCTTCACCATGTTCAAAGTGATATTAGCTTCTTTCAGATGTTTTTATACCCTTCTCTTGATCTTTGTCTTTATAAAACTTTATTCCCGAGCTCCTCAGTCTTCATGGCTAAATCTTGGCTTGAAATTTACTACCTGACTACACCTCACAGAGACAGGTGTATTTATTCCGAAATGACTGAAACTACTTTTATTGCACCCATAGGCCACTCAACTAATAATAAACTCACCTAGATTAGTTTAGGTTCACCATAACAAAAGATTTGAATATTAATGAAAGAAAAAATGGAATGGTTATGACTGCATAGAATGTATTTATTTTCTTGTTTGCTGCAACTGTGTGCAGTAGGTTGTGCATCTATGCAACATTAAGTACTGCTTCAAGGTGCCAAGCGTGCACACTTTAAAGCCACAAAATGTGAGAACAGCACCAGGGTCTGAACACCTTTACAAGGCACTGTCATTTATCAATAATGGAGGTTGTTTTTTTGTGCAGCTTCTCTCCACAGCACTTACAAATCCCCTTTTCTTGGTCTGCAGGAGCACTTCAGCCTCAGCAGTCCTGCAGGGATTAAGTGTGTTGTGGACGGGACCATCCCCCCTAGTTCTGGGCTGTCCAGCTCCAGTGCACTTGTGTGCTGTGCAGGCCTGGTGACACTGGAAGCCAACAAGAAGACTCTTTCCAAGGTAACGTTCAGAAACTGAAGTCTGCCTTATGACTGGGGCTGTCCCTGTTAATCCAAGACAGTACTTCAGACTCAACATAGAATCAGAGTCCTGGAGACAAGCGGTAATAATGTACTGGCTAAAGTACTTGATGGAGATTAAGAGGATTTTGTTAGATGCAGTCATGAGAGTGTGAGTTCAGCAAGTCGTGGGGAAGTGGCTGTTTCACAGAAACAGATTAGAATTTCCATCAGATTTCTTTGAATCCACTCCTGGCTGTGCCTTGTGTATAGCTCTGCAGTCCTGAAGATGTGTTACATTCTGGACACAGGGTGCTGTTTATGTGGAGTTTGTAAATTCTCCCCTGGTTCTAAGGCTTTCCTCCAGATACTTCTGTTTCCTCCCACAATCCAAAGACTGCTAGGTTAATTGTCTTCTCAGAAAATTGGCCCTGGTGTGTCTGTCTGTGCTTTACATCAGACTGGTGTCCCATCCAGGTTGTAGCCCGCCTTGCACCACATGTTTTCTGGGAAAGCCTGCACTTCCCCAGCAACCTTGAATTGGATGGAGAGGCTAGAAAATGGGTGGATAGGCTAATGACCGGTTGTCTTGCGCCAAGCAGTCAGGTGACTGACAGCAGCTGCTTATTCGCTATAGCATTTTGGGGAATGTAGTTCAGACAAGAACTCCCTTTTTTACTGAACTCACTGCCTTCTCACACAGGGCCCAAACTGAATTCTTAACAATCAGTCCTATAAAGGCCTTTTTGAAACATTTCACCCCGGGTTACAGTCTTTTATTATATAAAACTCTAATTCTATTGGCTGTATTCGATGGGGTTCTATAGGAATATTTCAGACCTCTGCAGCAAGAAGTTAAAACTTGCCAACATTAAAAATGTCAACATTACAGCATAGCAATTCATCCATCTGACTGCTTAGTCCAATAGAGGTTCACAGTAAGCAATGAGCACTTGGCAAGATAAGCCCTGAACAGGACTCATCCATCACAGGACACACGGACTCATGCAAGAGACAGTTTAGGGAACTTCATTTAACCTAGACACCATGTCTTTGGTCTGTCACAAACCCGCATGGTCACAAAGAGAACATGCAAGCTCCACACAGAAAGTACCCCAGACCTGAATCGTACTCAGGATGCAGGAGTAATGCATTTCACCGTCCCAGCATGCAGGCTATGTAGTTATCGAGAGTCCCAATATTTATCCAGACCTGTGAAATCATGAAGAAGCTGTGCAAGCCTGGAAGAAGAGACTCAGAATGATGTTAGGTGAATTGAACTGAATTTGCTTAAACTAAATAGAAGAGTATTATTGACAGTGGCGTTCACACAACCCTAAGAAGAAGTCATTACAGAATTACTCCATCCTGATCTTTAGAGGCTCTTGACATTCAAGCGTGACACCAGTAGGAAGCTGTGCCATTCCATGCTAAAGATATAATCAAATCGAGATTATTTAGCTTGTGTATCATAACAGTTCTGCCCAGGCTGTAATTGAAATTAGCGCAGCTTACCACAGTGCCCCTGTGCTCATTTCCCACCCCCAGATAAAATCCCTGTGTTGCAGGACCTTAGTCCGTGCAGATAAACTGCGTAGCATAATTCTTTCATGTTCTGTAGCCATCAAACTTATATGTGATTCATTTCACAAAACTTTGCATTTAGTATTATTCAAATGTCAGAAATGTATACAAAGGCTTTATCTGGCGTTTAATTTTCATTGCCAAAAACTGTTTTATGCAGAACCTAATGACCGTAATAGAGTTAATGTAATCTTGTTTTTGACAGTTACTTAAACATTGCCAGAACCTTTTATAATTTTCCAGCATGGCATTTGGCAGAGCAGTTCCTGTGTACTTTTCACAGCATGTTTCTTGATTTTTATATTCCTCTAAATGTGTTTTTCAATTAAGTGCTCACGAAAGGCTGCTGCCTCTCTGCAGACCTGGGCCAGCTCTTGCCTGGGGTCATATCTGAGCAGAGTCCTGCTGCGTTTGCACCTGAACTTGCTGCAGATGCGTGATGTGGATAGCTGTTAAGTTAATGACATGTTTCATTTTTATGTTTTTTATAATTCAAAATCAAGTGCTTTTATATGCCAGGGCTAGAATTCGTGAGAGCGGTACAAACATTTATGCATTTTGTCTGGCCCACTTGGCTAAGATCACCAGTCCAAGGGTCTCGTCAGGCTGCATCTTGAGGGTAGTTTGTTGCAAACACCCACCACTCTTTGTATAAAGAAGGGCATCCTCTTGACAAGAGCAAGTGCCACTCCTGCACTGAGTTGAAGGACAGAGGACACACACATACTCTCACAGCACTTCCCTCTTGCTTTCTGTCTGATTGGAGCTGGTGGTGAAAACTCAGCAAAGGGACAGACAGATTTCACCAATGCCCACACTCCACAATGCATCATCTTTTGGAGCACACGAAAATGTATGACTCTGTTTTGTAATTATTGACATTTACAAGTCATAATGAACATTTTTCTTTACTGGCAGTACGTCAGTGGTATGAATTATTTCCCTTCTTACGTGTGAATAAATTATATTCGTAAGAGCAGACTTTTGTTCCTTCTGAATTGTATTTCAAAACTCATTTTTATAGTTCCACCCAGAGCAGGAGGTATACTCATTAGAACACAAAAGCATTTATTCTGAAAAGGAGGAAGGTTATACTTAAGTATATCATTGTTTTGTGTTTAGGAGCTGAGGCAACAGTTTTCAAAGACACAAATGCAGTAAACACATTACCGCAATGAAATGTCCCTTCTTGCCAAAGTAAACCGTATGTTCAGATAACATTATATGACAAACCCATTGTTTTGATTTTGTGCTGACATTAAAATGGGTACTTAACAGCATCAAGCTGTTTTGTTTTGTTTTCATTTAATGTTTTTCTCTTTTCTACTCAAAAACTGTTCGAAATAAAGAGCAGATGTTAAGTGCAATGCTTGGGTCACATCTTCTGCACAGACCTCGGCGATCTGGGACAGTCTCTCTCAACAAATACTGCAGTAGCTCAAGGCTGTGTCTAGCTTCAAGCCTCTCGCCATTGAGAAGGCTGATTTAATTTCTATAAATGGCATTAGCTCAGAAAAGAAAACTGTGACTGAAAGCAGTTCACACAATTCAAGTTACTGCAAAGCAGAAAAATGAGTGTAAGTGAGACACCAGGCTGTCAAAAACTTAACTGAACTCATTCTTTTGCCTGCTAAGAAAACAGAGTTTCAGAAAAAGCACCATTTCAGCCACTCTGTCTTTTGTCAGGTTGTTTTTTTTTACTCTCATATGTATATTTGACAAATAAGAAATTAAAGTGATTTACTGTATACTTTGGTGTCACACCTTGAGTTTCTCTGTTGACCACTAAATAGGTCTGGAGACAGAACTCATTCTGATATATGTATTTTTGCATGAATATATGATGCTAGCATGTTGGTGTGCAAATACATTTTTGTACAAGTTTGGAATTTGATCGCTGGGATGTCCCATTGCAGATTTTTCTTAAAGAAAAATTTGGGGTCTGTTGCTTGTGTTGCTATATGAAATATAACTGCTGGAGACCTGGGTACCATCTAACCACTGGTATATTTCAGAAGTTAAATCCAGGGAACCAAAATGGTGCAGACAACCATATCAATTTTAAGAGGCATATTTAGGATTAGGTTTATGCTTTGTGACAAGCAACAAACAATTAATTGAAAACCTTCAGCTATGTGAATTAATTAAATCTGACTTACTTAGAAATGTCCAACTGGCTACGTTTCTTCATTAGACTGAACTCTTTTCATTTCATTAAGCTAGGTAAGCTTTAAATTTAGAAACAATTTTAGCATCTGTTCTTTAAAATCGGTAATTGATTAATACTGCGGAGTTTCACAGCATCATCCCAAAATAAGACGCTACGAGCTCAGTAGTAGGGTCAGAGAGAAGCTTAAATCCTGTGAATGGCAGTGTCTGATGCGTAGCCTGGAGCTGCCTGATGTGGCACTTGGATCAATGGGTTACATTGTCCAAATGAGTGATAACAGCCTTTTAGTGGTTCTTAATTTCTTAAAATTAATGCTGCTGCATTTCAACTCTTTAACAAATAAACAGACCTGATAAGTAAGGGTACGTTAAGAATTAAAATTAAAAATGAATGGTCTGGAGAGCTGAAAGAGACAGTGTCCTTTGGATATATGCCCCGAAAACCCCACACATCGCCTTGGTTCAATCATACTTCTGGTGAGAGGCTCTCAGCACCTTTCCAGCTGGACAAATTTAGTATCAGGCAAAGCTTTGACAAATCTGTCTGAAACATCCTCAGCACAGCTAGTCCTCCTCTTGGCAGCCCCTCCAGCAGATGATATAGGAATTTCAGACGGCCTGAGAAGTTCCAGACAGTGCTGTGTGTTTTTCCTGCTTTTACAGAAATTAAGCATCCCAATCTGAAGGGGCTTTTCATGACATTTATTATAAGATGAATGTTCATCTCAGTTGCCGTGTGATTTTTTTCCCTCTCCATGAGGTAATCCAGTGTAACAATTTGCTAATTTGAATTATTGTGTTAACTCCAGTGTCACAGCTGAGAGGTTTTGAATGTGATGTTTTTTCCCCCCAATGAGTTAGGAAGCTCTGCTGTATGAAGACAGAAGGACAGCTGGGCAGACTGTCAGCTGTTTCAAGAACCTGCCCCAAAACAGCTTTGCAGACTTGATCCTTGGCCTTTGCAATCTGCACAATTATGCTGTTTCACTGAGGGAGACCTCATTACAACTTAATTTGTTAAAGTAGTGATGGTTCAAGGGCCTTCTCACATATGGTTAGTTTCTTAAGAACCACACTTAGTTTACCAGGAATTATGACCCTTGAGAACAGCCGGGGAAAATAACTATTTCTTTTGCAATCAAAGGAACTCACTTCGTTCACTTTGAAGGGAACTCTGTGCTTTTTCATGGTTCATTTTTTTCTGAACTATACTTTTTAATACAATAAAATAATCTATTATGTTTTATATTACAATTCTATCGATATTTATATTAACTGAATAAATAGTTTATCCCACGTGTTTATGTATAACAGAAATTCTGTAGAGTTTTTTTTTCACATTTAATGCAAAAGAGATTTTAAATATCACTGCACCTGGGAAGCAGTAAGAAAGACTTGTTACTGTACAGTAGGAGGTTGAGAGAGAAAGGGCAGTTTGATCGCAGGTCACTCTGACAAGAAGGTAGGTCTGCAGAATCAGGACATAAGAACACAATGAGGCATCAATTTGCTTAAATGGTTCTTTGAATATTAGTAGCTTATTGTTCCCAAAATCTTAGGGATATCTTGATCTAATATCTTGTGAGTAAGCAGCATTATGATAGTGGAAGGATGGAGGAGCTCTTAACAGATACAAGGTACCAAGGGTACTGATCATTTCTCAAGGAGACAAAAAACATTGAAGCAAACCTACTGTGCAACTTGGGGAGGTTCTATAGAAGGCTATAGAAGGCTGTGATTTTCTCTCTGTATCTGAAATCTTGTTACTTGTATGTTGATGAAATATACTTAGCATTGCTTGTTGAAGAATGCTTAGCCCTCTTTTAAGTGTACATTCTAGGAAGTGGCATTCAAGATATGGAGAGCAGTGCAACTCTGTAGACTTACTGTATGTGTGGTTATGCACATGTCACAGGATGGACATTCATTTTGTGCAATTGGTTTTCACACACACATACTGTATATATACAGTAGTATTCTCAAAACTAGGTTTTTGTAGGTGCTTTTTGAGAATACATATCCACTTTTTTCAACAAGAAATTATGTAAATGAAATGATGCAATTATAAAAACTGCAGATGTTGCCTGTTTAACACATCCTCAGCTCAGCAACTTGTCACCTGTGGACTCGCAGCTCCTTCTTGCAAAGCTGTACATCTGCATTGGTGCTTTGTGAAAGTATACTGGCTCATGCTTCCATAATCACAGACAGTATTCCTCTCCGTGTTCGCAGGAGGCTATCAACAAATCAAACCGTCAGGAAGGTTTTGAAGCAGTACCACAGCATTCTTCTGGGTAAACAGTAGTTCAATGAAGTTAAACAAAGTGTGGTTAAAAATGTAGCAGAACAGTTTAGAGGGAGTCCTCAAGATGAATGAGAAAATGATAACGTAGCGTAGCCTGTCTAAATTAGTTCTGCCATGTCTGACATTTAAACCAAGGCTACTGATTGTTTGGATAAACTGAAGGTACTCATGTACCTTTTTCATTTTTTAATTATGTGCTGTAGGTAAAAGAGCACATTTTGTGCAAAGTGTAATAAGAAAAATATTATTATACAAATTATATTCTATTAGTGATGCAGCTCAAGCATATGGCAGAGATTTAATCATGGCTATAGTAAACAAGTATTTGGCAGTGATCCATCAGTATAGTATAACTATGGTTTATTTACTGCCAGGTTTCTCAAAGGCAGCACGTCTGAGTATGGACTGTATTTTTATAGAAGGGAACTGATATTGCATGAATGCACACATGCTTGTTTCAGGTGTTCATGTTTTCTTTTTTAATCATCTCATACTAGTCTGAGCTAATGAGTTCAATACTGAAAGATGAGAGGCCCAGATGTAGGTCTATTTATTTTGATTTAAAGACAAAACAGCATATTTTTCTTAATGAATAAGTGATTTAAAAATAGCTGTCTACCTTTGCACTATCATGTGGCTCTGTTTAGAAGAACATCTGTTCTTAGCCTTTAAAAGGTTCCATATTTTAAAATAATGCAGGTGCTTATTCTGTTAAAGGGGGTCTTGGCCTTTCTGGGCAGGCATAACCCCCCCTTCAATAAAAAACCTAAAATAAAATCAAAATGTACAATTATTATATAAATAAAAGCAATTGACAACTTTGACATTTTCACAGCTTTACAGCAAGCCAACAGATTCACCCCTAGGCTTTGGCAAAGCCAACCCAATTACTTACCATTTTCCTAAGATTTTCATAGGTGTTGATTTTACACTGTATTAGCAATGGGGAGAAATGGTTGTGTTTGTTTCTAGAGATCACCTAGTTGAACACCACTTTTCTGTGTCATATTGTTCTGCCGAGCACACTATAGAAGAGAATGTCCTCGGGTGTCTGTGCTTGAGCAAGGTAGGAGATGTACTAGTTCAGTTTGTCCTTTCAGTATCATAGGTCTGCAGTATCGTACAGGCTAGGTCTGTGGGTGTTGTATGTGCTCAAACACCCCATTATTACTGATCATAATATTGTAAAAGCAGGGGAAAGTGGTTTACTTTGTTCCTACAGTATCTGGGAATTACTGTAGGATTGCGCTTACAGAACAATGGATATTTTTATGTTGTGTTCTTGACTCTGTAGTCTACTTACCTGTCAGTTAATTATGATTGAGCTGATTTATCCTTTAACGGCTTGAATCATCAGTAACTGCTGTTTGATTAGAAAAGGTGTCTGCGCCGGCCAATAAGCAAGCTTTAAAAGCTATAGATTACTGAAATGGAAGCATTTGTAATCCATCCCATCCATCCATCTTCTAACTTCTTCATCCAATTCAGGGTTGCGGAAGAGCCGGAGCCTATCCCGGCAACCAATGGGTAGGATACACCCTGGATAAGATGCCAGTCCATCACTGGACAGACACACAGACACTGACACACTCACACCAGGACCAATTTTCCCAGAAGCCAATTAACCAGCATGTCTTTGGACTGTGAGAGCAAACCAGAGCACATGGAGGAAACCCACACGAAGACAGGGAGATCTGGAATGGATCCCAGGGAACCCAGCACTGCGAGGCAGCAATGCTGAACACTGCACCGACATGCTGCCCACATTAAACAAAAAACAATCCCTATTAAAAAAAACACAAACCCCAGTATCTGCACTTAAATTGACCTCTGATAGTAACAGAAAGCGATCTGTCAGTGAGTGAAAAGTGTTGAAGTAACAGTACCAGAGTAAAACCTATTAAAGGCCGGACATTTCAAGAAAAGTGGACATTAGCTTTCCCTTGATACATGTTTATTGATAAGAAGAGAACACTTGTTTGCTAAAATGTGAAAGGTCTTGATGGAGTTTTCAACAGAGGCAGAACCTGAAGGGATTTGACACGAAAGTACAAACAATCCGACTGTCACCACAAAGCAAGCTTTTATCACATAATAAAGAAGACTTCTGTAAAAAAGTGTGTGCAGTGATGTATTCCACCAAGAAAAATTAAATGTTCAGTGTCAAATAATTCCCAGAGATCCTGTTTCACTGAACATTGAAGACATCTTAATTAACTTCAATACTGGGATTGCAATGTAAAGGAACTTGTTTTCCTTGTTGTGTTTATATTGTTAACAACGCTTTCATCAATTAATGAAATTCTTTATTCACGTTAAAGGGGAACTGCAATGCTATTTTTAGATTTGGGGTTAGAAAGTATCAGCATTGATGTGTGCATTTCAAACCACAATGAAAGTAAAATATACCCAGTAAAGTGTAAAACCTGCATTTACATCACAAAATACATGAACTTTTCAGGTATGCACAACACCATATTGCCCTCACTGCGATTTGGAATGAGGCAACAGAGCTTCCAGTGAGGTGATGCAGCCCTATTACAGTACATTGTAAACAAGCAGGCTTGTCAATACAGCTCTTTTAATCCAATAGAAATGTTGCTCTCGACTTTGAGACGGCTTTGCTGACAAATACAACTTACTTGTTAACTCTGCATGCAGATCACATTGGAACATTTCTGAGGTTAAATGTCTGCTGCACATTCTGTCCTTACTGTACCTGCTAATATATCGCATTACATTAGTCATTACAGTGACTAGTGAGCAGGAAGGGACGGCTTACGTCACAGTTCTTGCAAACTCTCGCTCTCACCTGGCGAGACCATACAGTACCTTCACAAAGTTCACAATGTTGTGCTTAAATTGGAACCTGTACAATTTTGCAATTTATTTTATTACTGACACTTAATAACCTCTCTAAGAAATTGAGGCTGCAGTTCCCCTTTAAGATGCGAGAGAGGAAGAGGAATGCTTCGTTAATGTGATTCCGATTCAAGAAAGGCACCTCCAAGGATTTTGAAAAGTTGGCGCCTATGAACAGTTTAATGCATTTAGACCAACAAACTATTTTTAAGTGCCTGAATATCCACAGCTGTTTGTTTTACCCTTAATAGGTTGTTCCTGCTTTGTCTGTTTTTCCTTGAAGGAAAAAATGGTGGAAAATTTTGTGCTGGAACACAACTATAGGCTTGGCTCTTGTGTTCAAACAAATGTTTGGAAATTCCTGCTGCATGGTCCATAACTCACAGACAAGACAGGCCATAGGCCTTGAAAACATAGGGAAGTATTCAAATTCGGAAACCACTGAGAGATCAGAGCTGATAAGCCTAGTTGCTGTACAGGTCGTTCTGAACCCAATTGCATTCAGTGGCTAAACTCTATATTTTTCATTTTGATATAAGTCTGTGTTCTGTGAAAGTGAAAACCACGATGCGAATAAATCACTGAAGGAGATTGCATTCTTGTTGCCATATCAATATACAGTAAAATAAAACGGAGTGCTTGTTTATAAATTCCAAAAAAAAAACCCTGAGTGCAGAAAGTACTGATTATAGATTTCTGACTGAACCCCAGGTCAGCTTGGTTTATGCCATTTTCATCACATTGGTAAGGTCTGTAAGACTGACTCTGGTCTCATTCAGGTGCATTCATCTGCAGAGGATATTAATACCCAACAGCTGCTTCACAACTGCTGTTTTATGAGTGTGCACATTTTCACTCACGACTTGGGGTAAAAAAGAGAGAACACTATTATAGAGAAACTCCAGCCTGGTAACCTAAAATAGAAATCAAGAGTTTTACAATCTGTAAAGATTTAAAAAGGCTACTGAGAAGAGGTCTTACAAATATTTCTGGGATCCTTTCCCACCATTGCTGTAATTCCAGCATGATTAACCAGTTGTTAAGCTGGCCATGTTTATTCCTACATTTGTGTAGGAGGCAGGGAAATTTAAAGCTGTATGTGTGGTAATCAAAGACCTTAATCTTTTATGATTCAGACGGGAGACATAGGGTTTCAAGAAAGTTAAAGAGGAGATAACATCAGGCCACAATTTTTGTGGTTATGATGACATGCAGATAATTCTTGACAAACATGTCCCTGCTTCTGATGAAAATAAGTGCCATTACCATATAAAACACATGTGAAATTCAGCAAATTGGAACTTAGCATGCAAACTGTAAGCAGATGGGGATGTTAATTAGTCTCATGTTTAATTGACGTGTGCAGCCTTTTACATTGTACAGCTACACTGCCTGCTTCAGTTTTATAAGTATCTAGTGAAGTCTGCTTTTGATTTGATTTTTTTTTAATGGGGAAAAAGTATAAAAGGACAATATATAATAGTTCTAAGGCATAAAAAGTTGTGTTCTGTGATTATTAAATGACTGACACCACTGCGTATGCACAAATGTGCATGATGCAGCTGAGGAAATATGCAGATTTTAAAGGCAAAATAAGAATATTAAATAAGATATTTATCCAATTATATTGTAAAGAGTTTTTTATCATCCTTCAGTGGTAGGTATTAGAACTAGCAGATCATTGAAGCTGGAAAATATTTCTCATGTATGCTTATTAGAAAAGGAAGTTTTGGGTGGGGTGTGCAGTGGGTGGGGCAAGAATGACACTAAATGAGTGAGAAAGGCTGCAGTGTGAGTCAGGTGGCAGATTTCCATCTGTTCCCTTCATTGGCCACAGATGCTCCTCGTATCCACAGAAAGTGTCAGTCGTACATATTCCCGATGGCCGGTCCAGTGACTGGCTCTAGGCTGTGTTCACATGGAACTGAGAGGTACAGTAGGGCTGTGCTGGGGCTACCTTGACACAAGGGGCCATATTCCTCACAGGGGGAAGAGCTCAGACTTGTCAGCCGGGCTTTGTTAGCACAGAGCTAGGATGAAGAAGGGATTCCATTACACTGAATAGCCAGGATTAGGAGCTTCCACTGTAAGACATGACTTTAAAGTCTTTAACCCACCTCTTATCTGCTGTGGGAGTTGATCCGAACCTTCACAGCAGATCCCTCGGATCTGAGGCCGTGTGATGGAGATCCTCAGATGTGCAGAAAGTTTGGACTCTTGTGTCCTGCTACAACAATCATTTCATACTAATTCAGGACCTTTGTTTTAACTATCCATCAAAAGCAACTGTATAATTTCCAAATCATTATTGCTGTGACTGTTTATATGCAATTTTATAGTCAAGCTCATTTTCTATCTCAGGCTGTGGCCTCTTCTGCTGGCTTGAATTGTGTGAGGTCCATCAGGCTCTTCATGTGCAGGAGTATTTATCATTCCGCCTTCCATTTAACTCTCCCAGAGACATTTCTTACAGCTTTGTTGTCCATTTTCTAATATCAGTCATAAGCCTGATCTGCTAGTTAGGGAGGCCAGATTGTGCAAGCTCAGGGGGAGATTTAGCCAGGACACCAGGTTAACCCCCCTACACTAATAGGCAATAGGATCTTTAAAGTCGTCAGTACCACAGTTTAACGTCTCATTTGAAAAACAGAGTGTCCCCGGTCACCAGAGTGGGACATTGGTTAAGAAATTATGATCTGAACTCTGATTCCCTCCTTGAGGGGAAACCTAACACTTAACTTGACAGAATTTAATAGGTTTCTTCTTCCCATAATCTTGTTTGTTCAGGTCTTCACTAATCAATTTTGTATGTTTTCAATACAGCAGGTTTGTGCAATTATTGCATTTACAGCCACCATTACAGCCACTGCATTAAAGGGGAACTGCAAAGCTATTTTCACATTTCGGGGTTAGAAAGAATCAGCATTGATGAGTGCATTTCAAACTGCAACAAAAGTAAAATGTACATAGTAACTTGTAAAAACTGCAATTTACATCACTAAATAGAAGAAATTTCCTGGTATGCGCAGCACTATATTTTGCGATTCAGGACAAGGCAACAAAACTTCTGGTGATGTGTTCAGCCCTCTGACATTGTAAACACGCAGACTTCTGAATACATCGCTTTTAGTCCAATAGAAATTTTGCTTTAGATTTTGAGACGGTTTTGCAGACAAATACTGCTTACTTCTTAACAGATGATGTTGGAACATTTTCTGCGGTGAAATGTCTGCTGCACAGGCTGTACTTATTCGCTCATACATCCCATTAAATTATTCATTACGGAGACTAGAGAGCAGGAAGGGCTGCTTCATGTCGCAGTTCATGGTAACTCAAATGTGAGTTTGTGACAACATGGCGACTTCCAGTACTTTCACAAAGATCATGATTTTGTGCTCAATTCGAAATGTGTAAATTGTTTCTTTAATGTAAATTAATTTAATTTGTTACTGAGATTTAATAACAGCTCTCATCTGCCTTGCATCCCATCCTCTCTTTATTTTTCAGGTGGAGCTGGCAGAGATCTGCGCGCGCTGTGAGCGATACATTGGCACGGAGGGTGGCGGGATGGATCAGTCCATTTCCTTCCTCGCAGAGCAGGGGACTGTACGTAGCTTTACTGCTGCCGAGAAAGTGAAAAACCTGAAAACCGCATCCCTGTCACACTCAACTAAACTGACAAAAATACACGCAAATAATCCATCTTGGTTAATCACTTTGTATGCATCACGATTTCCGTAAAAACTATATATGCAATTGTGTGTGTATATAGATAATTAGTAAAGGATATGCTGAAAATGTACATACATACTCATCACCAATGCCATTTTTAATTTTTTTTCTTTAATTTTTTGCAGGCGAAACTAATTGAGTTCAACCCCCTGAGGGCGACTGATGTGAGACTCCCAGCTGGGGCCGTTTTCGTGATCGCTAATTGTTGTGTTGAAATGAACAAGGCTGCAACTTCTCATTTCAACATCAGGGTTGTGGAGTGCCGAATAGCTGCAAAGGTATGCTGTGCTCCTAATCAAATCCGAATGACATCATTCTGCAGAGATGCCCTCTCCACAGTATCCACACAAAGTCTTTGTGAGCGAGACTGGAGCTGTTAGTAATTGAGCAAATTAGCAGAAGTGGGGTATACTGTGGGTTTGGGAGGTTGAGCCTGGAGTTCTTGCACGAGATTTGATTTGTATTTTTCAGACACTCCTTCTTAATGTTAGAATCTGCCATGTGATATCCTATATGTGGTGCACTTTTGACCATGAGTGCAGGGTAATGGTTTTCAGATTCTTCAAGGTGGCCTGAATCAGTGCCAGACTTGCAAATGGAAAGGAAAACAAAGCTTCACTGCCCTCTGTTCCTACTTAGTTAAATGTAAGTTGATTATACAGATTCTGAATATTTTATAAGTCACGCTTTTTCATGTGAGATTCATATTATGCTGCAGACAGTGTACACTTGAGTGTTTTTGTTTTGTAACAGGCACTCTTTATGTAATACCATTTCAGGAAAATCAGTAAGTAGTCTTAGAAGGTTTTAAGGATATCAAAAAAAGATGTAACCTTTACTAGCCTTTTTTTAAAATCCTTCTTAACGTCTTTATTGAGAAAGAATTCAAGTAATTTTCATCAGCAGGACTATTTATTTAATCAGTTGTTAGACATTAGCCTGAATACTTTGCTTGTTAAATTGGGTGTTTTCCACAATATGACACGCACTGCTTTATTACTGGATTGTTTAATATCCACCTGGAGTTTTTATGACTAATGTATTACTACTTAACCAGAATGTCTTTGCTTGCTCATTTCACATCTCTGACCACTACTTTCCATTTTGGTCTGTTTTTATCTGACATCTCCTTTCTCACTAATGGTATTTCTCAATAAACAAAGTACAGTAATCTGTCATTACAGGGCATGGCTCTACTAAGCCGTTTATTTAGAGATCAGTGGAATATTTGCAATAATGGACTCTAAAGTGTAGGAAATTCCATCTGCTGTTCAGCTAACAATAACTAACAATAACAGTTTATGTGTTTGATAGCTTCCCAAAAGGGTGTTGTCAATATAGACATATAGAATGTTTATTGTTTCAGCTTTTTAGGTGATAATGGGACATGGGACCCAGGTGCTTCTAATTAGCTTCTCCTTTCTGTTCTCCACTGTAAAACATGAAAGCTACAGAAATACTAAATTGCATGCAAAAACAAAAACTAGTGATTGTAATGTAATTAGGGTTTTAAGAACATAAAAACAGTTACAAACAAGATATAAGTGATCCAGAGGATCTAATCCAGCTCTTTTCTTACTGAAGCCAAAGCATACAAGAAGTACCTCTTATTTTGAATCCATTGCCCTTCTCACTGTCGCCCCCACAGAACACCCACGATTCTACTGAGCTTGCAGATTGTTCCAGGTTATACTGAAGCCTTTATGTCCACCTGTTGCACTGATAGACACATTGTACCATATGTATTCAGATTCTTCAGAACCTCAGAAGCTGTGTGTGGATGTAAATATACCTGTTGACTCAGTGGCTCAAATGGTAGGGCACTGTGTCTGTCCCTCTCCTGCCTGGCCATCAGGAATCATGGACAGGTTGTTCATTGAGGAGATCACCCTGGACTGGCTATGTTTGGAAACATTTTTTTTTTCATTTTAAACCCTTAGGTTCTACACACATCACCTATACAAGATCTAGATATGAGTAAAATACAAAAAATAAAGAAAGAAGGAGGTTTTTAGCTCCGGTTAGAACAGTGCTGTTCAGCTTCTTGCCGTGATCGAGAGATTTCTCTTACTGAACTTTGGTAGAACAAAAAAATCATTATTATGCTGTACTGGAAAAGAAAGGTCCAGAGAATGTTGTCCTCACAGAAATGATGTGTCCAATAGTTTTGGCCATTGTACCTAACTATTAAATAATATTAGCTTTAGCGTCTTTTGAAAATACATTTAATGTGCTCCATTATCTTTATGAAGTAAATGTAAATATTTATCTGATGAAAAGGACTAGTTTACTAAACCTAAAACCATGGAGAGAAAATGAAGCTTAATTAACTTCACTTTAAATTATATTCCCCTAATAGACAGCTGTAATTAACCTTAGTCTAGTAGCCTTGGAACCTGCACTTTTATTACAGTTCAGTAACCTCTCTTTCTGTCTGCTAGGATATGAGTAGGTCTCAACTCCAAGGGAGCACCACACAGCACTCCAAATATCTAAAGCATATTATTATTCTACAATTTTTAGAACATCTAATTAAGCATTTTAGGCATTAAAGGTTACTGATTAAACTTGAAGAAATGTTTACGCTCTTAAAAATAACTGTCCTTTATACTGACAATTTTACGGGAATCCTTTCTGTCTTCTAAATTCAACAGGAATGTGTAGGGACTTTTTTAGTCTATTTTAGCATGCTTAATGCAGGGTGTGTTTTCTGCACTTCAAATAGTTCAGCAGTGCAGAAAAGAAATATAATGTGAAGATGTTGTAAAACAACTGGTCTGAGTTTAATATGTTAATGAGGTCCCCATGGAGCCACTGAGAAGTGATGAAGGAGAAGTCTTGGTGTAGATGTCTTCAAACTTGTGGGGAAAAATCCAACAGGTTGAATGTGTAATCTAAATCTTTCTGTAGATTTTGGCAAGTCTGTCATCATACTAACCACCACTGGGAAACTGTATTTTTTTCAATCTGTTTTGTAGCAAACTGAATCATAATTCCTCACAGCATTATAATTGAGATAGAGAAAAAGAATATAATTATAATCATAAAACAATTATATTTAACATAAAAATGGTACTTAGCCAGCACTTTGAAGTCCTGCAGTGATGTATTCTGCATTAGACATGTTGAATGGTTAATAATTTGTCAAATTAAAATTGCATCACAGGGTCAACCAATAACTGTTTTGAAGCAAAAGCTGAGCACTGATGTTGACAATGCTCAGCTTTTGCTTGATTCTGTCTGGTCTGTATCTGGACTTGCTCCTTTTCAACATTTCTACTTTTGCTGCTCACAAAATAATCTTATCAAAAACCACCTGGAGGATTTACGTCAACGTGGGTATCGCAATCCTCTTAACTAGCCAAAATGCGAGCACCTGCCATTTTAAAAAAAACGTTATTCGCCTTTTAAAACTTTTCAAAGGCTCAAGACGCATGTCTCTCACTGTGACCAAAACTAAAGGCAGCTTTAATTTTAGGACTTTAATAGACTTGAGATGGAGAAACTCCCCAAGAAACTGGTAAATAAACTTTTGACTTTGAAAGGTAAGTGTTTCAGTATGGTGTTCTGTAATACAAACGTTGAAAAGGAACAACGTAAGTCTGGCCATATCGGTATCCAGCTTCCCCTAGCAGCAGGCATAACTGTCAGAGCCCTGCCCGTGTGGGGGGGGGCCTGAGCTGCCCTGATGTCTCTGGATGGCTGCAGTGACCACCGCTGGGCGCCTGCGGGCGAGAGCGGCGCTGCTCCTCCGTTTGAAGCTCCGTGTGCTGCGGGCGCGGCGGGACCGGCAGTGTGAGAGATGGCGGAGAGGTGTGATGGTGCACGCTGCCGGAGGGAGGCCGACAGGTTGCTCACATTAGTAACACAGGGCTGACAAGTACAGTACCAGGCGATTTTCAATTGTTCAGTCACAGCAAGCATTAAAAAGAGCGTTGCGGACGTGCTTGGTTTTACGTCGCTAGTCGGATATTATCAGACATTTTGTTGCGTTTTTTTTTCTCTAAATACTTGATGGAAGATTAACAGGCTGAATGGTTCAGAAAGGATAATTGACTTCATTGGAGACAGTCTCCATGGTCTTGGTGTGTGATTATTTATGTTGCCACAGATCAGTGGTAGTGGGTGCCAGAGATAGGCAGCCACTGCGTATACCAGCTTTCAACCAAGAATGTGTCTGCAGCTTTCTCTCAATATGTCTTACCATACCACATCCTTGAGGCCAGACTTCAGTCAAGAGGAGACTGTGACAGCCTGAGATAACATGCACATCCAGCTTGGTGAAACAAACAATTGACTGTCCTGTGGTGTAGCTGGCTAGTCTGCTACAGCGTTAAGAACTTGTGAATGCATTACACCTCAGGTTAGACGATATGTTCATAGGAATTGTCTACATGCATTCTGAAATCTAATCTGATATGTTGTCACTAAATTTAGCACACAAAAACTTAGTGCTAGTGTTAAAAGTTAGTAGTAAAAAAGTGCTAAAAGTCAGAAGTTGTCTAGTTTTTCAGTGTAGTAATTTGCAGCATCTCATTTAAGTTTTATTTACTTTCAGCATAACTTAATCATTATAGTGACTGTAAGAGAAATGTAACACTGCATGAAACAAAATGTGAGACTTTTAGTTAAGGATATTTTACTGTATATGATATTTTTAGGATCCATTTTTAAATAGCCAGTTTTTTAAGAATAGATTTTAGTACTTTAATATAGAACTAATTTTGCACTCAAGCATTACAAAATGAGTACAGTATTTTTTTTTATTTCTGAGGAATGTATGTTTTCTGCCATGCTACTCAGACATAGCCACATGTAATTAGTTTGATTGTTGTTGTTTAATTTTATTTAGAAAGCTATTTTGGGGGATTTAGACTAAGACAAGAAAATAAATTGTTAGTTTCAAACTGAAATGTTGGTCATTCTACATAGGATCAAGTTCTACTGGGTTTTGGAATTCTAAAAAAATACATCCAAATGCTGCATGCAACCAGCAGAGGGAATTCTATGAACCACAGGATATTTCCTAACAAAGAATTTTCATCTAAACATATTGGACAAAGAGAAGTAGAAAAATGTGCTGTTTTGCTTTCTTTCTGTAGCTTTTTTGAAGATTAATTTTGCATTGTTTAGCCAGAGTGTCTGGCCTGTTTTGATATGTTTTCATTGGGTGAACCAGTCACCTCAAATGAATTTTTGACATGGAATTCTTCCTGTCTTATCTCTTGACGAATCTTATTTGTCCTTCAAAGTAAATGAAGACCTTATTTGGGAATGCAAATGTATTTTTTTACATTTTTTTGTAACCCACATAATAAAAAATACAGGCATAAAAATAGCATAACTTAATGTGTATATTTTCAGCTTCTGTCTAAGGCAAAAGGCCTGGATTGGAGCAGACTGCAGAAGCTGGGGGATGTGCAGACAGAGCTGGGAGTTTCACTGGAGGAGATGCTGAAGACAGTGGAAGAGGTCTTGCACCCAGAGCCTTACACCCGAGAGGAAATTTGTCAGAGTCTGGCCATCACCCCAGCCCAGCTCTGCAGCAGCATCCTCAGTCAGAATACACAGCATGGTGAGTGACTAGCAAAAAAATAAAACCCCGATAACACCTCTAGTTTTCCTTGTGCTGATGTAATCCTGCCTGCTGTCCCTGGCCACAGAGTCAGTCAGATTTTCATCATTCTCAATTGTTATACAGCTCTTCTCTTGTTTTTGGTAAAGTGCCTGTAAATCCCAAGTACACAGGCACACTCTAAAACTGCTTTTTGATCACAGATGCAAAAGTCAATATTACTCACACGAAAGAGGATTATCCGAAACAAAGTAGAATTTGTTCAGTTTCTTTTTTAACGAATAACAATAAATAAGATTTGATCTCTGGTGTCACTAGAATATATTTACTAATGCCTGAATTATGCTTGTATAAGTTTCTCAACAGTAGTTTTCCCTTCTCCAGACATTATTTGTTATTTGGAGCAAAGGAATGGCTACTGGAGAATGTGTGATAACATAGCCTACCTTGACAACATGCACAATAAAGGGCAATACTGTTCAGGTTTATTTCATAAGGTTTATTTCAGTTTGTTTCACTTATAGGGTTATTAAAATAATTCTTAGAGAAAGGCTTCCAATCCTTACACTGCATCAGTACAGCTATTTCAGTAGGTTACTGTAATGTGCCACTCACAAACAATTATCAGATGTAGACGTCTTTGTATATGTCAGAATTAAACAATACCTGTAAAAAATCTGCTATTGAGAGATTTCACTAGAGAAGACAAAGTTGTCTAGAATATCTTGTTCCTGAATGCTGACAACAACAATCCATTCTGTCTTATAGCAAGGCTGGAAACCTTGCATTTTAAAGTATGAGCTGATCTAACAAGTTACTGAAAATTGAGCTCCTATTAACTATCTAACAGAGCATACCTGTCATCAAGCACCCAAACAGGCTGTCCTAAAGCAAAGAACTGGGGTAAATGGATTTCCAGTCATTTCTTGCCAAATTTCCCAGTCAAGTTCTATTTTTCTACCAATTGTTGAGCAGTTAATTTATAGTGTTACTGCGGCTCTATGCACAATATCCACTGCCATGCTTAATTTTGTTCTTCACGCTACATTTTTTTCATTCCTCTTTCTTTAAAATTAATCTGTTCTTTTTCTGTTCTGAATGACACAAAAGCATATTATTTGACTTTCACAAAAATCTGAGAACATCCTCCCAGGGTTGTTTAGTAAGATGGCAAAGTTAAGTTTGTGTTAATGTAAAAACCACATGAATGAAGTGGTTTTTAATTCACAACTTCCTGACCCTGGAGACCTAGGTAGCACTTCTGTGGATTATTGATCACAGCCTTCTGGGGTAACACAGTGGTAGTGTCATTGCAGAACATTTAGGTAAAAGAACCCTCCCGATTTTTCAGGGCAGGGAGCCAGTGGCTGCAGAGTCATTCTGGCTGCTGGTGTATAACGTGACGAGGGAAGCCGAATCAAAAGTATTTTGAGGTGATCTGGCCAGTAAAGTCTCGCTCTACCAAAGGGTGGTCTCTGAATCAGCCCCAGTCTTGGCAAGACATTTGCTCTGAAATTGAAAACAGACATGTTTTGAGTTCATTCTTTGAGTTACTACTGTTCAATTGTGATTTACAAGAGTGTGTGAGATATGGAAATCTCTCACGCAACTGCAGATATGCCTTGAGTGAAAGCACATTGTGAAAACAGCCAGCTTCATACTGTCCTGACTGGATAATCCATAAACAGCCTGTTTTGTATTTGCTTTTAACTGTTTAAAGTGTTTTTACTGTTTTTCATTCTTGTTTGTCAACTCTTACTCTAATAGGGTGCAGTTCTTTGTGTTCTTTTTCTGAGGTTAAACCTTTGCCATCAGTGTGTGCCCATAGACATGACGTCCTGCACAAAACTCCCAAGAATAAGTAATAAAATCTAATCATAGCTTTTTATCTAAAATTCACGCAATCTGGTTGTTAAGCAAAACAATCACTATTAAAATAAATAAAAACCACAGGTTTATAATAACATGTCGTGCAGAAATACTCATTAATTTGTTAACTGTATTTCAAATGCCTGTAGAGTTATTTTATGTTTCTAAAAGGGTAATAAAATATCTTTTGAGTTACTGGCCCTTGCAAATACTCCCAAAAGGTGGAAGAAGTTCAGGCATAAACTAAAACATATGTAATCTCTTCTGGTAAAATTGGAGTTTTATATATTTCGACTGGAGTGCACCTTAGAGTTATAAAATAGAAATGCTATTGTAATTGATTACACAAGCTATTTCCTTTAGCCTGCAGCAATGCTTCTCGCGTGTATACACCTCCGCAAGCTTGATCTAGCTTCAAGTCCCCAACCACCTGCTGCCCATGCTTTTTCTTCACTGTGCCAGATTATGCTTACTCAGGTAGATAATTCACAGGCCCGAATCATCTTCTAAGCACTTTGAGAAGCTACTTTTTAAGGTGCTATATAAAATAAAGTTTATTATTATTATTATTGACATTCTGTTTGACCCTGTGGTATGAGGATGCCCAATCAAGAATGAAAATTTGTCAACAGAAAATGAGAAGGAATGATTGCCAAAACACACACAGACACGCTCTTTCTCTCATGGTTTCAGATCCCTCATAATTGAAGCTGACTGCTGTTTGGCTCAGGGATTTTAGGCACCATCAGATCTGTCAGACAGAGGTCCGTGTGAGGCAGCATAATAAATAATATTAGTATTAGACAGATGTGTAGTGTCATAACTAATCTTTTATTAACCTTATTGCAGTTTACTACATACTATTTGTACAAACAGTATTCACTTAATAAAAGGATTCTGAAAGTTGAAAAACGCAATGGACATGAGTCCCCAGCATATTTTGTGATAGGAAAATTGTGTGGCTTCTCACCTGCCCATTACAAGTAAGTTCAGAGTTCATTCAAACAAAGCAGAGCTCTGTTCTCCTGCCTTCAGCAGGCTGGACTCATAAAGTGCATAATTAGGACCCCTGCATTAGATAGATTGAAGCTAAAATTTACAATTTTTTAACAAACAAAATCAGAAACTAAATAAATCTAATTGCATTTAAAATCTTGTTTATCTCAGAAATGTTATAGTATAGCTATAGTAAAAGATCACATGGCACACGTTCTGACACAAAGAGTCTTAAGATACAAGGTCTGGGGTTGACAGGCAGGCCCTGCAATTCAGTGGTGCTTCTGGAGCTGTTCTGGGTCACATGACAGAGTGCAAAGTGGATACAACATGGGTGCTCTGACAAATTCTGGTTCATGGATTCATATGTATTGTTATCAAATGGACATATTTATAGCCTGCAACTGGCAACTCACTGAAGCTAAACAGGTGTGAGCCTGTCCAGTACCTGGATGGGAGACCTCTTGGAAAGCTAAGGTTGCTGCTGGAAAAGATTTTAGTGGGGACAGTAGGGGGCACTCACTCTGCGGTTTGTGTGGGTCCTAATGCTGAAGTATAGTGATAGGGACACTATACAGTAAAAAGGCGCCCTCCTTCGGATGAAATGTAAGACCAAGATCCTGACTCTCTGTGGTAAAAAATCCCAGGGTGTTGGGTTCATCACTCTGTTCTCCTCCCCACTAATAGCTGATGTGTGGTGAGCATATTGGCGCACTATGGCTGCCGTCGCATCATCCAGGTGGGGCTGCACATTGGTGGTGGTGGAGGGGAGTCCCCATTACCTGTAAAGCGCTTTGAGTGGAGTGTCCAGAAAAAAGCTATATAAGTGTAAGGAATTATTATTATACAGAATCATATCTAGAACTATAGTATCTAGAACTATCTGCCAATTATATTAATAATTATGCATTGCTGGTGTCTGCTTTGAAGAGCTTGTTTTCTCTTGCAGTTACCAGCTTCAGGCTGTACCAGCGTGCGAAGCATGTATACAGCGAAGCTGCACGAGTGCTGGCGTTTAAGGACGTTTGCAATGAGGCACCTGCCGGGGCGATCCAGCTGCTGGGGGAGCTGATGAACCAGAGCCATGCAAGCTGCAGAGACCTGTACGAGTGCAGCTGCCCAGAGCTGGATCAGCTAGTGGACACATGTCTGTGAGTCTACGACATACCGCAAAGCCACCTTCACCTGTTTCATTCCTAGAACCAAAAATATACACTACTGTATGCAACCTAAATATTCTGCAAAAATAATAAAAAACAGCAGTGGCTGATTAGGCAGAGGCAACGGATATTCCTTAAAATTCCAAAAAGATGCTTTACTGGAAGTCTTGATGATATCCTCCACAGATCTTTATAAATTAATGTTTTAGAAATAATTGCTAAATAACAGGAACAGTCACTGCCATTGTATGGCTCAAAATTTTTTTAATCTGAGTACAAAAACAGAGTATGATGCTGGTTCAAGTGCTTTAAACAAGTGTGGATGTTTAAATGTGTGTGAACGCACATTACAAAAACATATTTCTTATTTTGATAAAAGCACATTAAACATAATAAAAATAGCTAATCCTTATTTCAATGTACAATGGTCAAGAGGTCACTTACAATGGAAAGAGCTGGTCTGTCCCAGATTCTTTCCAGTTCCATAAAACATGTGTTCACAGACCAGCTCTTAGTTTTTCTGTTTTACCTTCTTAGTGTAGCTCTAGGTGCTGTGACTTCACTTGGCAATCAAGAAAATAATTGCTATCACATCCCCTTTTGAAATAAACATATAAGTTAAAATCAACCCCATTTGACAGGAGTATGGACTGCTGGATCAATGACAAAATGAGCACAGAACAAGAATATTATCATGGCCTGCTCTTTAGACTTGCATTGGATTAATGTTTTTAGTAGATATGACACAAAGCAAATGCAGATGAGATAGCCAGTGAAGTGATCATTTAGGATTTCCCCTGTTTCACTATTATATATGTCCTCCCCTGTCCTGTGTCTAGGCTGTCAGGTGCAGCTGGCTCTCGACTGACTGGTGCTGGATGGGGAGGCTGTGTTGTGTCAATGGTACCAGTGGACAAGATGGGTTCTTTTCTGCAGAAAGTACGAGATGCCTATTACAAGCCTGATGCCCGGAGAGCAGCTTTGGAAAAACAGAGTTTATTTGTCACCAAGCCTGGTGGAGGAGCTGCAATTTATTTGGAGGCCTAAAAAAGTAAAAAGTATGCTTTAATGCATCTGCAAAAAAAAAGTTTTCTTTTCTACTCGTATATCATGATGGTGTTGGAAGTTTGTGAGCAGCACACAGAAAAGTTCCAAGGTTCTTAATGTCCATTTGTGATTGCTCAAACTGGGAACTTCAAGAAAATCACATGTAGGTTTTTTAGGAACATAATTACAGGAAAGGCTGTTTTGTACACTAATACTTTTCAAACCTTTGGTTCTTTCTAAATAAAAAGAACATATTGAGCTGTCATTGATCAAATTGATCAATATGGGTTTTTTTTTATTTTCAGTCACCCATGCATTATTCTGCAGTACTTTAGAGTTTAATCTGTCTCTAATTGACCCTAATAAGTCAATAATCAAGTGCGCTTAACAGAATGTGCCCCAGCTACTAAACCAAGCCATGGTGTGGTCTAGCAATCCAGTGTTGTGGTGAATAAACCATGCCTAATAATACATCTGAACAAATAAAAACTAAAAAATGATATGAAGACATTTTGATATTAGAAACAATTAGACTGAATGTAAAGAAAGACAAAATGAGCTGAATGTGTAAGAAACAAGAAAGAAACATGTACTGTACTTGATTTTGTCATAAAATATTTCTGCCATATGGCTAAGGGTATATTCCAAATTTCTTTGCTTTTTATTGCTATTATTATTTTTGTTTGTTTTTGTACTGGCACAAACCATTTGGCAATAACAACAAGGCGTGCTTAATTGTAATTCAGCAGTGCCATAACAGTTTTGAAACTCTATTCTTCCCCTCCGCCTGGAGAAACTTCAGAATCGCTGTCTGCATTTTTCGTCTCTTCTGCTTCAGTCTCACGCTCATCCTTTCTGTGATGCCGACTACCGGAGAAGGCAGCGTGTTCCTAATGAAAATGCAAACCATGTGTGCAGTTGGAAAACAGTAGAAACTGATTTAATGATGCTTGTTTATGTCATGTACTGTAACCTTTTGGTGACAGTTTTTTTTTAAAGAACCAACATTAAGAAAAAACTATGCAATTACCATAAAATATAAATGGATGATTTTAAAATAAAGGACCAGCTTAGAGAATTAAGAAATAATAAAAAAGAAGTGGTTTAGTGATTTATGTTGCACACAACTGTATTTTACGTCAGATTTACATGTACTGTTTTCAAGTAAGTTTATACTATTTGTCTAATGTCAAAGTGCCTGCTTCATGGAGTTAGCTGAAAATAACATACCCATTTATGAATCAGCATCTCACTCTTGATCTTAATTTCTGTAGTGTTACACATTATTGCCCTTTTCATCCTATAAAAATGCAAAACATACACATTTAGAACATAGTTTATGGTTTATAGTTTATTTGTTAATATATGGACTAAAAGTCAAGATTATGCAAGTGATGGTTAATGTCTGCAGTGCAGGATTTTACATGCAGGTAGCAAACAAAATTACAAATACAAGATGGGAAACACTTAAAGCTAGAAAAGGCTACTTGTGAAAAGGGCTTTTATGTTTATGTTGATACTGTACGTCATTTACATCTTCTAAAAAATGCAGAAAAGATGGGCCGAATGAGCTTCACTCATTTGTAACTATACTTATGGTCTTAACATTAAGGACAACACTACATGAGTCATATTTCAATTTTTTAAATTAATTAATGTAATAAGCAATGTGATCATGTCACTGCAGTGAGCTAAAGAGATATTGTAGAAGAAAGGGCATGTACTTTTAGAGCTATGTAAGTAAAAACGTGTGTAGATATTTAAGTTAAATTCATGTGTCAATGCTTAACCTTAATCTTAAATTTTTTGATGGCTGCCAAATTACACTTTGCTGAAGATCACTTTAAATGGAAAAACACCTGGTAACTGTACTATTCTCTCTTTGGTGATACTGTATGTTGCTTTAGTTTCAATCAAATGAGCACTTGGATGGACTTCAATCGAGTTTTCTAGATAAAGTGTAAGAAGCAAGAAGCAATACAAAAGGCACACAAAATGATAGACTGGTTAAAAGCATAGATTTTAAATCGAGGGATGTAATGATATAACTGTCAAATGCACGAGTAAGACTTCATTTAGAATAATTTATACAATTCTGGTCACCGTTCTTCAAGAAAGATATTGCTGCTCTGGAATCAGTCCAGAGAAGAGCAACTATATACATTACCAAGCTCAAAGGAATGTCCTACACTAATAGGTTACAAGTGCTGAACCTTTTCAGTCTTGAACAAGAAGACTATGAGGGGACCTAGTTTAAGTATTCAAAATCCTCAAAGGCACTGACACAGTCAACCCAGTGGATTTCTCCAGAATCAACAGTGAAACACAAAACAGATGACAAACTGAAAGTACACAGAAGTGCCTTTAAAACGGAAGAGTGAAAGGACTTCTTTTTGCAAAGAGGTTGTGGGAGTCTGGAACAAACTATGCAGCCATGCTGTCAAAGCCAGTTCCCTGACTTCTGTTAAGAAACAGCTGAACAATATTGATCAATTTGCTACTAATTGACAAACTGGCAAGATGGTCAGAAAGGCTCCCGCTCATTTTAAATTTTTCTTATGATCTTATGTTCTTTAATCAGCTGTTTAATTAGTCAAAATGAAATTATTTAAAGTTAGATTGTGGCTCTCCAGCACCAATGTTGGCTACCCCTAGTATAGTGTCTTTTGGCTTTTGTTCTGTACCTTTAATTAAATTTAAAACACCTTAGAAAAGTGTCTTAGAAATTAATTTGGTTAATTTTGTAATTGATTACTTACTGTAGGTTGGACAAATGGCTGCAGACATTATGCTCCACTGCACAAATGTATGCAGCAAATATTTTGTACATGCTTTTTTAACCTGGCATCAGGTATCATGCTTCTCTATCTTTCATATTGTCTTTAATACATAACAGAAAGCTTAAAGCTTCTAATTAACAGCTAAAATAGCACTTGATTACATTTACAAACACTTCCCAATTTTATGTAGTATAAAATGGACTGGAAATATCAGTTAAAACACTTGTGTCAAAACATGATTTCTCTGAGCCTTGATGCAGTTGAAGATCCACTCCACTCCACTCCACTGATCTCACTAGAAACCACGACAACACCCGGTACACACACACAGGTAACAACTGATGCACAACTTGCCCTTATTTCAAAAAATTGATTTCTTTAGAAAAAACTAATTGTACATATATATTTTTAATAGTCATACCGGTTTATCTGCAAAGTGCGTAGACGTTTTTCTTGATGTATTTCAGCAATGTCCTTCTCGGTTTCTTCACATAATCTGAAATATTAAGAAAATAATGCATATTACATGTAACTGTGGATCTATTATCTATAGATATTATCTATCTATTATCTATTAGTAAATATTTAAATAAAATTAAAATAAATAATAGTTCTTTGCATCATAATAAGACTGCAAAATAAGTTCTTCATACAAGTTTTAATGGTTATATTATCAATCGCCTAATTTTTATTAAGGTATTTGATAGGGATAGAAACTACTCTCTTTTGCATAGCAACTAGTAAGTCAAATTTTAATTTAGCAAGTACAATTTAGGACTTGCATAGCAAATTATCATTCAAAAGATTTGTGTATTAAAATGTCACATGTTATTTTGACAGTTGTTTTACAGTTACTTCAGTTGTTTGCCATTGCTTTTGTTTCTTTAAATACCTTTAGATTTTAATCAACTGAAAATACCATTTCACCATTTCCCTTGCACACCTTCCTTAATATTATTATATGTCATGATATGAAATAATATGTCAATATTATTTATGAATTGTTCCGTTTAATATCTGACGCCAACAGGTGTAATTTACAAGAGTCGCAAATTGTGTTAAATTCCCTGAGCTTTTACAATGCAGCTTTGTTTTCAACTCAAGGTACAGAAGTGAGATAAAGTACAATTTTTGAGAATACATCCTAAATTCAATAATGTTTCTGGCTATTTTAAATACTTTCTCTGCACACTGCATGATAAATAAAATAAGACAGGCTAAATATATTTCTGCTCTACTGGGGCTACATAGGCTAGTGGCAAAGGATTTGCAACCTGTTACTTTATAGAGGCTTCTAAAAGAACTATAAGTGTGCATTCACAACAGGACTGACACAAATAAATTCCAGAAATGTATGCACTGAGCACTTTTACTGTAAATTATTGCAGCTGCCACACATGTGATACAAAATAAACTTCACTCTCTATGTGATCCAATTACCAAACATAATAAGTGTAAATATGTGTAAAAATTGATAAATAAGTGTAATGATGTACAGTATTCAGTTAATGGTGTTTTATCATTTTTGGAAATCTGTTAGGAACTAAAATTGGATGAAATAGCAGCAGATCTTATCTTGCAACGTACACAATTTAATAGAGTTTCTTCACCCTGTCAACGTCAAACATTAAAACTTCTGAAACAATTATTTGAGATTTGAAGCACTTTGCAAAAGTCATTTGTAAAAGAAATCCCACTCTAACTTCTTCAAAACTGAGGACTGGCTGCAACCCATAAATGAAATTATGTACTCTACTTGTGAAGCAGTACAACTGAAGGACTGAAGTACATGACATCAATCTTTCAGTGAGACATACAGTAGTGTGTTAAATGTGATTACAGAGCAGAAAATTGAAATAATTGTAAATAAAAATAAGTGAGTCGAACAAAACTTTGCATCCCATTCAGATGACCTTTGAATCTCAAACTGTGATGCAATACCATTTATTTCCATCCCTAAAAATAAGTGCTAAAGTTGTAATGCTACAATTCACAGTACATCTTATTAAATGCTTTGCTACGGTATTCAGACTCTTGGAGTTTTCCACATTTTGTTGCTTTAAATCTTGCAGTTAAGACACTTCAAAGTACCAATTAATATTTGTTATATAGACAACCTACTCCAAAACTTAAAGCAAAAACTACAAGTAAATATGTAATTAACATGAAAGAAAAAAATGAAAAAGTCATGATTGAATGTATTCAAGCCCTTTGCTGTGGCAAACCCAAATTACCTTTATAGCCAAACAATTGGGTGAGTACAACTCAATAGTGGTTTTCATGATTTCAGAATAAAAATATTTATTTTTTTACTCAACCATGAAGACTAAGGAACTTTCAAGCAAGTCAAGGATAAATTAATTGAAAAGCACAAATCTGGAGAAGGGTACAAAATATCAAAGTTTCTGAATAGGTCTCCCTGTAAGCAAATCTAAATCAACAAGAAATAATGAAAATCAATCATCAATCAATGATATCCTGGCCTGTTTGGAAAAAAGGAAAACCCATATCTCGCACTTACTGTCCTTTACAGCAAAGAACCTAAGTAACCTGCAAAAACAATGCAAAAGTTGTTTTGTTCAGATAAGACCAAATTGGAACTTTGTGGTTAAATTGGCGGAGCGATGGCTAAGGATCTGCGTCTGTGGCTGGAAGGTTGCCGGTTCAAATCCCGCAGCCGGCAGAGGAATCCTACTCCATTGGGCTCCTGAGCAAGGCCCTTAACCCCAAACTGCTCCAGGGGCGCTGTACAATGGCTGACCCTGTGCTCTGACCCCAAGCTTCTCTCCCTGTGTGTCTGTGTCTCATGGAGAGCAAGCTGTGGTATGCAAAAAAGACCAATTCCTAATGCAAGAAATTGTATATGGCTAATAAAGTGATCTTAATTACCAGGCATTTGGCACAGACCCAACATGGCAGATCTCCAAAACAATAATGTCCCTACAGTCTAGCATGGTGGAGGCAGCATCATGGTTCTCATCCTGGGGAGAAGAATAAGGATTCTTCTCCTTAAGAGTGACAGGAAAGCTTGTTATTACCAAAGGAAAAATGAAGTAAAGGCAAATACGTTATCCAAGAAGAATGATCAAAAATTGCACAAAGCAAAGTTGGAAGACTTACTCAAAAAGATCTTTTCCTGTCAAAGATACTTCCACCAAATATTGAGTTCTCGGGTCTGAATACTTAATGTAGTCAACATACACTATTTCAGTTTGTTCTCTTCAGTTTTTGTTGACATTTACTGTAACTTATCTCACCCTTAGAAGTCTTCAGTTTGAGTATCAAGATTCTGAATAAAATAAAAATGTTTATTTATCATTTTATATTTTTACACAATGGAACACCACAGCAATGGGCAGAATACGTTTGCAAGTCACTGTACAGTATATACGTTAAAATTAATATATAACACCAGCTCCACTTACACGCAACTTAAAATTCTTAATGCCCTAAGCATTTCAGTACCTGAAAGATTCTGAAATGAAAACCCTGTGTCTCCTCTGAAACTTACTGAATATAATCCTTTTGAAGTTTGTTCCTGAATCGTTGAGTTTCACCAATAATATCTTGATATGTTGGCGTAAGTGGCGTGCTTTGGATACAGTTAAAGAACAGATGGACAGATTTGTTCATTTCATTTTAGCATCCTTGACATCTAGTACTTAAAGCTATCATATATAACGATTTACATCGTAAGGTACTGCTTGCTGTTTTTTACATGTTGCTCTCTATTTTTGCATGTTTGGTATAATAATTAGTATTAATAATTTGATGAGAATTATTGGTAGAAACAAAAAATTCAGTGGCAGCATTTATATTTGAACTGTTCTTCAGTTTTGGTCATTGAAGGTTGAAGACACTAAACACTTCACTATATCTTGAAAGTCTTAAATATTCTTGTGAAAATACTGAGGAAGAAGGTGAATTAAACAAATTTTTCTGATTTTGTTTTTAGTTCTTTTTTAATTACTCCTTTAAAAAATAGCAATGTAGGTGTACCAATATGAGTATGTACGAACATATGTATGTTTTGCTGACAGAATAAAATGCACAGTTATAACTTTAGGGAATTTCAGAACATTTTTTCTTGTGTGAATAAAATACATTTACAGGGTTTTCAACACAATTTTACTTATCTGAATTTGTATTCAAATTCACAGCGCTGTGCTAACGTGTACTTGGTACCACTAAAACAGGAAATACTACTTTTTTTTCCGCCTGACTAATGTGTAACATTAGCTCAAACATTTGATGACGGTGATTAAATTACACTTTTCATGATTGATCTTGACTGCCATCTTCTTCAGCTTCTAAAGAAAGCATCTATCTTTTCTGGTGGGGGCACCTCATAGACAAAATGTACCAGAAAAAGTCACAGACAACCAAAATCTGAGAAGTTGGAATTACAAAGCAGCTGTAGGTTTCAACAAACCAGAGCTCAGAAAAAAGACTGGCATAGGTTCTCTCGAAAATATCCCAACTTGAACTCTTTAAAGGCTCAAGAAAAATATTTACAATCTGTTGCTGATGGGAGTTATTTGTAAAATAATATAATAATCTGAAAAGTCTCATCCTGAATACCCTAAAACTGTTTTGTAGTAGTCCATAAACAATATATAACAAGAAATGTAGAGCTCAAAAGGTAGCATTGTATTTCATACAGTGAAAGCCTAAATATATGACACACCAAAACAGACAGCACAAATTCAACCCAACCATTAATTAAACCCTTAGTAAGAGGGCAGTTTAAAATATGAATTACCCCTAATGTGAAACAGGGCAATGGCATTCTGAATGTTTCCTTTCTGAATTTTTAATGTGTGCCTATTAAAATAAAGTACAGAATGTATTAATTTGCATTAAAAGAAAAAGAAAAGTACAATCCTGCTAGTTATTGGTCTAAACCATATTCTACAATACATGAATTCTTCTTGCCACATAGATAAATTTTGAGTGGACAAGCTGCAAACATTCTGCAGGACAGTAAAATAACCTGTAAAACAGTTGCAGTGTGGGATTCCCCTAAGCTATCATCTGGAAGTATTTTATCTGGCAAAGGAAGATGATTGTTACAGTGATGATAACAAAGATGATGTCCATGAATAGGAAGCCTTTGGGAAAAAAAAAAACTTATCTTGGTTCAATACAGTTTCTTCCAAAAAACAGTCTGCTGGAAGCAATTACAGATTAAAGGAAGGTTAAAACTAACCATGAAGAAGAGCTCCGATTCCGAAAGTCATTAAGTCTTTTGTGTAAATTATTATCTATAGACCCAATATAATACAGATAAAATCTTTTAAAAACTTCTTTCTCATACATTTTGTTACTTTGTGTGAGAAATTGCGTGTTCCAATTAAAAAGTCAGATGCTGCCAGGACGTCTCTGGCCCTCTTTGGTATTCTTCATGGTGAAAATCACGTATTTTTCGACTTCTTTGTGTTGGGGGTTTGTGTGGCATAGACATTTTTAAGCAGTCCGGTGGAGCTTTTTGGAAGGATATGGTAACTTGCGTATTTCTGTGCGCTTCACGTGCTGTCCCCCCGCGGTGTGGGGGATTCCGTGCAGCTGAAGGTAGCGGGCTACCAGGGGGCTCTGACCACCAGGCATGAATGGCACATGTTCCGACTCTGGATTAGGACCGATGGAATGAGACTAAAAAACACGAAAGAAAAGAATCCTAATTTACAGTTCGCATGAGTGATTACATAGTATGTCCAATTTTAAGGAGTCTGTTATCTCATTTTACTCAAATCAAAACAGATGTGACAATTTTAATTACATTAAAATACTATGTACTATAAGTGCATAATAAATACCGCATGGATATTTAATGGCTGGCTTTTCTTTCCTAGAAAGAAATAATGTAATTAGTTAAACAGGTATATTAGCAACCCAAAATGCTTTGATAAAAAGACACATTTTATGTGTTCAGAAAAGCTATTGTCATAGGTTCTGCATGAATTGCAAAGCTGCCACACAAATAACCGCAATGTTATATAATAGCAGGTTAGACAAAATCTAGTAACGCATTATTCAGATTTGCTGTAGAAACCACAGTGAGTCACTGATACATGCCATTGATTCTGAACTTGTCAAGAGGGTATGTTCTTGAATTTTTATGCCATAAATTACAATTTTTTCCATGGTTTCTTAGGGCTGGGTCAATTACAAATCATCAAAACTTTATGACCCTCTGTATTTCTGTGATGTCTGGTTATGGTCAGTAAAATGTATCAAGTGATTAGATTCATCTGTGCTGAATTAAGGCTTTCCCAAGCATGGAAGCTTGATTAAACAGGGCTACACCATGAAACTGGGAAATATGAAGCAAAACCCTCAGGAGCAGAATCAATGAGGTATCAGGATCCAAACAGCACTCGAGAGTACTAACACTCCCGGGTAGTCCCGAAGGCCTTTAACTGATTTAAAACTACTCTCATGTTGCAACAGAAACAAAGTGAACATCATCAGTATATTTCATCATGCATGCAAAACACGTAAGCATTGAATAACTAAACCATGTGTAGAAGGTCAAAAGCAAGCACAATTCCAACCTCTCTCCATTTCCTTGCAAAGACCCCTGTCTTGACATCTGTTGTAGCACCACTTTCTCTCTTGGCAGCAAAAGGCACTGTCTGCACAACACTTATCTTCCTTTTATTCTTTATTAATTCTTCGAGGTTAAAGGCCATCTGACATTGTGTCCCTGTAACATATAATAAAGAAACGGAGCAAGAGACACATTTATTGGTAAATACATTCATACTGCATACATTACTAAATAGATTTATATAGAAATGTTATATTTATTCCACTGGTTCTCTACATTCACACGAACATTGCAATGCCTTGTTGTAGTGTTTTGACAGTATTATGTATTGATGAAATTTGGAAAATTAAAATAGACTGTATGTAGTCCTTCCTTACAATTGTAGAACCAGGATACAATTAATAATAAATAACTGATCACAAAAAGTTTTTTTTAGGTTTAGTGGCAGACCGCTTCCTTCAGGGCATAAAGAAATACATGTGACAAAAACACCATCTTCAATCAAAAAAGTTCAGCTTCTGAAAAATTATAGGTTTAAAAACATGCTGCTGGACTGGAAGAGGGAGAAGGATGGTCTCCTGACAAAAGAGCATACTCCTAATGTTCTTCAGGGCTATAAAATCCATGAACACACGCACAATGCACAGTATACTTCAGAATTTCAAGCTAAGCCGAAAACTCAAGCTCTCCAAAGGGGAAAAGAGGACAAACATAAGTTGAAACAGAACCACTAGAGGTTGTTGAACCTAAAGAAGGCTCAAAAGATTTCAGCATGAAACTGATTGTCTATATAATTCAACTTCTTGTATAGACACATACAATGTATCTGTCCATGTATCTGTCCATATGTCTTTGCTTGTTTAAATACACAATGTCCAAAATCAACAATTTCCATAAGAAAAGAGACTTTGCCTTCATAGTTCTGTAAATTCTGCAATCCTGTTAGTCTTGATGCATTCATAACCTGTCGTAACATGGAAACAGATTTTGTTTTAAATTAATTATTTATTGTTACCACCAGTCCCTGAAAAATGTCAGCAATGCAGTGCTGCTCTGGTGGAAGTGGATATATACAAGGAGGCAATTATATGTTTTTGTAGGGCTCAAATTATATCCATTTAATTACAACCCTGTGTTTGATTAACACTTTTCATCCCAAAGGATCCCACAATTCTTTATACATGGGAGAGGACCCACTTCATCCACCACAGAAGTGCAGCCCCACCTGGGTGATGCACAGCAGATCAAGAAGATAACTTGAAAATTTACTTCATCAGCAAATTAGGAGGAAAGACTGCTCAAACCCACAGATGAATACAGTGGGGCTGATATCTTTATTTTTTAAAGTTTCAAGGGATCTTTAATGACAAATTAGTCAAGTACAAGACTGTATTATATAAAATACAACATCTCCTAGTGCCAGTATGGATTCCTACAGACCAATGTTATAAAGCAAGAGCATCATTAGATCATAATTTAATTTCTTGAAGTTTGTTAAATCATATCCCATACTACTGTATTTAGCATAGTTCGCCAGTCACCATATTGGGGCACTGCTAATAGAATTTCTGCTCCAGAGTGAAGAGTGCCATCTACTGATTACTGACCTGGCCAAGCTTTGCTCACTTTCGCAGATCTGATGAGATCAGGCTACAAGGTGGCACAGCTGCTGTCAAAGTTAAAGGGAGCTATGACAAGTTAACTGATACCACCAGTTAACCTCACTGCGGATATCAGAGACAACACAAGAGCTGACCTCTACAATTAATCTTTTAAATTAAAAACACATAAACCCATTTCTCATTTAAATTAAGTGTCTTTTATAATATGTATAGTATATGTATACATATCTAAGAACAACAAAACCAAATTAAATGAATAGTTTAAAGTACAGAGTCATCTTGGATTAGAATTTTCCTGGTTTATTTTCAGATCACTTTTTTAATACCACTAAAGCACCTCCACGTTTATTTCAGGAAAGGCACTGTTTCTTAAATACAGCATATCAACAGACATTAGCGTTTAGCAACAACAGTTAAGAAAATGATCCCACACAGCTGCCAGTGCATTATCTAGGATCTATAAAGTCCCTAGCCACTGAAGAACTGACTGTATGTTCATAGTCTGGACAGAACCTCATTAGATCACAGTTAATTTAGTTTCTTGAAGTGCATGAAACCAGAACTGTTTTTAATTAAGGTGCTTCTCGTGACTCCATACTAAATAAAATAGGATTGCCACTTTCATTGGAAAGAGAAAAATATACAGTGCCAAAAATAACAATAAAGTTGATGTTTCTTTTTGTAAAAGCAGCTTGTCAGGAATTAAAGAAATAGTCTTTGGCTATTCCCAGCTGTAGCCTAAAATCTAATTTGGCTAAGATGTTGGTATTTTAACATTATCAGTGACGCTATTGGAATTACCTAAGGAATTCAGTCCATTTTATGTTCCAGTATGATAGACTTCACACTTTGGAAAGCTTTGTAATACAATGTTTTTATACAGGAAAGGCTGTGAAAGTTCAAAGTCTTCTTCCTGGCTAGGTTTCTTTATATTGAACACATATTTAGATATTCTCTTCCTAGTCTATGTTACATACCTAAAAAACTTAGTATTATTTTGGTTGAGAACTCGGTCTCACTGATGTAACATTTAGGAAAATATTTAACATAATATAGAGGGTTAATCTTTTTTGTTTTCTTCTGTTACCCCTAGAATGACATTTACCTGTTAGCACAGTCTCATTTTGTGATAGTGCTAATTCGTGTTTCATATTCCATAGAATGATTATGTAAAATAGATAATAGTATATTAATCATTATAACTAAACCAAATCTTGAAATTATTGCAGTGGGCAATTTAGGTGTAATACCTAAAGAACAGAGGGTCTTTTATCTAAAACACTTAGATGGCTTTTAAAACAAAGTTGTTTTAATTGTGAAGTTAAATGCTTACAAAAATAACTATAACTAAGCAAATTAAATATGAAAAGTTTTCAGAGCAATTGCTTTGGCAAGCAAAATAATTTGAACATTGAAGAACATTATTATAACAATAAATAGCATCTAACACATCACTGCAATGTAGTTTACACAGAATCCAAATTTTATTTTGCTACAGTAATTATTTCCATGTAGATTTCCCACCCTCTTGACTCAATACTTGCTGGTAGCAGCTTTGAAAAATCAGAACTGCAAGTCTTTTAAGAAGAGTCTCTACCAAGTTTTCCCACTGGATTGGTACAATGTTCACCTATTCTTCGTTGCAAACTTGCTCAAGATCTATAAAGGTGGTTAGAGATTGTTGATAGATAGCAATTTTGTCTTTATATGGTTTTTGGCTTTCTACATGTGATAACCTTGCCTGTCATGAATGAATGAATGAAAAAATATAATGATTATTTTTAATAAGACAATTCTCACTACCAGTTTGCTAACCATTAGGAAGTGGTTCAGACCCAAGAACAAGAATAGACCGACTGCCAGGAGCACAAGTACCCAGAAATAAACTCAAAGCTCCATCTCCAGCATCCCCTAAAGGGCAGGGCAAAACTCCATTTCATCCCACGCAGAGTCTGTAACCCCACACAAAATGGCAGACAATAACAAACAGTACAAAGAAGACAAAATAACAATTCAAAGGAAACAGATGTGTATGATGTACAGTACGTATGTGAGGATATGTTTGCCAAGTGTTAGACAACATAAAATGACATCTTTATCTCAGCAAACCTTTAGCCCTGATTGTTTTCTGAAAGATCTTGGTTTAATGGTTAAATCTTTGCTTGAAATTCAATAACTGACTGGGGAACCTTACTGAGATACTGTATGTATTTATTCTGAAATCATGTGAACCACTAGTATTCCATGCATACTTAAGCCATCCAACTAATTGTCTGACATTTGAAAGTAATTCTGTGTACCTGAACAAGTTTAAGTTTGAGATAGCAAAGTTGGAGACCATTTATGCAACAATTTATGCAGTTTTTGAATCCTGAATTAGTTTTTGAATTTTATTTGCAATTAATGTATTTCACATGTTCGGTTTGAGCATTCATGTTGATTATAATTGTCACTTTAAAAACGTGTAATAAAACACAAAGTGACATGATTGGACAAGAGTTGTATGCAAATAACTGTATCTATAAATGACCTGCTTGCCATTTTCTATGATGTTTATCTACATTTTTTGTACACGTTCAATCAGTCATAATTAAACAAGATTGAATATGATGTAAAAGACTTTATCATAACTCTGAGTAGTTTAAAAAAAATGTGGGAGGGGCGTTCTTATTCTTATTCAGAAGAATCTTCCTTGAATCTGTAAAGCACTCTTCATCCCTGAGGCTCCTACAACCAAGGGGGGACCCACTTCATCATCCAGTAAAGTGCACTTTGTACCAGCAGCCCCACAACACAGCAGATCAGGTGGGGAAGGTGGAAATTACTTAAGCAGTTGAATAAAGGAGAACATTTCGGGAGGCCAGATTCCATACACTCAGTGTGGATTTAAGTCAGGACACCAGGGTTAATGCCTCTACGTTTACAAACTTTGCTATAGGATCTTTAACGTCCAAGTAGTTTTCTTGAAATGTCAGAAATAATCTTTCTGACTCAAATGTCGTTAAAAAGGAGCCATCGTCTTTAATATGTGCTGATAAAATTAATTTTAAACTAAACTCAATAAGATTTTTTGCTTTGTTGAAAAAACAGCATTGTTGTTCAGTGTTTATATTAAAACAAGACGAAATGTCACAGTGTTTGCGAAAAGCAAATATTTTCAGCTCAACTATGTTAGTGAATCTGGAAAAACACACAATGAAATACATGGGTGAAACATAAGCTGGTCACATGGTGTAATAATTATTGTCTAATAAAGCAAAGTTTAATTACCTATACCTAAAATAAATAGAAAAATAAATTATTTAAAATTCAAATCTGAAATCAGAGGCTGAAAAAAAAGCCAAGGCATAATTCTGCCTTGCATGAGAGAAAGAGGCACAACAGCAGAAAACGCTTCAGTGCTGACAGACGTTTCACACCTCATTCCTGTTGGTGAACTGTAAAAATCTGTCACCTTTTGTTGCATTAACACATACTTCTGCTGGGATCAAGGAAGAGCAGCTTCAAAGAGCAAACTTCATTAGTCAGGAAAAGACAGTTTCTCAAACAGCCCTGTGCTGTAAGGTAAAGCAACCAGTGGCTGAAAATGAGGTCCCTTCTTTGAAGACTACTGTTTAAAACAGATCTCATCAATTAAACCCTATTGCCTCAAATAAGTACAATTTAAATTGCCTGGAAATACTACACTAAAGTGACCCTAAGAACAAGATCAATTAGATGCTCAGTTAATGTGTAAGTCACTAAGTTTGCTGGAAGATTAAAAAATAAACTGCCATTTGTTATTGAAATAAACATCACTATGCTTTTTTCACAATGACTTTGAAATGGTTTCTTTTTAATATTGTATACAATTATATTCCATACTAGACAGCTACTGTACTTTAGAAATAAACATTGTGTGTATATTTATGTCATGTTAGCCTTCATGACCATAAACTCTTTACTTAAAAGTTTAGTCTGTGCACTGAACAGCTAAAAAACATTAGGAACAGATTGGTTGATAGGAAACTTACATTTTCATACCCAGCCCTTACCTTTGTGTACTGAGAATGTTGATGATGAAAGGGAAGTTCATATAGACACCATCTTCTTTTTAGGAAAAGACCTTCACACCCATCAAATACCTCTAAAAGCTACATTTTCCTCGGTCTTCTAAATTTTGAATATATATATCAAAATATTTTCTTCAAAACATTTCCAGGCCAAAAAGACAATGAATTTGTGCTTATACAGTATATAGACAAATGTAGAAAGGCATCTGCTCCCTAAGCAGTTCAATTATTATGGAATTCAGAAGCACAAGCGACTTCACCAGCATAGTCCAACTCCAGCTAAACCCAATGTCTAATAATAGTTTGACCTTAAACACAGTCCATTATTTAAATGAAAGCATAGCTGTATAAACTTACATCACAACAGAGTGAGTGTTTATTAAACAGTAAAATGTTACCAACTGCAATGTTTCCTTTTACGAAATCTTTTAAGAGAACAGTGATTTCATTTGACTTTATTGTGTTAAAGTACTTGTTTAGCATATGGAGTGAATTTTGTCAGTGTAGAAGCACTCATTTGTAAGCCAGATCAAAATAATAGTTGATTGATAAAAACCAAGCAAAGAAATTACATATTAGCAAAGCCCATACAATATTGCAGGTAAAGATTTAAGTATTTAAGTTTTATTTCCTATCCTATAATAGAACTAATTATGATTAGAACCGATTATAATAAAACTATCATGAACATCTAGAATCTTTCCTAGGACGCTTTGTTTATTCATTGTTATTCAATTTACTAAGCAATTTTAGTTTTAATAGCATGGAATACTAGAAACTATCCTCATAGGAATTCTTGATGATGATTTATAACATTTCTAGTACACTTTCTATTTGCCTTTAAACACTTTTACTATTACTTTTCTTGAAGTGGACAGATGTGATTCCTTTCCATGGCACAAGCATTAAAACCTTTTGGTTTTGCGTGATGAAGCTTTGGATTAGTTTTATAGAATAAATGCTCTAAGTATTTACCTACCAGCAAATTGATTGCCTTACTAAGCTTAACCCAGAAAATTTATCATCACTATGACAGACAGCAGTTACACTGAGACAGATCTTAATCATAGTAATGCTTTTAGAAGTAATCTGTTTTAAATTCAATAATTTCTGTTTAAAATGAGCTATTCATTCCTTAACAATCTTTAAATTACAAAAAATACTCAATACTTTGTCTAAGTACATGTACATGTCTTAGTACATGTAAATAGAGTTAAAGTTAAAATAGAGAACACTCTAGTTGTGCACAGCACCCAAATGTAAAAACTGTTTTGAAACTATATTGGCTCAGTTTAAACTACTCTACTTAGTGCTGGGCATGTTTGCGTGTCCCATTGCAATAATGTTAGTGTTCTCATATTGTAATAACTGTGTCAGATTTAACAATGGTAGTCCATTAAAATAACAGGTATAGCTTTATTGTCTGAAACCTTTTCAAAATGTGCAAATAATTTCCGGAGTTCCCAAGCTCTTGTCAATAATCAATTTGCCATAAAACAAAAAGACTGGGAGAAATTAAAGAGGTGTACTCACGCAGGGTCTGCATGCCTCCAGGCTCAGGGCTTCCTCTGCTACTGTAAACTTTAATCACTTGTAATTTGGTTCTCTTTACCAAGTGCTCTTTGATCTGCTTGCAACATGCAACAATTTGAAACAATAAACTTAAACAACCTGTGTGACAATTGCCATCTGGCACTAAGTAGGCACACTTTTCCTCTAAACGCTAAGCAGTTTAAAATGGAACATCCTCACAAACGATCAAAAGGCATCACAACCAAATGAGAAATTAAACAACAACATGCTACTTCGTTTATGAAAGAACCGATGGAGGTTGAGTTCCTCTCCTTAAATATGCTCCATCACCCTAGTCTTCACAATCCTAAACATCAGTTCAGAATACTGAGATATTCTAGAAGAAATAACTGAAGTTAGTTTTGAAGACAACTAATCTTTATTTGTTCAAGTTTTAGGTTGCTTGAAACAACCACATAAATATTTGATACCAATGAAGCAGAAATTGAAGACGTGCTTTTTTGCCCCACAAGAATAAAGCATAATAAAACCAACATTTTTTTACATTTTTGTACCTTAGAAGTTGCAAGGTATTTTTCAGATCAAAATTTAGGATGTTTCCGACAGGACCCCTGACTCTCCAAACCCACACTGTGTCCCTTGTGAGTGTCTGACACAGCTGTGATCACTTACACAGTACTTTTACCCTTTTAATTAACCTGCCCAGAGGGGTGAGTCACTTCTACCTCCCTATTATTTAAAAAATGTCCAGTTCACGGACAGTGGTGATCAGTAGGTATACATAAAACTACAAGCCACCAGCTGAAAAGTATTTTATGTCAGAGTGCCAGCTACTTCATTAGATTATTTAATCATTATTTCATTTATTTCATGGAATCACAGAAATATTCTCTGTAAGCGAAACTACAAGCAAATTGTCATTGAGACAGACATTGATGGGTCCTTATTTCCGAAAGTGAACTAAGATAGCTTACGTATATTATTGGTGCCAGTTTCGAAATCTCTTAGAAAACGCATTTAAAGTGTCAAAATACAAGGCTCTTCTGCCATTCCTTTAAGACTCTGTACAAATATTTACTTAATGGGAAAATATCACTAAATAAATTACGCCAGTGGAAGAAAGTTCAGAAGAGCTTTTATATACAAGAGCAATTGAAGTCTGTTGCTTTCTTGGCTTGCATCACAAGAAAAGGCTTGAAATGTGGATTGTTTAAAAGAACTTTTAGTGCTTTATGTAGGTAACGTTTACACCTTTCAAAATGATGCATTTTTTAATGTTCTGATTCAACACTTACATCCTGTTACATTTGAAAGATAATACCATGACAAATATATTGACTACATTCTTGTTTTGTACTCGGTAGCTATTTCTCAAAAGTTCATTACTATGACTTCATTAGTAAGAAATATGTTATGTAACTGTCATGCTGTAAAAGCCTATTAAAATGATTCATTAATTGATACTCATTTATTTCCTGATAATCCTGCATCACAAAACTTAAAAAATACAATGTATTTCAAACATGTGGTGTATCTTACCAAAAGCTGTTTTCAAAATTAAAATACACTTTGAGGTATTGCTTAATCAACACAGACCTAGCTGATACAAACAGAAACAACCAACAAACCTTAAACCAGCCCTCGTGGGTCTTGCTAGAAATAATCTAGTTATGATTTATCTGTCTATCTAAACACATCAGGTGTTGATAACTGCTGAATAATTTAAGAAAAGCAAGCTTGCCTGCAATCCAAAAGGTTCTCAAACTGCTGCCAGCATGCTCTCTGTTCTCCTCCCTAAGGGAATAGATCATTAAGTGCAATGTAAACTTCTGAAGTGTTGAGTGCAAGAAAAGTCCGGGTGTTTAAAACTGTAAATCCTGGGTTTAAGTACAAACACGACATTCAAAGAATAGTTACCTCTGAAAAATTATGACTTGTAGTAGATAAATCCTCTATATTCTTCTCTGGAGCACTGTGGTATGCTTTGTTGTGAAGATTACTGCACCTGATTGCGTTTTCAATCAGCTTTCAAATTGAAGCAATTGTAAGGTGCGTGCAAGCAGCTTGTAATCCACACCAAGTACCTCTTTTTCCAAGCTCAACAGATCTCTCTGATTCTTAAAGTGCATGACGAATCAACAAATCTAGTAAAACTGCAGTCTTCTGAAACATTTGTTTGGAATGTGTGAATATTGGATATATACTGTAAATGATCCCCTTAACACGAGTTATTTCACTTCAGAGATCATGTTTTCAGCGACTTGTATATTTTTATTTTTGCTTTAAATAACTGCCAACAAATTTCTTTTGAAATGCGTGACCTTACTGTAGACTCTGTACAAGATAATTAGAAAATACAACTGAATTAAATGTGTGCTTGAAAGGCATCAAGTTTCTATCTCAGAAGTGAATGAAATACACTTTGATGCACACCATGGGAGTATAAGCTATTCTTCAAGTTTATAGCTCCCTCTGATGACCACTGGAAGTCTGACAAAAAGAAACTGAGTTTTTTTTTCTACCCTGCATCCAAGTGACAGCTGACTGGCTAAGATCTAATTGCTTTCAAGTGAGGTCAGCAAAAGGCATTTATCTAAGTACACTGAATAACAACAGAGAGAAGATGCTCAGAAAAGCCCCTCTTGGGTCAGTACTTGATACATGGGAACAATTCTGAACCTCAAGGAGCCTCTTCTAAGTTAGGAACAAGTTTGTATTCAGACTGTTTTTGAATTGCAAAATAAGAGAAAAAAGGATACTTGCGGTATTTGCTGCTGTTGCCTGAAAACAAAAGTAAGTATGCAAGTTAAATTATGACACAATTTTGTGATTTTCTCTGTACAATTTCCAGCTGTCAGATTAAATTTTGTATTTACCAATGGGAGCAATACTGAAGAAAGTGGTTGCTTTTCAGACATGTTCTAGTATGCTCTACATGTGTAAAGCTTAGAAGGAGGTGGTACTGAAAGTCTCCAGTCTCCAGTCTGTCCAGACAACTAAATGAGAGAAATTGTGGGCAGTTCTCCGGAAAGTGTTTGGTTAGCCGCAAAAGTGTCAATGATTATAAAGGCATGACTGCAACTATGAGGTGAGCAAATAAAGGAAAGCCTAAAGCAAATGTTTAATATTGATTTTTGCACTAAAGTTAGGATAAATGCTTACTAATTTACATCAAATGCTGCTGAGACATCAAATGAACAGCTCATTAATTACAGCTTCTACAGAGGTACAGAAAATACAATGCATGTAACAAAAATATGTGACATATCATCTTAATTTTTTTCTTATAGAGAATTGTCTCAGATTCTGACTGACCTCTGGGTCAGGGGTTGCAGATGTAATACTGCTACAAGACTGACCATAATTCTTTGTAAAAACTGCTCTTTTTTTTTTACAGTTCTGATATTGAAAAGACTGTCACCACGAACACCAACGATATGTACTGCAGAATGCATTGCTCTGTGTTGTCTGAATCTGCAATTAAAATATACAAAAGAGGACTATAGAAAACTACCTTCTTGGCGTTCAGAAAGGCAAAAGCATTTCTTGACACAATATTCACCAGTAGAAGTCCTGAAGACCTCCTGTGTGCAGACGAGAGGTCAGGTCCAGGACCTAGCAGCAACAGTCTGCATTTTAATTTCTATTTCAGTATGTTGTTCGTGAATACCCAGAACACTGCATTATAATGCGCAAATGGATGCTGAAATGGAACCTGCCAACTTTGCCCTCTGGACTGTACTTACTCTTTATCCTTCTAGTGGGCAGTGTGTGTTTAGCTTGCAATGACAGAACTCCAGAGCAACTGGCTGCAATTATGAACTGCTCCAAACATGAACGGCACACAAGAAATTATGACTATATGGAGGGAGGGGATGTACGAGTCAGACAACTTTTCAGCAGAACACAGTGGTTTCTAACAATTGATGAAGCTGGCAGAATTAATGGAACACAAGATGATACCAACTGCTACAGTAAGTATCTTGTTTTCTTCCATGAAATTAACGTTTTTTTTTATCAAATTCTGCTTTAAATTCACTTTCCTGCACAATCTGTATCCAATAACTATATAGATAAAGCTGTTGAAAAGTAAGATGCTTAAAATTTTATGATAAATGTAAGATATTTAACTACAACACTCCAGGCTTACCAACAGTTTTTCAATAATTTAAGTCAATATCTCAACATTAGCTGCACAGATCTCATAGAACAAAATGATGACACTTTAAACTACTAGATAACTTAGCAGTTTTTATTTGGAAATTACAATTAAGTTTTTAGGCACATTCAGTCTTAATTTCCAAAAGACTAAACCAAGAACAGAAAAGTGCAGAAGTGCAGAAAAGATTTAAGATCATTCCCTGGGGCCAGTCCTAGGGTTGCTTTCCAGGTCTTCTTTTACTTGAATTTTACAGCACTTTGACTTAAAATATTTTCTGACCTCATTGGAGAGTCATTATTGTTTTTTATTATTTTGTCATTATTTTCAATCCAAAAATGACCCCTTTCAATGTTCAGTCGCTGCCCATATATTGTTATTGTACTATATTCCCAACAACATCATTAGTTAACAGCTAATCCATTGCAGTTAAAAGAGCACAGACATCCAAAATGACAGAAATAAAAGAAACCAGGTGTCACACTTGGCAAAGTGAATTCCCACACTAAACAAAGATTGAAACAAAGTATACAAATCTGTCTTGAATTAAAAAGTGCTAGATTTCTATTAGCAAATCTGCACTGATTCATCTCACATAATCTATTTTTTTATTGATGACACTTGTTTACTAAAGTACATTAGATATCCAACAGTGAACGATATTAAGGGTGTTTATGTCGCAGCTTTATACCAGGCTATGCATTGTGAATAGAAAATAACTACGACGAGACATGACTGTTTTGGATTAAAAGTTTCATGGGTGTCCAAAAGCAATTATCCCAACCTCATTGTAAGCATCTGTATGACAATGTTCAACAACAGTTTTGGTGTGGTCAGCCAGTTAAGAGTACAGTATGTCTTACTGTATATTGCATTAATCTAGACAGATGTTGCTGCTGTCTGGACATACTCTTGAACACCTATTAAGTTTACACCACCTGTTCTTTCCAAAGAACAGCATTAATCTTTCCTATGATTTCAAAACTGAAAGGTACACTTTAAGTTAAACCTTATAAACAATTCAAGGTGTTAAATATTTGAACAGTGTACTTTATTTTATTATTGTTTTTCTAACATGTGCACTTCCAATACATCATAATCACAGAGTCCTAAAGTTGAAATACTGACAACGGCCATAACAATGAGATTTTGATTGCAGTTTTAATATACTGTATAAATAACAATACAGTTTTTATTTCTTCATTTTTCTTTAAATCTATAAAGAATAATACTGGTATTTTGTACTTTAAAAGAAAACAAAACTATAAAAAAGATTCATAACCAGTAAACCACCAAATCAAATAGTGATAAAGCAAAACACTAAACTTGAAAATTAGTTATGACAGCTATATTACATTTTGTCTGATCCTTAGTCACGTCACAGTTTTGTTCTTGTGTTCTTTTACCCTGGATAGGACCCAGTGGTTAAATTTGCTTGAGCTGCCCACAGAGAACTCAGCAGGAATTGAGCAGTGGTTACAGAAAAGTCATTCTGATGAGATATGCCTAAAAAATTCCATGGAAACTTTCTGAACATGTGTCATAATGTGGGTCTTTTTTTTTAACCAGGGCAATCAGGACATTTCGGGGACAGCATGACTAAGACATAAATAGTAAAATAATCAAATTCACTGTAACTTCATTTTACAGAAAGGAGAAAAATGTTTCAAGCAGCTGTTTAATTTTGAATTTTATATTAACTTCACCACTAGTTCAAGGTCCTGAATAAAGGAAACAATGTCAAACCTTGGTAAGCATGTGCTTCAGCTATTGTGCCATGAAAGGAAAGCAAAGAGGTTAAATGTTCTTCATAATAACTGGGTTCATCTTTGGATCATTCTCTCTGAATAACATGTCTTTTCATGTTTCGATTGTTTTATAAACGTTAAAGGTTTTAAAGAGGATAATTCCATCCTACATGCAGTAGTTCACAGTTGCATCATGCAGTGTGAAATAAACTATAGGATGAGAAAGGATATTTAAAAGTAGAAGAACAATTTTTCAGATATTGCTGTTGTAACACTGTCACACTTACTACGTATTGTACTAAAACTGCTTACCTGAAGTGATTAAGGATGGATTCAACTTGTGTGTATGTGGAAACAGTACAATTGTACAAATGAACACACAGCTACAAAAGGCTTAAAGACTGCCACCATCTCCTTAGACAGTATCTTGCAAGCTGTCTGCTCCCAAACAAAAGGATGGCGTGACAGAATCCATCTCTTCTGGGGATGGAAAAGAGGCTTGCGTAACAATTGGCGTTGAAACGTGGGGAAATTGATACACACAGATGTGGCTGACAACTGCACGCACAACACATAAGGAGACACGCAAGGCAGCTTTTGATGAAACCAGCATGAAGTATGAATACAACTTTTAAATCCTCCGTTCAGATTTTCCTAGCTATGTTTACTAACAAGGAATGAGTGACCTATTGCCTGCAGTGGAATATTTCAAAATGAAAAAAGAAAACATTACAAAAGCGCAAAATTACAAAACTGGAAATGCAGCCAAAGTTTCCCATTAGCAATTGTAAGAGTAAATAGAAGAATTATAAAGACAGCCAGGAAAACATTTAGAATTGGGCTTTTTAGATATTTAAAGTGTTTTAAATTTTAAATAAGGCAAGTACTGCAAAAGGCTGAAAAATGACAAATGAATTGATTAACTGAGCAATTAAACACAAAATATGCTGATGAAAGACATGAAGATCCAACCTGAATAAATGAAAGGATCTCTGTCAGATATTCAACTGCAATGTTTTTGTTGGGTTTTATGATGCTCTTTCTTATTAAAAGGCCATAATACTATGAACTAACTGAGAAGATCAGCAATGTTTTCTTAAATAAAACTTGTTTATATTTACACAAATACATGAACACATACAAGATTCCTAGACTGGTCTTGGCAGTGTTAAAGACACTTTCAAAAGATTTGTTTAGTTAGTGCTGGGTGGTGTCTTGGACTTACAGTGACTAGCAAACCAATAGATTTTTGTTAATGTAAGTTAATATCTGTTCCAAGAACATCCACAACATTTCTACAAACCAAAAAAAATATTTAATTAAATAAATTATACAGTCCAGTTCATAATTTCTCCTTAGGAGTTATTGATCTCTAATAAATAGCTACAATGCTGTTATGTGTGAAACATAAATTAAACTTACTCTAAATATGATAAAACAACATCATTCAAAATCCTGAAATATCAAGTTAAGGAAATACTTAAATCTAACAGGAATGTGTTTTATAACAGTGATATAAACATTTCTTCACGTTCAAGGACTTTTATGAACATTAAAGACTGCCTTTCTACTCAAGGATATAGAAAGAAGTGTATATTTACAGTGAACAAATCAGACTGTTTCTATATGTGATATTTTTAATTATAATGGTAAATTTGACAACCAAATTCAAACTGCAGTAATTCTGCTAATGAATTGTTTTTAGATTCTTTAAAAACAGAAGTCAACTTGGTCCTTCATTAATCTACTATTTGGATTACTAATACGTGCAGCATTTACATCATTACAGTCTTAGAGCTGGAAACAACAAAAGACAAGAAAGCAAGCATTTGAAAATACAGCTTAATCAAGGGTAAAAATGATATGATTTCCAGATAAAAAGTCTTGATTCTCGGCAAAAAAAGCCATTACTTTTATGATGAAGGCAACCCATTTTCCTTGTCTTTCATCCAACAATGTTGTCTGAGCCTTTTAAGTTCAAAGAAAAGTGTACACTTTCTCATACTATGAATGTAGATTATTTGTACAATATTCCTGTCAACATTTTTCTTTAAAAGGTGCAGCAAGCCAAAGTCTGATTACAGAGAAAGCAATTCCTCATTGCACAAACTTAGATTATGCTTTGCATGCAAACTAGCAGTCAGTGAGTAGGCCACTTACATACTGTTTAAAAATTAGCATTTTGTAAACACAATCTGGGGCACAACTTGTAACAATAGTTATGTTTTGATTTTTATCTGAAAGCAGCTCTGTAACTTTTCATGCATAATTATTTCTCTGCTTCAATGTACTTATTTCCTTCAGTAATAACAAATGCAGCTAACTGCAAAAGTACTACACAAGACCTCAGCAATCTGATAGTGATGATCTGATAATTACATTCATTTTGAATTAGTTTTTGAGAAAATCTCATTAATGATTTTTTAAACTTTTTGGGAATCTTTAATTGCATGTTATCTCTTTTTAGAAACATGACTTTTCTCACTCTCTTAATATTATTTTAAAAACTATTCTAGCTTGAATGCTGTAACCTTCATTAAACAAAATTTTATTTCAATCAATACACCTCAGCTTATTTCTAAAATTATACCTTTTGATATAATGCATGTGTTACCAAATCATTACCCAGTTTACTAAATGCAACTGACAGCCAAGTACCTGCTTTAGGTTCTGTGTTTCATGACAATGTAAACAATTTAATTCAGTCTATGTTTTTAAACTGAATTGTTTTTTGTTATTTTTATTGCATACAAATCAAATAAAACTGTTGTAGATTTCAGTGGAAAACCCACATCGTTTAAAAAACTAAACATCTATGATCTTACAATTCCAAACGTAATTATTGCCATGCTACTAGTCAATATTATGCTATTTAACAGAAGCAAAGAAGACAGTATGATCTTATTTTGGTTTTATTTTTAATGGAGTCCCTTGAAAAACAAGTTTCGTAATCAATACAAGTTTTGAAAGTTACTTAGAAAGCAATTTTCTGCTGTACAGTAGGTACTGAAGCTGTTTAGCCTCCTATGGGTGTCACATTAGTATTCTGGGCTGACAGGGATCAGCTGTTCCTCAGAGCTCTGTGTCCTAAATGTGAAGCAAATCAAAGCAAGGTGTACTCTGACTTTGCTCAGGGAGGACAGAATTAAGGATCACCCACAAATTAGTTTACTTAGCCAGAGGCAGGAGCAAAATGCAAGGTAAATTTGTTCAAGCTGGGGGAAAGCCTTATGAAGCTGCCCTAAACAGTAGAACTAACATTTGCAGTCCATATGTGTTTCCTACCATCTCCTTATACCCGCTAAACAGTTGCAGTTGCTGAAACATGAAACAGTAATAAAGTACACATTCTGTGATGCCTGTGAAATACCTCTGTTTTACCTCTGAGACATCCATCATCACTGCTACTAAGCTGAATGTACTTTCACAGCATGCTATGTTATAAAATAAAACAATATTTAAAAAATTGAGTAATCATCCAGTTTTTCCAACATGCAAGTGATCCATCTAAAGTAGGGGTTTGCTTTCAGGATCATGAATAGGTCAAGTTAAACCACAGGGCAAAACAAGTGATATCAAATTTCCCAATTCATTCTATGAGAAGAACATGACAAAATTATATTTGTAATTCAGGGACTGGGAGTCTTAATCAATACCAGTAACAGCTTTTTAAAGAAGGCTGATCATGTTTTTTAGCAGTACTGTATGTAGTCCATATTGCAATTATTCTTTTTAATCTAATTAATTTAAAGGCCCTTTTAATTCTAACTGAATGTGCAATATTTTACAATGGTGTTAGGACAAACTTCTGTTTGTTCCAAGACTTTCCATGAACAGTAAAACCATATTCACCAGTTCACACCAATGACAGCTCGTTGATGATAGGACACATTGTTTTGCCTTAACAAATACATAATAATGTTTCAAAATACTGGGATGATGTTTTTTATTTTAAATTTATTTGCTGGTAAGTGAAGACAGTACAGTAAGAGTCACAACATTAATGACAATGTCTTTGACCGCCTGCTTAAAGACATCTGTCATTACAGCCCATAAAGAGTGGCTATTTAAAAGAAAGTAGTCAGCAGACAAAAAAGGATTGGTGCCAAAAGCTTCAGACAAGAGAAGGAAAAGACGGTTGAACAGACTATTGTAAGAATACAGGCTTGTGAAATTCCACAGTCCTGAATACACTGTAGTGTACAGACTGTACCCACAGTGTTGGGAGACAGCAAAGTTATAACCTTTACTAAAGGGGCACAGATGATTGATATGTTTCAAGATTCTATATGTTAATTAAATACCAATTAAGCTATTTATAGTGAATTCACTTAAAGCATGCCTCTAAGAGATACAGTTCACAGCCACATTTCATTAGAGTCTCATAATATTGTCATTTTTAGCACACGCAAGCTACATTCTATAAAACAAGTTCAAAGTTTTGATATATGTAAAAGAGTAAATAGACATCCTTTACAGCTTATCCAAAAGCATGTGGTGTGAACTCACAAAAACAATCAAAAACAAAACTCATAGACTTCCAGTTACTGAGAAAGTGCAGGATTTTTAAATTGTTTGGTTATTGCATTTTATTCTACATCCCTAGTCTGTGTGAGCTCCTCAACAACCCCTGTAACATAATGGGCACAGTTTGCAGCATGTTGTTACATCACTGCCTGCAACCACTGCAAGCTTGTGAGCAGACTCTCAGCTCATGTGCGCTCTGCTTCTAACACCAACAAAGAGAAGACAGAAGTGGGTGAGCATCTGTTTTTCACTCATTTACTGCTAATGAATAAATACATATTACTGATAATAATTTGCTTAGTGGCAATATACAATACAGAAACTTGACATTAAGTACAAGGAACAGGCAAGCAGGTATACGTGTATAGATCTGTTATGTAAAAACCTTGTTGGTGTATATTTCATGTTTAAAGGAATAAGTGCGGATCGCAACTTACATTACCGATTTGAGAATTAAAAACATTATCGCAATATAGTGCAAGAGTTATTGAAGATGCAGCTGAGAGATAAGAGATCATGTCAAGTGATCCAGCACTGTCTAAATGTGAACAGGTACTGTACCTGTATGTCTTGAGCTGGTGTCAAAGGGCAGTTAGGGATTGTGCAATCCTGATGTCGGTGCATAGTTCAGTGGCAAGGGTGGAGAATGAATGGTCACTGGATTAGGTGAGCATAGAGGAGAGGCAGACAGTTTTGTGGAAAAGGAAAAGTGGAGAAAGCAAGAGGGTATAAAGAGGGAGATAAAAGACTGCATGCAGGCAGAAGCAGAGTGGCTGAGATAATGATACGGTACAGTAGGTGGGAATTGGGTTTTGTAAATAGGATGCATGCAGCAAGAGGGAACCAGTGAACAACAGCAACTGGAGTAACATAATAGAGTGAGAAAAGTAAGGAAGAGAAGAGATAAGGTGAGCCATTAAATTCTGGATGCACTGGAGCATACGGATGGTGTAGGAAGGATGATGAATGGTAGTTACAATTCCCTAGGTGGGAGAATCCCAGAGCCTAGACTAGAAGCTAGACTAGACTAGTGAACAACAGCAACTGGAGTAACATAATAGAGTGAGAAAAGTAAGGAAGAAAAGAGATAAGGTGAGCCATTAAATTCTGGATGCACTGGAGCATACGGATGGTGTAGGAAGGATGATGAATGGTAGTTACAATTCCCTAGGTGGGAGAATCCCAGAGCCTAGACTAGAAGCTGTATAAAGAGGCTGGTAAAAATGCAGAGCTTGGTTGATAAAAGTGACTTAAATGACAAGGTCAAATAATACATACATATTCTTAAACATAGTAAAGAATAAACATTTACTTGCATAAATGCTACTTTTCATTCCTTTGTTTTGAAGCTGTTGGCAGCATATCTTGACCTGAAATTTTTAGGTAACATAACTATTAACCATTAGGTCATTTCTTGCACATACTGCACAACATAGTCAAACATCATGCTGGACTTCCTTAATGGATTTCAGATAACCTCTGTGCATGTTTGGCCTACTAGCCCACTAATTCCAAAAAAAAACATTTATCAAACCCCTCATCACTACATTTATGCTGAGATTTTGTCTCACCAATTTGTCGCACATTTGTCACTGATGTAAAAGATGTTTATACTTTCGAATTTTAATAAGCCTTCAAACCTATAAAACACACAAAAAACACTGTCTAGGTACTAGGAGAGGTATATTCTTTTGAGCATGCAGATGTTTCTGAATAGAAAGACCTCAACTGTGTTTTATTAGCATTTTAGCCTTTCCTTGGACTTTACAGCTTTTGCCTTTGTGGAAATAATCTATACCATCTGATATTCTACATGTTTAACAAGCCAGTAAATTAGAAAATTATTTGTTTGCGTTTTTCATGTAAAACAGCAGTAGTGTGTGTATCATTCATAAAATGTCTGAATTACTTAATCTAAGTTAAATAAAAAGTAAATTCTTAGTACTTTTGGCTAGTAAGAGTATGTACTAGCTGAAAAACTGAAGCTTTTCAATTTTTCACATTTCTTTCAATCAAACAGCCAAAAAGCAAATCCACAGTTCATATTATCATGCCAACAGTAAATGTAATGATGGTCTGTGTCATGCTTTGTGCCACATTAAATTTGCACATTCTAAATTATATTGAGCTTGCTTTTGAAAACAGTAAGATTGCAGTTTAATTTCTCATAAATGTCACAGTTTGTCTGAAAGCAATTTAAGTAGGAAATTCTGTGGCTACTGTATGTATCACACTGAAGAATCATTTGCGACAAATAATAATTTACGTATTGCAAATGGAAAACACAAAGAAAATAAAAAAGAAATGCCTTCAGTAATCAGAAATGCCTTCTGCAATTTCCCTCACGGGATCAATAAAGTATCTATCTATCAGTAAAAGAACAATATTTACAAGTGTGTACAAATGCATACTGTATATGCAAACGTCATATTTTTCATTCTTAATCTTCAACAAACCCTTTCCCTTCCCAGCATTACTAACCATGTGCAGAATTATCCAATACTGCATACATGAAGTAAAATGACCTAGTACAGCAAAACAAGAGTGGGATTCCTAATATAAACAATTTGTTTTAAACTAAAAAAAACGTTAATGATATTAACCTATTTTTAATTTAAAAGTTCTTGCATTACTCGGTTTGAGAAAATAAAATACGTTTGCTGTCTTGGTAAAAAATATCTATACTTGTTTTTATAGCCTGCATAAAGACAATGTAGCATAATGTCCGAAATATTTATTATAGGTCTTAAACTGGCTTTACAATCACCCAACTCCACCCACAACACATCCCCACACACACTTTTCAGGAAGTACTAAAGGTGTGAAAATTGCACCAAATTGAAAAAAAATCTTTCTGATGTGGGCACTTCTGGTTCTGTTCTGGAATAATTGGGATTGTACTGCTACATAAATATTTTAGGCCATTAGAAAGAATCAAGTGGAATTTTCCCCTTTACCATACAACACTGTCTACCAGTTCACAACTCAATCTGTTCTTAATTTAACCAGGAAAAAATAGTCCACATGGGAATGATTCAGGTACAACATTACGAGAAAAACACAACTTTTCACTTGCACGTAAGGCTTCATATCATTATTTTCAAAAAGATTAAACTTATTCACAGCAAACAGCAGAATGCTCAATTCCTATGAATCTCTGTTCTTGAAAAAATCACAAAGACTAACGTACAACTGTCTTTTTTGGTGGATAATCGAACCAGAATGTGTTGAGTTTATCAAGTATTTTTAAGAGAAATTTCAGTAATTACAAAGACAACACTGCTGTAAAACTAGAAACTGGTTAACACTAACAAGTGATTTGCTGCTTTACTTGAATTAAAAACAATTACATTACTTTTATTTTTCATTATGCCCAACTGATCACAATGTATTGATTAAAACGCAAAAAAATCCTCATATGAAACTATCTTTACTGCAAGGCAAAACTCCAAAAGTACTTCTTTTCATTTACAGTATATAAAAGACCACACAAGCACTGCACTGAATCCATACTTAAAAGACAAAACAGAAGGGATGCCTTGCCTGATCTGATAAAGACTTTATTTCTTTGAAACTTGCTTTTACCATAAAAATTAGGAACAAGTTTTCTTGTCAAATCTTCTTTAATATTACATTTTCCAAGGGAGGTAAATATATATATTTTATTGAGAACAGCTTGGTTTGATAAAAGTCTGTAGCTAAAAAAAAAATGCTTTCGAGGAGCAATTAAACTAATGTTTGTCATTCTTGCTTAATTCTTCAAAGAGTATGGCACATTTCTCCCTGGAGAACAATAGCAATAAAATGACCATTAAGGTAGGTGTTTGAAGAATGAATGTCCAAAACGTTCAAATCTCTTGTTCTGTTTATTATGACTTGCAGCTTCCAAAGTTTCAATGTGCTTGCCCTGCATAAATGTGTCTGCTGTATATTCTTAAAGGATGTTTCAAACCTAATTTGATCTCATGCATTTCAAAAACCTTAAGAACACATTCCTTTGTAATTTTTAAATTTTGGATTCAGAAAATCCAAAAAAATCCTAAAAAAGGCCTTGTTTTCTATATGCTAAAAGTTCAGCTACGGTTCTGCAATCTAGCGTGCAAAGCAAATGGGAAGGGGCAGATATTTTTTTCTTCAGGGAACAATCTTTAATCTGCTACCCATATGTGCAATTGCATGAGTTGTGGTTCCTGTAATGGCCACCCAAACCATTTAACAGCTTTAAAATAAAACCAGAAATACCACAAACTGATTAACAGCAAAGACCCCATCCTGTTTTTATAATGAAGATGATTGCTAAGGAAAGGTCTGTCTTGTGATTCATTGCAGGTATTCTAGAAATACGAACAGTCTCAGAGGGCGGCGTGCTGGCCATCAAAGGGGTGAAAAGTCAATATTATATAGCTATGAATAAGCAAGGAAGATTATATGGCAAGGTAAGGAATTTAAAGTGTTAAAACATGCCAACATCTAAGAAGCTCTATTCCTATTGAATACATTTCAATACATTGCCAGCTGTACTTAATTTTTAGCCACCAGGAAATGTATTTCAATATTTACACTCAATATTAAATTTACAATAAAACAAAACAATGAAAAAATCAGGTTCTTATGGTAATGCACTTTTGAAAGGATTCATAAAACAACAATACAACCTTACCAAAGGTTATGTATTATTCATACTGCCTGAATGAGAGAATGAGAGAAAATATATCACAAAATAACTAAACCATGTTCATACACTTTCAGAAATAGCAAAATTACAAAGTTTGAATTAAATTGTTTTCTTCTTAATTTACAGAAAACCTACAGTGAGGACTGCAACTTCAAGGAAGTCTTCCTAGAAAACTATTTCAATGCTTATTCCTCTGCAAAATGGACTAATAATGGCAAAGAAATGTTCATTTCTTTATCCCACAAAGGTGTCCCATTAAGAGGAAAAAGGACAAAGAAAGAACATGTCACATCTCATTTCATACCCATGAAATGCAAAGAAGAGAAGAGAGTGGATTAAAACTCTCAAGACGTTTTATTCAGTTCAACTTTGTGAAGGGTCTTTTTTCAAAGCCAAGCCAAAGCTACTCCTCTATATCGAATTTCAATGTACATACATTATGACTCCTGTCATAGCCTAAGACAAGAGTCTCAGAATCATTTATTATAGGGCTTGGTGCCTTCTGGTTTTAGTTCCAACTTGAGTAATCGATTAAACAATTTACCAATTTTCTTAGTTACACATAAACAAACTATTTCTTAAGGTCTTATACAGCAAAGTACTCAAATATTATCTTAATGCAATTACCTTTAAATTACTCTAAAGCCTAGTATTACAATTATAGGTTTATTCTATGCTGAAAAGAGAAGAAAGGAACAACAACGTTTTGGGTGTGGAGCCTTCTTCGGGTGGCTTCGAGTTCACAAAACTTTAATTGTTCCTTTGCAGCCTACGCATGCTGATGCAGCTACCCACCTGTATTACAATTATGCAGTTAATTTAATTAAGCCATCTAGGTAACCAAGAAACGAGAACAAAATCCAGAAGACATTGGGCTCTCCAGGAAGTGGGTGTTAGACCCCTGGCCTAAGCACTCAGACATTATACTAAAACAATAGTGGAAAGTAAAGAAAAAATAAAGAAAAAAAAGAGTAATATTTGTTAAAATTGATTATATGAAGATTTTCATGTGGCACTAGAACAGATTTCTGATTTGAACTTCATCCTCATAGGCCTATTCTTCAGGTTCACATGTATAAATAAGAAGGTGAGAAGCCTTCATACCAACCTTTACCATGAGAACCCTGTAATGAACGTATTGGAGGTTTGATGTGATCCTCACAAAATGTAATAGATGAAAGTAGTAGCTATAAGTATACAATCAAACGTAGGTTACAATGTAACATGCCACTTCAAAATATTCTTTCAATTTTTTTGTTTTTGTATGAAACACTTGTAAATACAAGATACAGAATAACATAAATACATTTTCTATTTTATTACAATATTTACATTTTTATAAATACTATAGGAGAATGATGTGAAGTTTCTTACTACAGACAAGAGTGTTTGACACTGAAAGTTGTGAGTTTGAATGGCACTGATCAATTTTATTTTTATTCTTATGTGATTGTTTATTAAAAACTAAAAGAGATATTATATCTGACAAAACTCACAAGATGTGAAAATTGTGAAAGTTCAAAATTTAAAGTAGACAGGATCAGCCAACCCCTAAGAGCTAAAAACTGAAAAGATATTCTAACTTCCTCAGTTAGAGGCACTACTCTCTAATTTGATCGAGATCATAAGGGTTTTGTATCCAACAGAATGTGTTCCAGCATAAAAATAAAAAATAATAAAAAACCGCAAAATGCAATAATGACTTTTTACTGGGTTAAAAAGCTGGAATTACTACTGAAAACTAAACAAGCTGGACTTGATTTTTATTATAATTTGTTCCTTTTTTAAAAATTAACTTATAAAACATAACAAAGGACAAATCATCATAATGCCTTCATAAAAATTTTGACTTAATAAAAATCAGATAACGTTTTTACCATACAAATGGACTATCAGATTTTCCAAAAGTATGCCAAATAACTTCTTCTATTTAATATTGCATGTATTATTTGCTCTTCTGTCCACTTTTGATATAACATGTAATAGGCTACTGCCTTGAATAATTATTTACATGGCTGCTAAATCAATTCAAACTATGATATATAAATGTTAATTTTAACTATGCAAAGGTTTGAAGCTGCTGAAAGGAATAATATCAATATTTAATTGCAAAGTAAACACTGTTATAAATAGCTAGAGTAATTTAAGCTGTAGATGATAATTACATTTTCCTAAATAAATCTGTCTTCCAGATCAATTCTAATACAAAAGAAACGTATCTGTGGCAGAGCATTTGTCTATTTTGAAATGAGTCACCTGATTCTTCTGAACTTAGCATCTAACATTCCACTTTCAATTTTTAGTGATATTTTAACAAGACATTGTTCATCATATTCACTGCAGTCTCTGTAAAGTAACTCCTTTGAACATGTATGTGAAGGACAGAACCTTAAAGATGTAGGTCATCTCATTATAAGCAACAGCAGGCTTTCTTTGTGCATTATAAATAAATAGAACTCATGTTTTAATATATATCCTGCTTAGAACTCTAATCTGTTTCTTTAAATCATGCATAGAATATATTGCAACATTACAATTTTATTCAAGGTTGTGTTTATACTTCAATGATGTATGTTATTTAAGTTATTTATATAAAATCCATGTCAAGTTATGCCTGTCTAATGTGTGTTTCATTTAATGAATTCCTGGTCATCTGCTGCTGTTTATGAGAAGGCGCTCTGGCACCTCTTGCTGCCAAGAGAAAAGACAGGAAGTCAACCACACACGACAACCCACTTCCTTCCTCTGAAGCCCAAAAAAGGGACAAAATAGCACGTAATCATTGTGCGGCAACTCTGCCAAATACAGAAAGCAGAACTTCAGGAAGAAGGGCAAAGATTGCTCAAATGTCGCCAAACATCTTGTCACTTTCAGAGGTCAAGCAACACTGAATATGTGTAAAATACAAAAAAGGCTTTGAATTTGATTTCCCGTGCAAATGCAAACTAACAGGGAAGATCAGAATTCATAATGACATCCATCCATTAATTTTTTAACCTCATCATCCAACTCAGGGTCACGAAGGAGTCAGAGCCTATCAAAGCAAGAAATGGGCGCAGGGTACACCCTGGATAAGTCACCAATCCATTGCAGGGCACAGACACGGATAAGCACAAGACATCCAGAAGCCAGTTTACCTACCAGCATGTCTTTGGCCTTTGGGAGGAAACCAGAGCACCCGGAGGAAACCCACACAAAAATTAATTCATGATTAAGACATTTTTTCTTAAACTGTCCATTCTGTACTTCTTGCAACGTAAGAACATCAGAATGTAAATTTGGAAAATATGGAGACCATTCATCCCATCTAGCTCATGTGTTTTTTTAGTAGCTATTTAATCTAAAGATCTCACCCAGTCATTTCTTGAAAACAGCCAGGGTACCAGCTTCAGCAATTTGGCATGGTGGTTTGTCCTAAAGTCCCACAACTCTTTGTGTAAAGACGTGCCTACAGTATGTTCTCAGAGCAGTCTTAAAAGAATTCTCAGTCTTAAATGCACTTCTCCCAGTTGCAATTTATGTCATCTGGTTTATTTTTCACTGTTAAATCCATAAGATTACCTTAAACCTAAACTTACAACCTCTTGGTATCTTAGGTACTGTATAGCAATAATTCCCTGTAGTCTATTAATACTTACTAGTCAACACATAATTAATTGCTTCTTAACACCATAACACAAAAAAATGATCACAACTGTAAAACTGTGCCTGGGCTATGTCCTGAGATAGTGGTGCTTCTCCAGTGGAACTAACAGAATAGTCATTGAGGGCAGATTTTTGTCTCTGACCTAGAAATCTTTTTAAAATTACTCCTCAAAACACAAGTAAAAAAAAGTGTTTCCTTTTTTGTTTCCAGTATAGCAGACAGTGGTAAGAAAGTTCTTTTTTTGTGAACTAGGACAGTGAGATCTCCAGGTTGTCTGCCTAATTGTCAGTATACTTATACACAGATAGTCTGAATTTTAGAGATCATCTTAATCTTAAAAAGATTTTTCTTTCTTTGCTGGTTTTGGCGTAAAGATTTATGACAAGGGGCTACAAGAATCAGAAAAACTAACATTTGATTGTAAATATTCTTTTTCTCCATTGCTGTTCCATCCATCAGTCTTTCCCTCAGAACATTTCTTGTTAAACCTTTTCACTTTTTCAGATTAGAAAGGAAATACAGGCCTCTAGAAAGCTAAAGTACTTCAGATATACCTTCATCATGGTAGACAAATCACACTATGGTATTTCTACAGACATAAATAAAATGTCTGCACAATTCAATGATACAATCATTTTAAGTTACAAAAGTTCACATTAGGTATTTTAAGCGAAATTTTATACCTGCCAAATACAAAAATACTGCAACAAAAATACTGGCAGACTGCCGCACGCATGGGCAAGTAGATAAAATGAGTTTTACCTTCTGTTGGGGTTCACATCTGGCTCAGAGAAAAATGACAGATAAAAAGATTACAACTGGGAGCACAAACCTCTGAATCAGTTAGACCTAAACAATGTCTGAAACAAGGTGAAAGCTTGTGCCAAGTCACGCAAGGTTGGTTTTAACTGATAATTCATAACATGTTCAAACCATACATCATTTTTACTTGAGATTTAATGACTTTTGGACATTTATTTCTTTGGGTTACAGAGGTTTTCATTTTCAGTGATATTTACAGTGGTCGCCTGGCATTCAGAAATACTCAGATCACATTGTGAGCTATGTGAATGGCAATACAAGCTTACAAATTGCTAATTAAACAATACCATAAAAGCACATGCAAGAACACACATGCATGTTGAGCTTTTGAAGTACATCAGTTTCATAATAAATTGCAACTTTAAATTGCAATTGTTGTAATCTGTTATCTTATTGGCAAGAAAAAAATATTTGATAATTTCATGCATTTTAGAAAATCAATTTATTACTTTCATTTGACTGCAAATGTAAAGCCAAAAAAAGGATCTAAAATAAGATAAATAACTGTATAAAATGTGTTGTTAAGAAGCAAGAATAAAAATATTTATTTTCCGGGATATAAAAATAAAATTAGACAACCCTCTCATGAACCTTTGCTCTATTACATCTTGGAAGGGCCAGACCACAAGTAAGCTGTTAGATATTTGGTATTATTTTTATTAGTACCATAAACTATTGGCTGCCATACTCATCCTGTTGTTACCAGAAAACTCAATAAAATGGTTTTAAGTGTCTTTCGCTACTTCAGCTAAGTACAGTAAGAGTGAGTAATATAATAGCATTTGCCACATGTGTTTTTGAGACATTTGCGATAAAATAAAGGGGCAAAATTCTTTGGTAGAACAACTAAATCCCACATCTACAAAAAAGAATAACTTCTTACAGTTTACGAAAGGTTCGGTAAACCTGCATTGAATATGCAGAACAAAATGGAAACGTAAGCATTGTAATCTCCTTTATTATGATTTTTATTTCTTTTCTAGGTAGGCAGTATTTGAAATCCTTAAACCCCTCTGATTAAGAATGTGGCAAAACCAAAAGAGCACTCAAATGTATCCGACCTGCTCAATTTAATGTGTTTCAGAGCCATATGCTCACCTGCTGGCAGATTTACTTGAAGACTGCAAGGCCAAATTGACACAGGTTCTGAGTTCTGCTTTATTATTGAGAACAGGGGGCACTTCTTTACACAAAGGGTTGTGGGAGTCTGGATGAAACTACTGTACTGATCATACTGTCATTAAAGGTGATACCACAGTTTTCAAGAAATGGCATTCAAAAAGATCAGCCATATGCTCAACTCCCACTTCTCTTTTTGTGATCAGCCAAACAGTCAACCCTCCTGTTCTAAACATTTTGTTTGTGGTTTTTTTTTTGCCTAGGCTATTCCATAATATATTTTTTTAATTTGCTCCATCTTCCAAGATCTTTAAGCAGTGCGTGATTTTGAGATTGACAATTTGAGTTTAGTAAATGGTATTTTTGCACACTTAAAAAGCAGCTTGTTTAATTAAAGTGGAATGTAAAATTTGGCAGATTCATGTAACTTGGGCAGAAATATTTTGAAAATGAAAACTGAGGGGAAAATGCTTTGAAAACTTTCGCCAAATTCTCAACAACTGACCCATTGTGGGTACTGGTATCTAACTTTCCTCAGATGTCTCACTAAACTATGTTGGGTTTGAAAGTGCTTAAATGTTGGGCTTTAGAAATACGCTATAAATGTGAAGATTTCATGAAAGATGTTAAATTTAATGGTTATGCTTGTACCTCTCTCTTAACAAGACAAGCAGGTAAAGTATACTGATAGCTAGAGATCAATAGACTTGAAGATGTCTTTTCTGGAAAACAAGCAGATGCAACTTGTGACTGGCAGGTAATTTAAAGATGTATTTTATTCCAGAGTCGTCACAACTACAGTGTTATTACCTTCTCAGAAATCTCAGAAAATGAGCAAGAGTGGGCCTGGTCACTATTGGGATGGGGGACCTCTAAAGAAAGCCAAGTTGGACCAGTAGGTAGAGTTCAGTACTGTAACCTACCCACAAGAAGACACAGACTATTTGGTCATTAATGATCTCTATGTACCGTCTGTAAGACATCACCCTGATATACTCTGATCAACTCTGGGAATGCACAATCTGGTTAACCTACATTTCTCCCAGAACTGAGTTGGTGAAGCAATTTCTTCACTGAAATTGCTGCACTTCAATAGAAATTATGTACAAAAAATGCTGTGGAATCCTTTGGGATGACAAGAGCTATACAAATGCAACAAATTATTATTACAAGACTCAGGTAAGGATAACAATTTTATATATTTAAAAGAAATAATTAAACTTCACTGTCAATAAACATTCATTAGAAGCAATTGATATTATGACAAGTATTATGTATTTGCTTAGGAGACATCCTTCTTAATACAATAAGAGAATACATTTGGATTTCTAGAGAGAATAATATTTACTAATTGCACTACAGGTCATACTGTAATGAAATGCACAAAAACAAATTCAGCACCAAGCAATACTACACTGTTCATGTAATGATACTGTACACAAACACAAATTAAAAATGATCTTTCAATCTGATTAATTTCTTTGCATATTGTTTTTAATTATTTTCTGTAATCCACCTGCATTACAGAAAATATACAGAGCTCATGTTCTAACTTTTGATTGTGAGATAAAGTGAAAATCCCATTACAGATGCTTTTTGCATCCTTACTTGATTTCTAATCTAATGTCAAAAGAGTGGAATATGGAATTAATTGCACTATTCGAGTACCAGATGAGAAGCACTGAAGTGAGCTGGAAGCCAGAAGTGAAATTCCTAGACAAACATAGCTCAAAGAAATTGCGTGTGCACAGGTGTGAGAAACCGAACTTTTAAAAAACAAAAAAAACTGTAGATTTTCTGGTTTTAGACCATAGCCGATTTCAATTTTTGCACTTCAAAGAACTAGTCAAATAAATCCACAATCTAAAAGGAACCATGCTGGCTGTACACATGCCCAATACATTAACACACAGTGAACTACAATAAACCTAGGAATAAACTTTAAAAGGGAAATTTTTGTTGTTGTTTTCATTGACTTCAAGTTACTGTAGTAGGCAGCTTAAAAACCAGAAAAGTAGTTCACGAGAGCAACATCTGTTGTTTTCCTTGGCTGTGTAACAAGAACAAAACTTTGGTTATTCCAGTTACATTCTGTAAACCATACCTGCTGAAAGGAATACATACTCATATTTAAAGTACAAACAATGAATATACACTTTGTCTTATTTTATCTCAATGGAAACATTAACTATGAGAGAAATGCTTGCTTCCACACTGAAATGTATGCATAAGTTTGTCCTGACCTCACATCATTGTATCCTGCTGAATTCAGAACTCAGAGATTAAACTGGCAGGGATAAACATAAATAGAAATATTCCCAAACCACTGCCCAAGTAAATTGCCCAATACCAGACGTCAAAATAATTACAAAATCAACACATCTGGACTGCATTCTGATGGGTCACATAATTCTAAAATGATTGCATGTCATTCCTGACCACACACTGCAGCAGAACCTCTCAAGGCTGTCACCCATATTTGCTGTTCAAGTTTTTATTTTATTGTCCTTGGGCACTCACTTCTCCTGTCTTAATAAACAGTACTTTCCTGAATAAACCTGGGTGAAATCTCTTGTACCTTATTTTTGAAGAGAACCAGTCAGAAATCAAAATCTTGTCCCCACCACCAACTGTGAACTCGAATCCTGAGAACTAAGAGGAGCCTTTGCTATCCAGTGCTTTTCTGCTGTTGCCCCAAGCAAACCTGCCATCCATTACTTGGTTTGTAACCTGTGATTTTCAATTTAACCATATTTAATTATAATTCACATTTGAGTGTTTAAAGTCAGATTTCCATAAACAGTACAAGTCACAGATATATGGGAAGTTATTAAGCAAACCTGCACACAGATTGTACAGGTAAAACCCAATTTCAGTGCTGCACTGTTCAGTAATTACTTGAGACTTTAGGGAAGCAAGTTACTCAACTTTTCAGTTTTTACAGAACTGTTTTTCTGAAAAATCAAACGTATTATGGAATTAGATACTAGGATATAAAAGGCTACAAGGACCTTTATAATACATATATGTATATGAACTTCACAAGCTATTAACAAAAATCATTAATCATGTACATTGTATCACATATAAGTTGATAAATGAGTATTTATTGAATTTTATTAAACATGAGAGATCACACAAGCATTAACTAAGACTTTTTTATTTGTTCTGTTCAGAGGTAGGGGTCATGGGCTCTATTACTAAAGACATGTGGTCAAGAACAGAAGAACTAAAGCTTAAATTTGAAACTATTTTCTTTTTAATTATCCAGACATTTTCCTAAACAGGGTTTAGGCTTTCCTGGAACGCAGTTCACGGGCTTATTCAGAGAACTGCAAAAACAAACCAAGCTCACAGAACAGGAGCAGATAAGCCCCTCTGAGCAATATATGAGGTGTTACTAGGGAAATGAAAACAAATTATATCACCCGCTGTAAAAGGAAATATTCCATATGAAAGCATAAAAAAGTGTAAATGTAACAACATGGCATGCTTTACAATTATTATTTCTATATTGATTAGTAGTTTTACATCCCAATACATTAATATTAAAAATACAGTATTGATCTGCATTTTCATTTATTCTACAATACCTGATATTAATGTTAGTATTTAATCAATATCAGTATTAAATATTGCTGCTTTCATCTCTGGTTGACCTCCAAGGAAAAGTCAATGGGCTGATGGTAGCTTATGAACACTGCTTTCAAAAAACTTAACACTGAACTGTTCAAATGTTTATCTTTTTAGCAATACAGTAGCACCCCCACCTGTCTATAATGAATGATGCATGTGATTTTAAATGCTCTGCAGGAATAAGCACTCAGGAAGGCCACTGGAGGTAGGTTGAAGGTGATTGCATTGTACTGGTTAGTTATTTCTAAAACTGATCTAAGTAATTTAGCAGTATAAAGCATATGGATTTCAATAAAATTACATGATACTGTACATTCAATTACTTACCGCTTGTAACTGACAGGATCTTGGGTTCTTTGCCCACCTCTCCAGCTCCATTTAACACCTCACTCAACCAGTTTAGGTTCCATTTCTTCCATGAATATAGCACAGGTTTTACTCCTGGAAAAAATAAAAACAAAACAGGTACTGCTATAAGCATTCACAGTATGTACAATATGTGTAATGATTGCTATAATACAATGTTGTCTGAATAAAATAAACAGAAATAAACATTACCTGAAATCCAGTGAGATATCAGATCTGTTAGTTCAGTTTTAAAGTCTTCATCAAAGTGACCATGAGACTCTGGGAATGCTCCATAAAATGCAGAATAAACTGCCTGGGCTAAGCAGTCTGCATACACCTTGAACATGTAAGAGAATATGCATACTGTTATCACACGGATCCTGATATTTATTAAGACTAACACTAACAACATTTTTGCATTCAAATCACAATCAGAAACTTTAACGCTTAGTAGTCAAAGAGCCAAACCTTACCTACGAACTATCAAGCGAGTGACCTAACCTGGGACATGTCAGGTACCTGTGAGTTTGCAGTGATTTCAGTGAGAGCAGCATCCTTCCTCTCCTCACTTCCAATTCTGCAATGGGAACTGAGGAACTGGCAGCTCAGTAAGAGCCAAATGGTAATAGTGACTGTTTGACCCCAAGATCTGTGTGGTCTTTAGCCTTTTCCAATCGTTTCACAATGTGCGATAGGTGATTGAGGGAGAAAATCAAACTGAAATATATTTTAAAGATTAAAAAAAATGCAATTTGCACAGCTGAAGTCTCTACTGTATAGTATCTCTGCATACTCATCCTTTATATTCATTATGCATCTGTCCTTGTAAAGGAGACAGCAACCCAATGGCTATTCAAGCAGGACAGGGGGGACTGAGGACTGAGAGAACATGACTTCTAGAAAGCATGTGACACAGAACAAGAACAAGAAGCACCCCAGTCAAAACCAAACTCGTGAGTTGTGAGACAACAGCACTAACTGCACACAACCATATTGCATCATGTATTAAGAACCATGCAATTAATTTACACACATAATGTAAAATACATGAATAAATTAATGAACTCACATTAAAAAAGAAAAAAAACTATATCTCTGCTATTTTGCTGCTTGGAGAGCAAGTAAAAACATTAAACAGCTTCAAACAGCTTTCAAAGTTGGAACTTTGAAAATACCTTAAACAATTTGTCTTTCACTTCTGGTTGCACTGTCATTAAGAGTACCACAAAGTTTTCAGAAATTCGATCAAAAAGCTTGTTTTCATCTTCTGGGTTAGGCTTTCAAAGGAAAAAAGAATTGTGTTAGAGATGAGTCCAGACCCACCTGTCAGAACTGAAAGGCTGCATGTATTTTTTAAAGAATTTAAATTAAACTAAACTTGAATATGGGAAACTATATACTACATATTTAGCATGTTTAGGGGAATATTATTATTTTAAAAATAAATAATCAAATGAACAAGTAAAGGTTTATTCCAGGCTGAAAAGAGAAGACACCTAAATAAGGCTCCACAGCCTAAACGTTGTGTTACTTTTCTTTTCTTTTAAGCATGGAATAAACATTTGCAGCCTATGCATGCTGACACAGCTACCTACTTGAATAATCAAATGATCTTACTTTATGAACTGACATGCCACAAATTAATCTAATATAGAACATTACATTTATGTCATTTATTTAAACAAATTAAGGCATGCTTTTACAGAATTAAGAAGTACAGCACTTCAAAGGTGTGAACTTGGAACATTTCACCAATGGGCTTGAAGGATCAGTGGTATATCAGTTAATTCCCTGTTGTAGCAGATAGCAATGAGGTATGAAACATCTGTTCCCGGACTTCTTTTGTTAAATTCCAGGTATCTTTTCAAACGACTGTATCGTGAAAACTGTATTATGGAGCAGTGGCAAACAGCACATACACAACTGGAGCCACAAAGAACATATTTTAATGGACCACAACAACGACACTGAACAGGTAAATGAGTTGAGCTTTGTGTTTCTCCATGCACGAAAGCCATTACAGCATTACAGATACACAGATAAAAATGAGCTGACATAGCGCCCTCTGGTGCATATTGTCTTTGTCAATGGACATACAGTATGCTCCTTGTGGCTCCATTTCAATACGTACAGTAAATTTCATTACTGGATAGTGAACAGTTTACAAAATGAAGTAGTAGCTTATAAGTTATTGTATATGATTAATCATTTACATAAAAGATTAAACAGAGCATTTAACAAAATATATAAAATTGAGATAACACAAAATCCTGACAAACTGATCTACCCCATTATGAGTACAGCAAAAGAGAATGTAAACATTTCAACAGCATTTCTAATCTATAGCAAGACTTCAAGGGAGAAAACTAAATGAATCAAGTATATTCTGTCTTACCTTAAATGCATGAACATAAAACCACCAAAAGGTATCCTTCAGTACAGCAACAGATGACTCAGTGAGAAAGAATGGCTTCCAAACCTTTAGAAAGCCTGACTAGAGGGGAAAAGAATGCATCTGTGAGGATTATTCTAATGGTGTAAATAAATTTTTTGACTTGAGTCATAAAATCTCCAGATAATTAAAACACGCTTATCAATTCTGAATTCAACCATAATTGGATTTGGTTGAACAAATGCAGCCTTCTATAATTCAATTGGCTTATTTGGATTCTTGGCTCCCGCATTATCCTCTGGGTAAGAGAAAGTGATATTGTTGATCATTTTGGTCACCATGTCACAAAAAAGAAATTGCTGCTCAGGAATCAGTCCAGAAAAAAAGCAGCCAAATACATTCCTGGGGCTTAAAGGGGTGTCCTTCTGACAGGCTAAATATAAAAAGTTTGCAAGCACGAAAGGGCCATTTGGCCCAATAAGCTCATTTGGTCAAACATCATTGCTTTCCCAGGAGCAGAGCCAGGCCGGCAGGGTGAAAACCAGGAATCCTAATTACCAGACCATATGGGAAGTCTTAGAAGAACTAAATTTGTTTAGTCTTGAACACAGAAAACTATAAGGGGATCTGATTCAGGTATTCACAATTCTCAGAGGCAATAACAAAGTCTTCCCAGTGGATGTCTTCAGAATCAACAGTGAAATATGAAAGGGAGGACAGAAATGGAAACTAAGGGGAATCGCTGAGAGCGTGAGGAAACATGCTACCCAGTCAAGTTGCTGAAGGTGCTATTCAGGAAGCTTCCTTGAAATGGCTGGGTGAGATCCTCAGATCGATTAACTACTGTACTAGTAACAAAACAAGCTAGATGGGTCCAAATGGTATGTAATAAACATGAACATTTGTTTCAGAATGTTTTAGATGAAATTCAACCTCAGAATTCAATGTATAGTTTCAGCTTTTTACTCTGAAAGTGTACAGTAACGGTACACAGTAACAATAATAGACCAATGTGTTGGTTTTTTACAATTACTCAATCCACATAATTGCTCTTTTGTACTAGTGTTTTATGTTCCCTGGTTTTAACCACCACCTTTAAGACAACAAATAAAATGACAACTAACAGTAAACTGCATGGGGCAATTGGTTCAAGTATACTGTAAATATGATCTCTAAAAACAAAGATGCAAGTAAAAAAGTCTTATTTTGGAAATGTAATTTATCATATTTTCCCAAGTCATGTTTTCTAAGATTATTACAATTCTGAGCATGCTGTACTGACCATCAAATTAGTATTATCAATTTGCTGTCTATATCCACCTAACCTTAAGAGAAAACCTGTCCTTTAATTATTTTGACTAAAACACTACACAGAGTGGATTCTGTGTTTATTCAGACTGAACTGGATTTAAATGTAATGCACTGTATATTCTACTACACAACAAAAATCAAGAGACATCTTACACATGTATTTTAGGAATGCAGGTCTGCGTGCTGTTATTAGACACATGCACTACACATGTGCTTGACATGCAAGTTTATATGCATTCCTGTTTCTTTACATTAGTATAGTGGCTTCAGTATCACTGAAACTATTACCATAATGTGGGTCAAAAGAATGGAAAAACCTGGTTTGCATCATTTAGGCAACATCTGGCTTAAAAAGATGACTGGATATTAATATTCTCCACAACAAATAAACCTAACACTCATTCAGTACTGAGCAATTCCAGGAGATGAAAGTATAATGTGTGTGTAAGTAGTGCGTATGTGATTGTTCATCTGAAAAATCAGATTTCTGGCATCTGCCGTTCTGGAATTAGATAATAGTTCAGGAATCTGTAGGGCTATCCCTCTATCAAGTTTCACCAACACCACATTCTTCATGAGATTAATTTTACAAAACTCTCTGTAATAGAAAACAGGGCCATCACAACTGTTTTTCTCCCAAGCGGGCTTTCCTAAGGAACTTTAATAATAACAGTGCAGTTTCTCATTGCAGCAGCACAAAAGCCAAAGAAAACACTGAAGTCCAACATTTAAGGGGAAATAAAATATTTTAACTTAATTTAAAACTTGAATTTATAATTTACAGTAAATGATGGAACACATGTTTTATTTACAAGCTGCTCACAGTTTTTATTAAGTAACATGCTCTTCTCACTTCAATGGATATCTGACTGCATTGACTTCCATTACATTAATGAAATGGAGTTGCTGTAATGAGTAAAGAACTGTCACTCAGAGCTTCCAAAGAACAAAACCTACAGTACAGAAATATGTGCTGGGTGTGAAGGAGCAAATCAGAGGGTTTAATGTTCTCGGACCAGAATTCCTGAAATGTATCACAGCTGTAAGATTTTTATGTAGGACTTCTAGAATGAATGCAAATCATTTGATGCATTCACGACAGCCTTTAGAAATGTGTAGTCATTTCATATGCAAAAAGGTTTTGCAGAAGAGGCTCAGTAAATGTCTAGGGGACAGAAATCAAAAAGTTAAAATAATAATAATATGCAGATGGTAATAATAAAATAATTGTGTATAAGACAGAGTTTGTATAAATTTGATTCTTAATGGCAGATTGTTATCATTTTAATCAAGTATGTTAATAGAGCCAGTACTTTGTTTAGTTTTCAAAATCCCACTAACTTAGACTAGGACGTTTAATCATGACATGATCAGGCAGCCTTTCAAGTTGATCTGGCTAAATAGTTACCATATATCTTGTCTTTATTTTGTCATATTTTTAGTTTACTTTTGCATGCATTGTGTCTTTTACATCGGATCGGGGCAATTTTGAAAAAGAACTGCCAGGAATTGCAGTAATGGTAATTTATTCTTACAAGGTGATTTTGACAGAAACTGGTTTTGAAGTAGTCATAAAACAAAGCACCTCAAACATAAATAAACTAGTGTCATTTGACTGCTGTCTACAAAACAAGAATTCAAAATTTTCCAAAACTGCAACTGCAGCCAATAACCGTGAATTCTATTGTCACGATATAGCACATTTGCTTAAAACCGAAGGATAATGTGCTGGCAAAACAATTGATTCACATTTAGCAACAGAAAGATTATTATCTTGAATTCCCAATTTGAAAGGTTTGTTCTCAGTGCATTATGTCTGCCCATTGGCTGTTTAAGAGGCTGTGATAGCATTTATATACAGAGATTAACATTGTAAAGGGGAAATGAGGGAGAATCAGTGAACCAGCTTAGCGGCATTTGCAAAAAAAAGAGACAAAAGCCAATTAAGTGAGGAATAAAACTTTGCTTCACACTCTGAGAGAAAAAAAAACAACTGATTCTTTGTTACATGCAATTAATACCAACCACTACACACAAACATGAACACAACTTTTATCTGTAGTCAGTTTTCAATAATCTTTTGAACTGAAGTGTTTAAATCTTTTAAATCCTCTGAAAAGGTTGAATCAATGTAAGTCACTGAATATACAATTTTTTATTTGTACTTACATTAAAATTCTGAGCATCTGAAATGTAGTCCATCAGTAGCAGAGCATCGAGTTGTCCAGGTAGGTCATTATATTTATTCTGAGTAAATCCTGGGTATTTACAGTCCTGTAAAATCATTAAAAAGATAAAACAGTGTTAAAGTTATAAGTTACTGGCATTTATATGATCCTTTTGCAATATATATGACAAACCTAAGCAAGTTTTGTGCACATAAATGATTCCAAGTAGTATAAAATTTAAATGATGCTCTAAACAGTACTTTCAAAAATATGAAAGAGAGGAGAGTACAGTACGTACATCACATAGTGTTAGGAGAAGTTTCTATATTGATTGTTAATTACTCAGAAATCTTAATGGTGGCATTAGGTTTATTATTATTTCCATAATGTAGCCATCTGTTCCCTAGCTGCATAAACTTTTACACACCTGGTGTTACTATTCATTATGAGAAGGGAAAATGAGGAGCAAGTGAATTAATGAAGCCCAATATTGTATGTCAATAAAGATGAACAACTGGAAATGCTACATTTGAAAGGGACTCTAGTGGAAGTTCTCAAACAGATATGTACAATTTTTGAGAATGTTACTCAGCTGACTATACAATAACTAATAACCAGACACAAGTGCATATCAACACATTGGTTTTTCCTGTTTTATTTAAAAAACAAGGTTGTATATACAGTATGAAGGGCACACAGTGGCTGAATGGTTAACATTGCTGCCTTGTAGCACTGGGACCCTGGGTTCAATTCTGGCCCTAGGGTGCTATCTGTTTGGAGATTGCATGTTTCCCGTGTTTGCATAAGTTTCCTCTGGGTGCTCCTGTTTCCTCCCACAGTCCAAAAACCTACTGGTAAGTTAATTGGCTTCTGGGAAAACTGGTGCTGGTGTGAGTGTGTGCGTGTCTATGCTTGTGGTGACCTGTGATGGGCTCGCATCCTATCATGGGTTTATCCAGTATAATGGCTGATGCTTGCCAGGAAAGACTCCTTAGTTGTATGAAGTGGTTAGAAAACGGATGAATGGTTGCACATACTATATGTGTTCACACATTTGTTTTGCATTTGTGCTGTACCTTTGTACCTTAATATTCGTGATCCTTGGTGAGACTCCAGCACTCTGAAAATAAAACAAAGTAAATACCATTGCCGAGGTGCAGGATCAAATACTGCAACAGAATTGACTTTAATCTAGGGCATAAAATATTACTGTTTTACCTTTGTTCCGAGTTTTTGGCGGGCTTTTTTCAGCAGCCCTAAAACTGAAATAAAAAAAAAAATCAAAATCAAAAGAAACAGCACCCCCAGTTCCATCAATATATATAGTTGTGGCCAACAGGGTTAATGTTGACTTCTGATAATAAACCAACATTTTTTCTTGTTTCCATTTCTATAATATTTAACATTATGTAATTTTCAATTATAGCAACTTTACACTGTGTTAAGAATCAATTTTATATTCCTCTTTTCCCCAGTAATTGATGTTACAGAATAGAAACAATTATCAAAAAATGTTTTTAAACTAGTGCATGCTTACTTTGAGGTGATATATCTGAAGGCTGTACATCAGTCTTCTCTGTTGGTGTTTCACTGTACAGCATTTTAGATGCATGGGCTTCAAGCAGACAGGACAATTCCTCAACCATTTGTTCCAGCTCAGTAATAATACCCTTATGAAAAGGAGCTTCTTTTTGGAGACATTCAGCTATTTCATTAGCTGAATGGTAGCCACTTAACTGTTCTGTAAGATTAAACTTTTCTTCCAGCATTATGGGCCAATCAACCTGAAACACATTATTAAACATTTAATGTTACATTTTCAACCTCTTAAAACTCACATTGTGGTACCGATGATAAAATGCAGATATTTCTAGTTTAATAGTCTATGTAACATTATGAAAATATATTTTCAATTAAAAATTGCAATATTTGGCAAAATAGTAACGTTATTTTTCGTCCATTTACGGCATTATTGAAAAACGTAAATTGTTGAACTGGCAATTCTTACCAGCTGTTGAAATCGTACAAAGTCTTGAAAATTTCTAGGGGGTTCCTCCATTGATACCATAGTATTTCTATGAATGAAAAAGAGATTATTATATTACAATTAATTCTAAAAAAGTTAACATATACATAACTATTTCGTGCTTTTTCAATTATCATTGAAAAACAGGCATATAAAATATGTGGAGCTCTCTCAACGCATAGTGATATGATTTACCTAAAAATAACATGATAAATAATGTTTTGGGGTAAAAAAAGATACAGAACTAAGTTTCAAAATATTGAATTTAATATAAAATTGTAATTCTAATTTCAACTAAATGCATTCGTTTAAAAAACAAGTACGTTCACAACCTTGCCGTCTCTCGCTTTGGCATGAATTGCTATTGCTTAGCAACCATCAACAAAGTCTCTCTTCTTCCGGTTTAAAGTGCCAACGCCGAAATTGGATACCGGAAAACATTTCCGGTGTCTGATAATTCGTTTTCTTTATCACAAAGCATAAGTGTTGTTTTATCGTTATCGTTTTTAATTAATGGATAGGGTTTCTCTTTACAGTGCTTTAGTTAAAATTAGGAAACAAACTAATACAATGCACGTGACCTCCGGGTACCGATGTAGTTTCATTTTAAATTCGTGAATTAGGTCAAAGATGACTGCACTGCTTCTCGTAGTTTCAAAAACGGAGTTATTTAATTGTGAACTTTGAGCACACCTTAAAGAGAATATAGGAGAGCTTTCGCTGAGAAACGTGTGTTTCAGGTTTAATACCAACTCTAAAATAGTAGATTAGTTTTTACAAGAGGTATTTCTCCGGATATTTCGTGGGTTACACACAGAAAGTCCGTCTGTGGATGGACATTTAGTATTTCGTACGTGGTGCTGCATATTTTAGGAAGAGGTACTAGTGAACGGGTACTGAACTGAAGTGTTTAAACCAACACATTATGCGAGATTAAATATTGGTTTCTCTAACTTCTTTTAACTATTTTCAACAGCTACAGCGGAATATTTAGATTTTCACAAAATGTCCGCACATTCTGCGGCTGACTGGCCGAAGCCAGAAAATCCGTTTGTGTGTCCAGGGAAACCGATTTCGGACTCTCCAGACATCCCGAGTGGCGCAGCCGGGGAAGAGCCGGGGACAGAACCTTTAGGGGATTTGAAACGGGCACCTCACGACGTCCTGGAGAGAGCGCAGCGGGCCGGGAGGCTGAAATGTTGCAAATGCAGGGGGTCGAGGATGTTCTACTGTTACACATGCTTCTCTTTAGTAGGTGTAAACCCGGAGGAAATACCCCAGATCAAGGTTAGCATGAACAAATTTTGACGCAGGTCAAAGGTGCATGCAGAGCCTTATTAAAGAATACGACAGGGTACAGTATATACTGTATTTAACAGTAACAGACCTAAGAGTAGTCATCCTCACTTGCCTACGTTAGCTGAAACACCATTTAGGGCATAGATTTGGTTCATATTGTCGCTATAATTTCCTCTGTGGGCTAGAAGGATAAAGCCTTCACTCAAATAGATGAGAAGTACTTTTGAATGTATTGCAGATCTTTAACTGTGGTTCCACTGAGTCGCTAAGTTTCAATTAAGGGCACTGGCTGTCAGCCATGGTTCCATTTGTCTTGGAGGAAATCTGAATTGAATTAAATTCCAATTTATTTGTGGAACCCCAGCACAAATCTTGGACAAAATTAGGAAAAGCGTTGTTGTTTTTTTTTGTTTTGAATAACTGCGGCAGAATCTGACAGTTACCACGAGCTTTTTAGAAATCTTATAATTTATAATTATGTATTGCAAATGCCATTTAACAGTTTTGCACGAAGAGCGCAAGTAGCTAGTGTTGTTCTGTGTTGCCTTGTCGAGGGTATTTGCCAGCTTACTGACAGGAGGCGGTCAGGGAAATGGATTGTTATCCATTTTAACTAAGGCACAATGAAGAATGATTTACAGATCTCACAAAAAGAGGAGCATTTGTAAGGCTTTTTGTTTTTCTTTTTTCCAGAAAAGTGCAGTCATACTGTATTTCAGTATTGCTGTACCCGTGTAGAAATGTTGTTTCTTCTTCAGCTTCCTCTGAAGGTCGACATAATCAAGCACCCCAATGAAACCGATGGCAAAAGTACAGCTGTGCACGCCAAGCTTCTAGCACCAGATGATGTCACCGTTTATACCTACCCTTGCATCCCTGAGTATGAAGACAACAAGCATCAGGTTAGTAGCTTTATTTTAATTGTATTGATTTGTAGTCCTACGTGCTGTATGTACAGTTAATAGGAATTGTTTTCAGGAGCATTCTCCATCCATCCATTTTCTAACCACTTCCTCCAGTTCAGGGACACAGGGGAGCCGGAGCCTATCCTGTCAACCAACGGACACAAGGCAGGATACACCCTGATCGGGGTGCCAGTTCCCAGTCCATTGCAGGGCACACAAAGACACAGACACGCACACACTCACACCAGGGCCAAGTTTCCCAGAAATCTGTTAGCGTACCAGTATGTTGTTGGACTATGGGAGGAAACCAGAGCACCTGAAGGAAACCCATGCGAACACCAGGAGAACATAGAAACTCCACACAGATAGAACCCCAGGTCCATAATTGAACCCAGGGTCCCAGCACTGCCAGGCAGCAGTGCTAACCACTGTGCCAACCACTTGTCATGTCATATAATTTGCCAAACCGCTTTATACCTTATGGTGTTTAGGAAGCCGGAGCCTACCCGGCAAGCAACAAGCGCAAGGCAGGGTACACCCTGGATGAGGCGCCAGTCCATCACAGGGCAAGTGCAAGCCAGTCAGACATGGGGAAGATTTGGAGGCCACGGTAAAGACCGAGGGGGGAAACTTTGGCCAGGACACCGTGATAACTCCCTACTCTTATCGAGAAATGCCTGGGGATCTTTAATGACCACTGAGAGTCAGGACCTCGGTTTAACATCTCATCCAAAAGATGGCACCCACTACAGTATAGTGTCCCCATCCACTATACTGGGGGCATTAGGACCCATGCAGACTGCAGGGTGGGCGCCCTCCACTGGGTCCCACTAACACCACTTCCAGCAGCAACTATAGCTTCCCAGGAGATCTCCCATCCAGGTATTGACTAGGCTCAATGCTGCTTAGCTTCAGTGGGTAGCCAGTTGAGAGCTGCAGGGTGACATGGCTGCTTATAATTCTGAATTTAATAATTGCATTTATTTAGCTCTTTGCATCCCAAAGGACCCTAAAGTGTTTTACATATGAGAGAGATTTCTACCAGCACTGAAGTGCGGCCCCACCTGGGCGATGTAGAGCAGCCATCATGCATCAGCAATCCCTACTGCACAGCAGATCAGGCAGAGGTGTTGCTTAAGGTGGAACAGCAGAGAGGCAGGGTGGAATTTATCCAGGATGTTGGGGTTCACACTCCTACAGTACATCTTTAATGACATTTCATCAAAGATAACTTCTAAATCACCTTATAGTGGTTCACAAAGCAGCAGTGAAGAGACAGAAACTGCATAGTCCTTTACTGTTCTACACTTAAAAATCTGAATGACTTTGTTCTTGCAGGTTGCTTTAGTTTTCCCAGGCCCAGGATCTGTAACGATTGAAGAAATGATGGGCCAGCTTTCCAAACTGGCGGTAAAGAAATCTCGGTGTCCTCTGGAACACAACCGCTCCTCGGAACAGCCCCCACAGAAGCGACTGAAGGGTGAAGGAAATTCGGAAGATGGAGAGTCTTCTGGGAGCACACCCACAGAGCAGGAGGAAACTAGCCCCTTGAAAAGAGTGGTGTTTATTGACAGCACCTGGAATCAGACTAATAAAATAATCACAGATGAACGGCTTCAAGGTAATGAAGTTTCTTCTTTAGGTTCTTTAGTGCATGGGACAGACCTCCAGCAGCTGCTGGAAATTTGCCATTGAAAGGTCACATTTCTGATTTTTTTCCTGGGCCTTAATTGGTATTTCAAAACCCACTACTGGTTGTCTTATTTTTTATATGCACCGTATACTGTATATAATTGTAAATGTTTGTAAGTGTAAAGAAAGTAATATATCTAATGTGTGGCATTTTTTGTTAATGCAAATAGAGCAGAAATAGACTTCAATTTTTGTCCTGTTCAGCTTTGCTTCAGGTTGAACTGAAAACGAGGAAGACCTGTTTTTGGCGTCACCAGAAGGGAACTCCAGACAGTTATCTCTCTACGATAGAAGCCATATACTACTTCATGAAAGACTATCATGTTCAGTGTTTATCACAGCGGTACCAGGGGCAGTACGACAATCTTCTTTTCTTCTTCTCATTCTTGTACAAACTGATCAGCAAAGCTAAACACAGTGCTGGGAAGCTGTGATCTAGGAGCTTGAATGGCATCAAGCTGTCCCTCCCACGAGCAAATTGCGAGAGCTATACACTGACATGGTATTTCATATCCTTATTTTAAATTAAAATTGATACATTGCATTTATATAGTGCTTTTTATTCAAGAGGACCATCTTCTTTCATCCCCTATTTGGATGATGTGCAACAGAAATTATGGACTTGTGTGTTTTACTACACCGTAGATCAGGTATGGAGTTAACTGGATTAAGGAAATCGTGGTAAACCAGATTTTTCAAGACCGTAATGGAGTTTAGCCAGGAAACAGGGGTTAGTGTCCCTAGTAATATGAATATATTCTGTGCAATGAGATCTTCAATGGTGAAGTTAGAAACTTTGGTTTATCCAAGAACAGCACCTTCAGCCAGCCTGCTATCATATATTTTGGAATTGGAAACATACCAATTTCCCATTGGCCCTTACCAATCATGGCCTCCTAATAATCCCCCTCTATGAATTGGCTTCATTACTCTGTTCTCCTCCCCACTGACAGCTGGTGTGTGGTGAGCGTTCTGGTGCACTATGGCTGCAGTCGCATCATCCAGGTGGGGCTGCACACTGGTGGTGGTGGAGGGGAGTCCCCATTACCTGTAAAGCGCTTTGAGTGGAGTGTTCAGAAAAGCACTATATAAGTGCAAACAATTATTATTATAATTATATAGGGAGCCACTATACTATCCGTACATTTGATTTTAAAATGATAAAAAGGGTTTATAAAATGAGAAAAGCACCACGTATTGCTCCTCCAAAACCACTTCCAGCAGCAGTATTCTCCCATCCCAGTAGTGGGCAGGCTCGGCCTTGCTTCGCTTCTGAGGTTACGAGGCCACTTTTGTAAATCAACTTTATTATTTACAAAACAGTACATGCAGTTGGCTAGATCTCAGCTGTAAAGTATACATTTAATACATTGTTTATACCTTTTCAGTGTTTTTAGATCTTGCAGCACAACAACCCATTGCCTTTATATCTGTATCACACCCACAGACCTCAGATTTAAGCTCTCAGTGCTTGAATATTTTAATTCAATTAATATTCGGACTTTACCATGTTAGAATTACAAATGCATATTCATTTAATTTAACATGACAGGAGCTTCCCTCCTCTGAGTGCAAGTGCATCACCAAACAGAGGGAGAAGGGGGTTTGGGAGTGTAGTTTAAAAACTAATTGCTGTAGTACATTTCTCGGATTTTAGCCTGCAAAGCGTCACACGTTTTCTTGGCATCTCCCAGCAGCATGGCTGTGTTGGGTTTGTAGAAAATGGGATTGTCAACTGCAGCATAACCCACTCCTAGTGTGCGCTTCATCACAATGACCTATGGAAAACAAAGCTGTCAGCACCGATTCTACACTGTATAAGAACATCATCTAGGCATTTCCATGATCAGAGAAACAGTGGCACCTCTAGTGCCCTGGAACAATGCAACTTTGGAACGTCTGTTTATATGGATTTTATAGACATTCTTGTCTTTTTTTTTTTTAGACCGCACATGAAAAGTGTGATTTATTGTAATCATTTAAATCTCTGTGCTGTATGGTATCTAAGCAAGTAGTGGTAAAATTGAAAACTGATGATTTACCATGCACTGTGGTTTTAAAATGTCCTCGTAAGTGTAAGCACTGTACCTGTTTCGATTTCCACACTTCTAAGACTGGCATTCCAGCAATAATGGAGTTAGGATCTTCCTGAGCTGCAGAGTTCACTGTGTCGTTTGCACCAATAACTAGTGTCAAGTCAGTTTCTGTAGTGACACAAAAAAAATAATTGCTGTGATTATTGGACAAACCATTTTTTTCCAAAAGCACCAAGCTACATTAATCAAATTCATACTCAATGTCATCAATCCCCCCTCTGACACACACAGCTTAAATGAAGCCATCTGTTTAAAAGTGTGCAGAACATTATGAAGACTGAAAAGCTGGCAGTTTTAAAGATGTATTGTGGCTCTGTAGCATTGCATGTTGAAACATAATTATATAAAGTTTGGCCAAAAATGAATTCACTCATAAAGCTAAAGATCAAAGGATTTTTTTTTTATTTAGAAAGTGCAATCTTGTTTTCAACTTAATTCTAGATGTACAGTCTCAGTTCATTTGCTGTGCAACCATTAAAAGATACTACAAGCCTGTGCAGAGCATAATACTGAAATACTTTTTCAGTGCTGGTGTCAACTATCACAGAGCTAAATTATTACTAAGAAGTAAAATGTGGAATTTATAATCAGAATGTATCAACTTTACTATTTAATATTTTAGTATCCAAGTTTAATATTTGATCTGAGCATCAACATGCACGTAACAGGAAAAAAATAGGCCGCAAGATGGAAAACGCTAGAACTTGCAGAAGCTGTGAAAAGAATCGAGGTATCGTGTGTCTTTGCCTGAGCTGTTGGTCTTTGACACAGGTACTCCAACAGATGTTAACATGACATTCTTCTCCATGTTCATGTATGGCAAATCTTGCCACCAGTTAGGCTGAGAACAGGGTCCCTTTCAATTATTTACCTTTGTTCTATGTCGTGGACCAAATACTATACCACTAAAAAACTCCCGCATCAAAACATTTCCAGCATCGCAAACTTGGTTTATATCTGTAGGAACCCCCCTGCACTGCAGGAGGAAATCGTGAGTGGGAAGTGTGAGTGTTTCCTCAAGCTCACCTGGGAAGTCCTCATTGATCTCGTCCATTTCCAGCACAACATCATAAGGAACTCCAGCCTCGGCTAGCAGCACATTCAGCTGACCAGGCATGCGACCAGCAACTGGATGAATGCCAAACCTGAAAATAATACAAAATTAGCCCTCCCAGTCTATGAATGATTGAAGACTAACTTATCAAGCCAAAAAATCAGTTCACATCCATTTATTCTTCTGTGTCCTGGCAAAGCACTCGTGTATAAGGGCCCATGTCCAGATGCTCTTGGAATCTTCTTTTTTCCTTGCTGTCTGTGCAGAAATTGATATCTGGAATATGTGCGCGTATGTACTTAGCACCTTGTTTAAATAAAGACATCATTTGATATTTTTGAATACAAGGGACAGATGTAGTTTATTATTTTAAATATGACAAGGTATATAGACATAAATATTTAAAGAAAAGAATATGACATGAGGTATGTAGAAAAGCCCCACATACCATGTGTATTGTCAAAGTAAACATGCATTGTGCAAGTTTTTCATATGCAAGTGAAGCTTGGCTGTACTTTTTCAACTCAAAGATGAAGTGGATTGTTAAGCTGTTTTACTAGAATGTATAGATACCGTACTAAGTAATGAACATGCCATTTCTCGTTAATGACTGCATGTACAAATTGTTTCACATTTGTCCCTCACAGTATCACTTTTAGACAAAGAGTTCTAGGACTTGTCAGGCACTCACAGTGATATAAAAAAAAGAGTTGTGCCACTCCTCCAATCAGCACTCACTCTCCTGTAAGGCGCTGTGGAGATTGCAAGCTGTCAAAAAGATGAATATCTATAATGTGGGAGTGTCAGAGCAGCATGTCCCCAGATTCTTGTTCTTCTCTGAAGTCACAGATCTGCAGAGTCCTGGTATCTATTCCTGCCTTCTTCTCAGTTGGTCCTCTGAACCAGTTATTGGCTTAAGAGCGTCCACCAGTCGAACTGCAATGAAATCTTTAAAACACACCAGGAGTCTTACCTGACCGTCTTGCCCTGTTCCCGCAACATTTTAACCATATCTGCAATAGGGTACTGAGCCTTCGCAGCACACAGGCCCCAGCCTGCAAACAAACAGGAGTCAAGACAAACAGCCTTCAGAAACACCTCTGAGAAGCTGAAAATATTCATTACAAAATTCTTATTCTTATAACCATATTCAGTTGTGTTTACAACTTTAACTAAAATTTTAAATGTTTATGAAGCCAGAATAAGTTAACTTGTTTCTTGATGGACATTACTTCTTTTACTTCTGTGTTAGGCTGGATTTAATGAAGGGTATGGAGATCACTATACCATTCTGGCAGTGTTTTAGGAGATTAAATAATGAAGGATATTGACACCTTTGAGCAGGGAGAAACCATAATCTCTGGCTTTAGAACAACCGTATCCTGTTTCTCCCATGGCTCGTTGTAATTGGCTTCTTGGGTGCCTTTAATGATAGTGCACTCAAACTATGGGACAGCCTCCATGGGTTGACTTTTCTGGTCCCATCCACTCAGTAATTGGTTCAACACCTTTTAACCAGCTCTACCTTTTTCAGTAGTTACAGCAAGAATAAAATCACATTTGTATGATGTACAGTATCTGCAGGAGTGGCTGGAACCCTCTTAATGATTTTCATGGTCATTTTCTTTTGCTGTCTTTGCTGGTATTGTTTCAGTCATTATCACATCTGATCTGACAATCAGGGTAAAAACACTGCTCAGTTCAGTAGTCAAAAGCATGGAGCTCTGACCAATATACACAGCTTTTAATTTCTATGATTTTTATAATTAAACATGATCTTCTATAAACACTTCAATTAAGGCAATATTACTACTTGCTAACCCAATTTTTTCCATCTGAAGCAACATCAGTGCAGTATTTTAATTGGCTGTATTACTACAGTACTCTGTAAACTCACTTTGTCAGAGAGACGATTTTACTCCTGCCTGTTTGTACAGCAGATAGACAACTTATCATTGATGAAATGTAAAATTAATTTTGTAATGGACAAAGGCATCAGATAAATTAATCATAAAAAGAGACTGAATATTACGGATATACGTGCAGGTCAAGACGGCTGTGGGTTCAAATCCTAGCTGTGGCTCTGCTGTTGTGCCTTTGAGCAAGGTACTTCATACAGATTTTTTTCAGAAAATTTAATGTTGAAATGGACACAAATGCAAGTTGCTTTTGAGAAAAGCATCAGAGAAATGAATGAAAAATTGTGTTTCCCTACAGGGGATAATTTGGCATTAATTTAATGCAATGTAATTACAGTCTTCTGCCTGCATATTCTTATATTTTAATGCAATGTAATTACAGTCTTCTGCCTGCATATTCTTATATTTTAATCTGTGCTTTTCTTCCACAAACACTTGGAAGATTTAACTCCCATTTGGACACAGACCCTGATGTTATGCTTGTAGTTTGAATGTCTAACAAATGGAGAAAATTACAGTGGTGTGCCTGCAGCAATGTTAGCTACAGCAATGCAGTGGATGATGGGAGTCTATGACTCACTTTTTACCTGGGGTGATGATAATACTGCTGGCCTCCTTGATCATCTCCACTGACTGCTCCACATTGACTTCTGTATGTGTCCCGACTATCTCCATTGGCTTCCCTCCCCCTGTCGATGAGGTTCCATATCCTCCCAGAATCACATTAGGCAGTGACCGGTTCATGGCCTATGACAATAGTGAGGAAAATCAGAATTTAAAAAAAAATAATTCAAGTACGGTGGCACTCAGTCCTGGTCTTGGGGCACCACAGTGTCTACTCCAGCAGTTCTTAATCAAAGGCGGATTTATTTCAATTTTTTCTTCGAGGCTTTTGGCTCTTAAAAATGAGGTCTTCAAAATCTGTAATTACCATGAGCCCTGTGCTAATTAGTGAGTTTCTGGGCTGCCCTCATTCAGGTTTGGCAGCAGAAATATAACCAACTGAACTTGAGCAGAAGGAAAGACACTGACTCACTGTGGAAGCTGCCAAAAGGTGCTTCCACCAGATACTGAATTCAGTGTTCTGAATTCTTAATCTACATATTTCTCTGGGACACTATAGGGAGGGTCTGGATGCTTTTGCAAGGCACTGAATTTCTGGAGTTGCTTAATTAAATGGAAAAAAACTGCATTTGTCAAGCAAATTACACCTGTCACAAAAATGACAGCTAAAGTTCCATCCAAACATTTTTCCCCATTGGCCAGGGCTAGTCCAATGATCCCAGTGTCCCATGGCTTTAATTACAGCAAGACTCTGTGTTTCTCAATTAAGATAATAGTGTAATTGATGGGTTTCTGCTTCTAGAGGTTAGAAATGACAATACAAAATTCTTTAGACCGTTTTCAGCTCAGCAGCTGTAATTAGTAAATTAAATAATCAAGACCTCTGTTGGAGCAAAAACACTAACATCGCTTTACACAGAGCACGGTAATTAAGAGGAAGCTGTCCTCAGCTCTTTGAGCAAAGCAGCTGGGCCTGAGCACTGTGCTTACCACACACATGATGTAGGACAGGATGGCCCCAGAGGACCCAATCAGCGCTCCAACAATAGTCATCAGGTTGTTGTCCAGCAGAAAGCCCTCTGCACACAGGGCCCAGCCAGAGTAGCTGTTGAGAACTGTGATTACAACTGGCATGTCAGCCCCTCCTATAGCTGCGGTCAGCGTCACCCCCTAGAGACACAATTCCAGATATTAATTTTGTCCAACACTAGTACACATGTATAACACTGGGCGTTTTACTGCAGCAATCAAGTGAAGTGACTTGCTCAAGAGTACAAGAGCTATGCTCCACGCAGGATTTGAACCCACAAATTTCTAGTTGATCTAATCACTGCACCACACCTCTTTCCTGATGCAGCGGTTGTGTGATTGCTCTCGTTACAGACCAGATGTCAACATTAATCTGAAGACGCAGCAAAGATACAGTGAAGTCTATTAGCCCCACATACACACAAACAGTATGAGGGCTGACGGTTAATACAGGACTGTCATGCGTTAGCTGATGTTACCTATATTTCAAAAAGTCTTGAATGGTCAGTAAAAGTTACACCAACAAAGGAACAGAATAAGTGGAATAATATCCCTGTTGTGTTGTGATGGGAACGTTAATGCTCTAGAAACCCTCGAAACAAGAAAAAGACCTGTTCCCAATTATGCAATTGTGTAAAATATTTTGGGAAGAAAAGCTGTCCAGCCCATTCCTGGTCTTACCATTATGGCAGACAGCCCGGAAACGCCAATCAGGCAGCCCATGCCAGTGGTGTAGCTCGGGTCCATCATGAAGGGCACCATGCCGCCCACCGAGGCAGCCAGCAGGCTGGCGTTGAGATAGTGGCGGCCAGGGAGGAGCAGGGGGGCAGAGTTCAGGAGCCCTGAGTTCCGTCAGCGAGAAAACATTTCAGAAAGACAATACACAGACACACTCAAAACACAGCACACCATAGCTGAACGATACAGACAGCTTAATGCTAATCTCTGGGTATTACAGAAAAAAAAATCAGTTACTGGGGAAATTATGAATGCTCTCGAGTGACTAAAACTCATTTGGAAAGTTTATTGGTTACAGGCCACAGAGCTTTGGCAGGCGGGACAGCCTCAGAATCTGCTCCGAGTTAGCATACCTCCACAGAGACCCACAGGGGGAGCTGTCTTCCAGCTCATGAAATGACATCAAAATTCAGTAACACATTGCATCTACAAAAGAAGCTGTACTTCTCTTATGAAATAAAAAAAAACACCAACAAAAACTAAAACAAATCAATGATGCCCGAAACACTGACCTCCACAGTCCTTTCTTTTCTGAAAAATTCCAGTTCGACTTTATATCTAATGGTCTCTTTCCAGAAAAAGCTGTTGTTTTGAGTCAAGTTTGTCAACACACCACACAACAGGCCTAAAACAAATCTGAGCCATTCCTCCCAGCTACAGCGGCTTCAAAATGATCATGTTGGTTGCGAGATTCTCTGGAGGTACTTTTCTTTTGCTTAAAATGAAATAAGAGATCGAAACGCACCTTGAAGCTTCCCATAGGCCACCAGGGAGCCGCTGAACGTGACCCCCCCGATGTAGGTCCCCAGGTAAGCCACCGTCTTCACCATGTTGGCTGCAGGGTGGACGTCGAGGTGAGGGTATTCGATCATGAACTCGGCAATACAGGTGAGGACCGCTGCCAAGCCCACCAGGCTGTGGAAAGCGGCCACCAGCTGAGGGAGGTCAGAGATCTCAATGCGTTTGGCAATGGTCAGACCTACCACAAGAACACATCAGATTTCAGCTCGAGACAAATCCCGGCTTTCTTCTGGGATATGTGGAGGTACAGCTCAAAGCAACAGCAAGTCAGCATTCTCATACGATTATGGCACTTACTTGAAAGACATTATTACTAAAGAATCCAAAAGCTGTAAAAGGCAGGATGATGGATAAAAATTCGAATCCACTGAAAAATGACTGCATTTAATAAAGGATAAGTACACTTGGGCATGAAGTGGAAAACAGCATGAAGAGTTCAAAACGTGCAAATACCAGAAAAAAAACAAAGTAACACTAAAGATGACCAAGCATAAGGAAACTTATAAACCCTGGGGACTGTCAAACTGAAGAAATCTGTATTTGAATTGTGATTTCTCCCAGCTGCTTCAGATTGAGAGCAAAATAAATCCTCATTAATCATGCCTAAAACTAGCAACATGTTCACTGTGAAATTAATATGTAACCCATACAGTTAAAAAAAAAAACTTTCCAAAACTTCTGAATCAAAGTTTTTAAACAGTTAAAAGACTCTTTTGCTAAATGTCAGAAGTTCTGCACAAAGGTATTGTGCTTAACAGGTATTTTGGAAGGGGATAAAATTAGTGTCTTTAGCACATGCAGACGTCCTACAGTACTTAGCTAATAGTTTAAATTGTGGAAAGGTTTCAGCAGATCGTTTTATTATTTCCTGATTTAGTACAAATCCAAAGTTATCTGCGGTAAGTATCAGATTCTCTAACATGGGCCAAGCAAACTACTAATCAACGAACAACACGTAGATCCTAAATATCAGTTCCTGTAGGTGCACATGTCTGTGAACTAAAGAGATTAACAAAGACACAATTATTAAAAAACGCTCATGCCCAGATCCCAGCAGAAGGCGTTTCAGATACAATGTGCAGAGACATGGAGGAGGTAAAATAGTGTACAGACCTAAGGTGCCTCCTGTCGCCATGGCCAGGGACATCTGGGAGAGTAACTCAGGGGATGGTTTGAGTGCCCCCAAGGTGGCAGCAATTCCCCCTGCCACGCCAATCATTCCTAGGGCATTCCCCAGCCTGGAGGTCGTTGGGGTTGAGAGCCCAGCTAGTGCCCCCACACAGCACAAGCCTGAGCCCAGATACATCATCTGCAAACAGAGGTCCGTCACATGGCTGACCAAAGAACGACATATTACATGCACACTGCGAGGAACTGTAGGCAAAGATACATTGTAAACTCAAAAAAGGATGGTTTTACCTGTTCAATATTGTACCCACTGGCAACAGAAGCTCCATAACCACCCACAAACACGGTTCCAGGTAATAAATACAGGTAGTTGTATTCTGGGGGGTCTGTCGGGCGTTTGAACATGTCAAGCATCCTCTGTGTGATCAGAAAGCCACCTGCAAGAGACAAGGCATCAAGAACTTCAAACACAAGCAAAGGTTTCCTGTTCACAGACCTCTAGGATGATCATCATCGCTGGCCTACAAAGACTCAGAGAGATGCAGCTAGTGTGTAAACAGAATAACAAGAATAATGGTTTAATAATGCGGGGCAAGGCCACTGAGCTGAAGGGACGCACCTGCAATGTTGATGGAGGACACAAAGGCAGCGAGTAAGGCCAGAGTTTCGGGGAGGCTGGAAGGGGTATATCCTCCCCCCATCAGCACCAGGCCCCCCACAGCCGTGAGACCTGCGGGGAGTCAGATACACTGTAGCACTGCTTCTCGCCACACTCCCGCTGAGAATACCGAACATTCCTGACAACTAAGCATCTCCTGAATACAAAGCAAGATTACCGATTGTCTGGGTATCCCAGTATGGAGGGCGGGATATTCCTTTACTCTTCCACACACTACAGGAATATTACCCTGCAGCAAGCAAACTGGTGCAGATGGAATGACATTCATAAAGTAAAAAAAACATAATGGAAAACAAACAGTAATATAAATCTTCTAATCTGCACTTTGAATTGTTGATTAAACGTTAAAGCCATTATATACTGTATGGTGACCAGTACTTAGAAGAGTAGAATAAACATTAAAAAATCTGGTATTGGTGTAACAGAAAACTAAACTGAAGTGTCTGAACTGGTTTTAAAAAAAGGGTTTAAAGGATTAAAACACTAGGCTTTGGAATTCCAAATCACAGCAAATGGACTTAAGAAGCACATTTCAGCCACAGCCACTGTTTCCAGTGAATGTCGCCCTATCCAGGTTTCCACATGGAGGAGCCAGTCGGACATCAGGTTAGAGACGGTGCTTACCTGAAATCGCGTTAGTGACTGACATCAGTGGGGAGTGCAAGGCTGGCGTGACGCCCCACACTGTGTGGTATCCAACTATCCCAGCCAGTCCGAAGGTGGTTACCATCTGGGTGAAAGCAGCATTAGGAGAGGCCAGGCCCAGGCCCAGAACTCCTGTTAACCCTACAACACAGGAGAGCACCCTCATACCCACTCACCTGGTACAGCTTTGAGACAGGTTCTCTAAAAAAAATTAAAATCACACTACTGACTGACTGAGTGGGCAGCCTGATGGGCAAATCAAATTTCTTCTAATTTATTTGGTTTACGATATCCAAAGCACCGTACATTTTGCCCATTTCTACAGCGAAATGAAGAACCTTGATCAAGAGCTCAACTGCAGCGTCTCAACTGGGATTTGGACCCAGAACCACCCAGTTACAAGTAAGATTATTTCCAAAAATGTAGGATTAATCTGTAGTCTATTTCAGAGGGGCTTCACTAATACCTAATCAGGTGGACCTGAAAGGAGAGGTTTTCTTGCGGTCTTGAAGAGTGGTCAGTGTTTTGTTATGGCCTCTTACCTGCGGTGTAGACACCAGCAGAGGTCATGGTTTTTCTGAACGGGGAGATCTCTGCTAGTCTGTCAGCCTCCAGCTCGGCCACGGTCTTCTGTTTAGCAGGAGCGGGAGGCGGGACAGTTTTTGGTAAAGGGGCTGGGAAGAGAATCTTGCCTTCCTGAAGGACAACAGGATGAAATCAGTCAGGTTTAATGCACTCCTTGGCTCAGTGAAAGCCTTACAAATCTTATTAATGTGACAAAATGTTTCATTGTACATGGGGATTGCATCCAGTTTACTACAAGCAGTGATGCATGCAGCTATAGTGGATTTCTGTTCTCAAAATGTGTAACATTAAGAAGATTTATGCAAGTGATAGTTTTAGGAATTTCTTTCAGTCAACTTAATATTTGAAAACTACAGTATCTGCTTGAGTCACTGAGATTTTGGCACAACTACAGAACCTTATCTCATGCATAAATGAACTTCTTATCCACTGCAACTTGGTGTGTCCACCGCAGGAGACATTTCCACACCCTGAAGCCTTCGGCTCTTTGTATAATTTACAAGGTGTCAATAAAAACAAAAAAGGATTGCCAAGTAATATTTAACAGATTAAGCTCCTTCAAGCACACAGGAAGGCTTGGACTGAAGCGAAGCAGTAGGTTTAATTTATAAAAACCCGATATCTCTTGTGCTGCTGGTTAAGAAAAAGACATGCATTACAGCTCAGGGTTTGAGGACCAGTGGAAAGTCAACGGCTGGGACTTACAGGCGAGCAAGAAACTCACCTGCATGACTGTGGTGCCCCGGATGACGTGGTCAACTGTTCCATAATCAAACTCATTCTTGGGCTCAAAATAGAAATACTCCTTGTCGGGACTAATGGCTTTCAGCAGCTTCAGGACATTATTGGAATACAGAGTACTGGACTGAGTGGGCATTCTGCTGGGCAGATCAGAGTATCCTATATGCGTCACCCCCTGATAAAAGACATGGAGGTAAAAAAGGAGGATTACCAAGTGTTTGCATTGTTGTCTTACTCCGAGTGTGCATTTGTTTGTAATATATATATATCCAATTAATAAAAGACATCTCTTAGTATCGCCCACAGCACCAATCTTTAACCAAAGGCAATGTGTGAAGGGTGTGATGCTGGCCTTTAAAACCTCCTTTTTGCAAACTGACATGATGGTTCTCATTATGAAAAAAACAGCTGCACAGTTAAGCTATCTGAATGCAAATTTGAATCACGTGCAATGCCTTTATCTTACTCAGAGAAGAAAAAACAACAGCTACTGAACATCTGCTTCTGAATGTACTGCAGAACACAAGAAAAGCCTGATAAATAAAATGAAAGTAAGGAATATAAATGAATTTAAAAGAAGGTAAGGGTAACATTTCTGGAGTCTGGTGTTTTCAGATTAGTTCAATTAATGATTATCTTGGTACATTCATCCATTTCCTAACTGCTTCTTCCAAATCAGGGTGGCAGACAAGCCAGAGCCTAGCTCAGCAAGCACTGGGCACAAGGTGGGATACCAGGTCCTGTATGGGATGCCAGTCCATCACAGGGCACACATACAGACACAAACACAAACACATTCGCCCTGGGGCCAGTCTTCCCAGAAGCCAATTAACCTGGTAGTCTGTTTTTGGACTGTGGGAGGAAACAGGAGCACTTAGAAGAAGCCAAAGTGAACACGAGGAGAACATGCAAACTCCATGCAGATAGCACCCCAGATACAGAATTGAGCCCAGGACCCCAGTGCTGCATGGCATCAATGCTAACCATTGCACCACTGTACAGCCCTATCTTGTTACAGTTTTCACCTAAATGTGAAGCAAAATTTCATGTCTTACCTTGTAGATATGCAGCTCTCCTGGTTTGGTGGTTTCAATGTTTCCCCCAGCTTCAGCAGCAAGATCAACCACCACTGACCCATCTTTCATGGACTCAATCATGTCTCTCTTAATGAGGATAGGGGCTCTTTTTCCTGGGAGACAAGGCGAGAGGAACAGACTGGTCTAGGAAAGTCCTGCACAAACTGCTGAGATCTAAGATCTGTTACCAGTGCAGTATGCTGCCTGCAGTCTAGATACAAACCTCACAGATCACACAGCAAGCTTTTTCAGAGGTCATCTTATGTCACAACTAAGCCTGCTCTTGAGGTAACAGTGAAAAAGAACAAGTTTGTTTGGTGGGAAAGTAAAACACAGAGTGTACAGTTAAAATAATAAACAGAGGATTTCATGGAAGTTACTACTAGTACAGTGAAAACTATGCACTCATCTAGTTTAGTTGTATAATAATTTCTCTGGGGAGTTTAGAAAGTTTTATGTGTTGTTGCAGAAAAAAACATCTCAAATGCATTTAAGACTAATTCGTAATCCAGGCATCTCCAGCCTTGGTTCTGGAGAGTCCCAATCCAGTTAGTTCTACAGGTCACTTGTGGCTAATCGTTAAAAAAAATCTGTCAACTGTAGATGAGTCAAACATACAATGTGATCAATTAAGAGAACTCTGGTCCTTGCAGGCTGAAGAGTACTGAGATTTTAGTCCTCTATGATTTCCAAATTACTTCATTTTACCAGCCACCTGTTTAAATGATCACAATACAATTGTCTCGTATCTTCAGGAACTGGTGTTCCACAGAACCTGCTGGATTGGGGTTCCCCAGGACCCAGGTTGGAGCCCCCTGTCCCGAGGACGCACAGAGACAAGAAAGGTCACCTGGAATGAGAGCAGTGCTGATAATGATGTCCACATCTCTACACTGCCTGGCAAACAGGGCCATTTCTGCCTTGATGAACTCCTTGGACATCTCCTTAGCGTAGCCGCCCACTCCTTCCCCAGACTCGGCCAATTCCACCTCCAGGGGCTCCACGCCAAAGGACCTGAACTGCTCCAGGGCAGCCGGCCTGCGGGGCAGTGACAGGTTTTCAGGCCCATGTGGTCAGTGCACGCCCAGAACACTGCTACAGGTAGTCCAGGTAAAACTGAGACCAACAAGTGGGCTAAATTCACGCCTACCTGGTGTCAAATCCTCGGACGACTGCTCCCATGGACTTGGCAGCCCCTGCAGCGGCTAAGCCTGCCACCCCCCCGCCAATTATTAAAACCTGGCAAGAAGAGAAAGCTCGCTTATTACTAGAGCAGGCTTCCTGGGTGTGTGGGCCAGTAACAGTGCCCAACTGAAGAGCCCATCAGGCCCAGCCAGCCAGCCAGCCATTCCATGACCTGGAGCTTCAGGGTGAGCCAGCTGCGACTGGGACTCCTCCGGGGAGCCCGGCAGAGTGCCGACAAGGCTCAGCTAGGACCAAAGACAACCGCTTCCACCCTCTCCCCACCGCAAAGAGGCAGTGCAAAGAGGGGGCGAGTGGCCTGAACAAAGCCTGTTTTTCAATTCAATTCAAGCTTTATTGTCCCCTAGGGGAAGTTTGTTTTACGGCAGAGTCAAATACAACACCATGACAAATACACATCATCAAAAGGGAAGAGAATACAGTAGTGTTACAGGGGGAAAGAAACAAGAGACAAGGTAGTTACTTTGCATTGTTTAAGAGTGTGATTGCAGTGGGAATTCAAGATTTCCTGAGTGTGTTGGTTTTACACCTGGGGGCACAGAGGCATCTCCCAGATGGGAGAAGTGTGAATTCGCAATGGAGGGAGTGAGACACACACTCCATGACGCTTGTTTTGCAGGATGAGCGGGACATCAACATTCTTTCAAGTGCCAGCGCCAGGGCGGCCACTGAACCGTACCATAGTAATTGAGTACTAGCCATTCCACATGGCACAGGGGGAGTGGGCATTACAAAGGAAAACTAAGAACTAAATATCACGTCGAAGGGAGGCTGAACCGTTACCATTGCACTCCAGTTAGGATTCATCCCACAGTCCAAAGATATTCTAGTAGGTTAACTGGTTTCTGGGAAACCTGGCCCTGGTGTGAGTGTGTGCGTGTCGGTGTCTGTGCGTGCCCTGCGATGGACTGGTGTCCCATCCAGATTGTATCCTGCTTTGCGCCTGTTGTTGGCAGGAAAAGCTCCCGACCTACCAACAACAGGCACACTCCCGACCATGAACTGGAAGAAGTGTATAGAAAATGGATGGTTTGATGTTCTCTTTGTCATTTTAAAAATGTGTATACTTGAATCTGCCTCTCTTAAAGCATTCCTTTCTTTTTGTGCAGAAGTTCCCTCCAGAGTTTGACAGCACTGTGAAGATCTGGCTGGCGCTGACTGTCACTCAGGGCGATAGTGTTACACAGTAATTAGACGGCGAGATCGGTACCTTGGCTGGAGGCACTTTCCCTGCAGCTGTGATCTGGCCAGTGAAAAATCTTCCAAAATGATTTGCTGCCAGGACAACAGCCTTGTACCTGAATGACAAGAGCATGCTTAAAGCGTGATTTACTCCTTCATCTGGGAGACTTTTAAACTATTTCCATATGAAACCTAAACAAGCCTGCCGAGTTTCAAATTTTGTCTTGTAGAGTAACTGTACTTTTTCTCCCCAATGTGTCAAAAAAATACAGAGAGTTTGCAGAAGTTATCTGAACTCCTGTTGCTTTCACCCACTTGCATCCATTTAAAAACGAGAATATTAAACTCGTGAAAAGTTTCGGTCTGCCAGATGAATCTGATATTCTTTTGGAACAGTTTTTTTTAAAAAAAAACTTCATGTATACATCAAGGCATTAAAAACAATGCAAATATTACTGGTCCCAACAGGTAGTTTGGATGGGTTCTGAGCACACAAAACTAAAAAAAAAATCACACCAGCAAAGACAAATCCTGGAAACCAGATAAATGTCCATTCCTATTGATTTTTTTCCATGTTCATTTCATTTAACTCATCTGGCAGCCTGACACACTGCAAAGACTTGAACTACCACGCATAAGAAGCCTGCAGTTTATTTCAGAACGGACTGGTTGTTACTCACCCTGCTATGTTAGCCATGGAGCTCAGGGCATCATACCCTTGAGCAATAGTGACCCGAGGCACCTGGTCCATTGCAAGAACAGTGGCTTGCTGCTTGGAGAGCTTCTCCATAAGGTCAGGATTTTGTGCTGGGTAGATGAAGCTCACAAGAGTGGCCTTTGGTTTGAGCAGCTCAGCTTCGTGTGTTCCCAAAACATTATTAAATGTCGGAGCTCTTACCTGGGAAAGGCAGAAAGTTAAAACACATTGATGCTTTCATTAGAGTGTGTCAGAAGCACGTACTCCTAAACCAAAATTTGTATCCAATTAACTTGCATTATATCACACATTTTCATGACAGTTAGCCCCCCCGAGTACAAACGCTGCCCAGGGTGCTTGTGTGTGGAGTCTGCATGTTTTTGTGAAGAAACTGGAACAGCTGAAAAAACATGGAAATACACAGAGAACATGCAGACTCCACACACAAGTACCCTAGGCAAGGTTTGTACCAGAGTTAACCTGAGTCTCTAAATTGTGCTCCTGTGCGCGCACATCCTAGAATGAGCAGATTTCCAATGATATATATGTGTAATAATCTCAAGCAAGCAGAAATTATAACAAGCTTCAGCTTATCACTGCAAGCAGTTTGTTTCATTAAAAAACATTTGTTGCCGATAAGGACATTTTTATAGGATCATTTATTAAACTCGCATTTTGTAGAAGAACTTGCAGATAATTATTTTGCTAGAGGATACTGATACAATTATTGCAATAACTCAGTGGAGGAAAATTACATCAGACAAACATGTCTTGCTTCTGTTCACAGAGTACCTGTACATGCAGGCTTTTTTCAAGCTGGTCCTTAAAAAAACTAAATAAATAAAAAATTAGGTAAAGAGCCATAAATGTGACTTGCCTTCAGAACAAGGTCTGAACCAAAAACAGTCTTTGTGTCCCCTATCTTGGCACCTGCTTCTCTGTACTGGTCATCTGAGAACTTCGCCTCGTCTCCGGCGCCCGACTCCACCTGGACATTGAAGCCCTGTTTCACCAGGGCCTGCACCCCAGCCGGGGACACAGCCACCCTCCTCTCGTTCTTCGACACCTCTTTGGGGATTCCAACCAGGATGTCCTGGTAGCGAACCCCTGCAGCAGAAACAAGACTCACAGAATTTTCACTCACACACATCTTTTGTAATGCTCATTTGTACAGTAGATCAAGAGACCAATTTTAACCACTACCTCTTTGTCCATTAGTTACCCAATTCCACGAGTTCCCAACCCTGGTCCCAGGAGCTCTCAATCCTGCTGGTTTGTATTCCAGCGAAGCTTAATTATTTAACTGAGTCCTTTATTGAGCTAACAATTTGCTTGATATCAACATTTGTTAAGTTTTTTTTCTCTACTTATTTCTGAATGTTTATGCGATAGTTAACAGGGAGCCTGCAACATATTCAAGAGCAGAAAACAGTTCAAATTAACCCAACTATTAACTGAATTAAGGGTTAAATTTTGTGAAGGAGCGTGACTGAAAAAACAGCAGGTGTGTTTGCCTCTGAGACCAGGATTGGGAACTCTGTCTCAGTCCATCTCACTACAGAGAGCAATTGGATACATTTCTATGTTTCTGCACAATGCAATGGAATAAGAACAGTGGAGCTCAATTAACTAAGTATTGAAAAAAATTGATTTTAGACATTTTTAAATTTGTTTTGCTAAACATCCTCGGACCTCAAGTAAGAATAAAAACTTTAATGCTGCACTACCATGCGCTGACAGGAGGCTTTGCCATATTCACACATGAGCACATTAAGGGCCTACATATTCAAAAGTTGTTTTTTTCCCTCCCCACTTGTTAAAATGAGCCACAGCGCAAGGAAAGAGAAAATTATCTTAAACAGACTGCGCAGCCCTCAGCCAGCCGCCCTTGAGATTTTCCAGGGACACTCCAGTTTCACATATCTCGCCTTAATTGGCAGGGTGACTTCTAAGTGTAGCGAGACATTATTAGCAGCTGCTTGGCATTCTGCCCGCTGCCGATCCTGCAAGGGCCCGAGCAGCTTGTCAGCCTGCCTGGGAAACGGCCCTGAAAGCCTCACTCCTTAATAAGCAAAATAAATAAGCAAACAAAAGTGAACTTCAGGTTGTGGAGCCTTGGAGCAGAGCTGGGACGCTGTGACAGCTGAGCACACATGGTCAGCCAGTATTGGAAGCAACAGGGTCTTTCACCTTTGAGTGACCTCTCTTACTTTTAAACAGGGAATCTTGTCAAAATTACAAACCCACAGTTTTTCCTGTACCGAGAGGTACAAAAACAGCCCCCTCAGCCTCCCTCCGAATGCTTAATTCTTTCCAGTCGTCTACAGAACTGCTCCTGACCTTCTAATTGTAATGAAAAAAACACAAAGAAAATCCTTGGATGAACCTGCGGCTCACTGGGTCTCTTTCCTGTTAGTAGAGGGAGCTAAAAGAGTTAGTCAGTGTTGGTGGACATGATTCAAAACACAAAGTTAGAACACGTCTCGGACTTTGGGACATTTGCCTTACCTTTAGCAGTTTGATGGTTCCATAAGACGGGAAATGTCCTAAAATATCTTCTTCCAGGCGTCTTTGGCAGTGCGCCCTGGTGGAACAGGGGCACAGAGCAGCTGGTGACACAGCGTAGGAGGCAGGCCATGGTTCCGCAGACTCCTGCGGCTTCTAGTCCAGGTGTCCTGAAGGTAAAGACGGGAACTCACACACAGGCCAGGCCTTCAGATGTCAACATGCCTCCCTGACGATTCCAGATAACCTCCAGGACAGCCGTGTGACGTCGCAGTGCACCAGGACACAGAGAGATCACCCGGCTGTTTGCTACAGATCCGCGAGAACGGGAAACGTGACGGTGGTACGGGACACTGTGCCAAGCAGCACCTCACTGCAAGGGCTGGGAACAGGGAGAACAAGCACATTCAAATCTTCCAGGCCAGAGGGAAAAAAAATCTTCTTGGCCAGATAACAAATCTCTAGTCCCGGCACAAAAGGTGACCTTCGATTTCCCACCAGTACTGAAAGCAGTGAGAAACATAACAGTCATGTTGCACGAGCAATTCGCTTTTAAGAGCGTTTAAAAACAGAAATGGAGGAGCAAACCAGGGCCTGTGCCTTTTTGAGCTGTATGAGACACCAATACTCGTAGCTGAAATGCTTATTTGTTTTGAGCTCCACGGTTGAATGAAAAAGACCTTGTCCAGCTTTATTTTCTAGTTCATGAGAACAGCATGTTCAAATCATTTTCAGACACCTAAATTATGACCAAACTCACAATGATCAAATAACAATCAGGCACCAAATGTAATGCAAGTGCCCTGGTTCCTGCTGATGCGTTAGAACTCAAAATTGTTGATTTCAGTGCAACTTTAAGATATACAACATATTCATAGATTGAGTTGAAAAGCAGAATCAAAACACTCCATAGCCTTCCAATCCATCAATATATAAACTGTACAGCAAAATGTTCAACTTACAGAGGAGTATGTTGCTCACTGAAATCAGTAAATTTCTCCAAATAAAAGCGTCATACATTTCACTGTCTTTACCACCTGTTTTCCAGAAATAATGTGAAGCACAAGGAACATAAGATGAGAAGAAAGGGTGCAAAGGAGAGGAGGACATTCAGCACATCATTCTCATTTGGAAGTTTAGTAGCCGAGTGAAATTTAAGATCCCGCCAGCTGATTCTTAAGAGTGCCTGGCTAAGGTCTCCCAGGCGGCGCCGCAGGTGAGCTCTATGATCCTGGGTTCGAGTCCGGGTCATGTCACTAGCTAGCTGCGACTGGGACTCCCCAAGCCGTGGTGCACCATTCCCTGAGCTGTGCTGAGGGCAGGGAGGAGTGAGTAGGCCAGGGTTTGCTCTCCTCTCAGCTACACCGCGCTCTGTGCTGCCTCCTGGGTAGTCACAGGCTACAGTGCTGTCAGTGAGGGATGCACCTCTCCTCCAACTGGCGTCGAACCCCGAAGTACGGGGCTGAGCTGCCTGTGATGTGTTAATTAACGAGCAGATTGAAGGTGGGCAGGTTGGAGGAGTCTGGTCACGTCTCCACAACTCTCCTGTGTGCGCCCAGGGGGTTTATTGCTCAAGCTGAGACAAAAAACACACACAACTGGCGATTCCAAAACTGAAGGGATACAGCAAAACAGAACTGCAATTATTAAATTAAAATTATCCGGAGTATAGGCCCCAGCCTGGCTGAGAATCATTCAATTCTTTGTGGAAACAAGGGTTTCCTATTCGCTGTCCTGTTAATTTCCTGTGTGGCTTTCTTTATGGAGTGTAAAACAGTCTGCCGAGTGACTATCAATACCCCCAAGGATCTTCTGTACTTAATTGAAATCTCCTCTCACTCTCCTTTTTTCAAGATTGAAGAGATTTATATCTCTTAGCCTCTCTGTATATGACAATTCCTCAGTACCAAAAATTGTTGCTCTTCTTTGAACTTTTTCTATGGCTATAATATCCTTTTTGTGGTCATGTAACCAAAATAGAACACAACACTTTGAATAAGTCTCACTAATGCATTATACAGCTGAAGCATAACTGCATAACCACATTTAAATTCCACATTTTAGCTAGACACACAGCTCCAGTGTTACAGTGAATGTTTCTGTACCAGCAGGGAACACTTTGCACTTACAGTACCAATGTTAAATTTATTTATGTATCTGCCAAGGCCCTGATTTTCCTAAATCCCTTTGTAATTCCCTTGCTGTTATTTCTGTTTGCCTCGCACTCTATTTTTGTACCACTGTATGTTAAAGACATAAAATAGCCTTGATTCTGCTTTCATAGTAAAAGCTGTAATGTTCACTACAGTTAAGCCACTGTTATTTCATCTTTGGGGTATTTATATATTTTTGTTATATAGATTTTAAAAATAAATGTTTATTTTATTTGCTATAACTACTTCAGATGCAAAACTCGTTGTGCACTTAAATTTTGTTGACTTTTACAGAACAGAGAAAACAGCGTGAGCTCTCATGTCCATTTGAAACAAAGCTGATTATTCCCAGTCAGGTAGAACAGCGTCGAGATATAGAGCCACGTAAGAACTTTTTCAAAAGCCCGACAGGAGAAACAGAACAATTTTGACTTCACTAGAGAGACGCGCACACATAAAACAGTTTATCTCAAATAGCTACAGTACTAACCTGGGTCGTGCGCCTTATGTAAAGTGTTGTTAAGGGAACCAAGTTAAATATTACACATTCTTTCAGCCGCAGTGACCTTCACGTTGAAGCTGGTGCCTCAGAGTTTTCGATATTCAAGCTTTATCGGCTATAAATAGTCGGAACACGTGACACCAAGTAGCTCTCCTGCCGAGTGTGAAACTGACCCGGCAGTGAGTCCAAAGCAGCACACAACACTGCTAATACTCTTCATTCTCTTTGCAGAATAAATCACGCAGAAATTTTAACTTTGGTCGTCTCTTAATTTTTTCATCCAGAGGCTCTTTTGTTGCGGCTTCGGTTGCTCTGCCCATCTGAGTGTACGTCACTCAGGTGTGCGCACTTGGTGTCACATAGTAAATGTGAATGGATTTCACCCACACTTCCTCTCTTTGCACACACACAACTGGTCCGTTTATTGATGATAAAAATACTAAAAAAAATAATACTGATCCTTTTAATATTAATTGCTTTAAGGCGACCTATTTTAAACTGGGTCATTTCTTACTCTGTGAGGGATTATGGAGACACTGAATTTAAATTACGTGTCAATTCATGAGCTGTTTTGATCATGTGTTAATCCAGAAATTAAAACGGCCTACAATCAATTAAGACTAAGAGTGGGAGGGAGTAATTGAACAGTTGTAAGATTGTTACTCTAAATGTATCAGGTATTAGTTTTACAACTGAAGAAAATCAGTTATGTACACCTTTGGACAATTTAACTCATTATAATAAACAATATCTAAACAGGTTAAAAAAGAAGTATTATTGTGATATTTTGTGCGCAGCTCAACATCAACGGCCCAGTCCGGGTTTCGCGCGTACTCACAGAAGATCCCCATCGCCATCTCCTGGTAACTTCGGGACCTACAGCGACTCGTTACGTGCATTTCTTTTATTATTAAATATTGAAACCGAACACTTTAAAATTCTTCCCCTTGACATATAAGATGACGACGACGTTAATAATGATAAGAAACACAAGTCAACCACGAAGCAAATGCGTTTCCTTTCAAAAAAGCCCGAATGAAATTTCACCATCGCTGTCTTCCAACTCTCAATAATCCACTATTTCTCAGTCCCAGGCTTCTCAATCTCAGTTCCTATCCGGGGAGTTTACGGATAAGTAATACATATTTACATATATACGATTCATGTTCAGGTATTAAGGTTAAGATGAGGTTTTCTTTACAAGTCATTACTCATAATATTTCCCAAACTAATGGCTTCCTTGCGTTTGTACCATTATGTTCTGTTCACTTTATTAAAGGAAGTTGGAAGTACTTGCAACATCTCAGAGCCGGCTTAGGGTAGATCTATCATAATTATACAATTAAATAATTACACCAACTGTGTAGCTGAGAGCTCAGACGGGAACAACGATCAAGGGATCTTACAGGAGCTCTGGTATTTATTTCCATTTTTCGTTGCAAACAAAACAGTAGTCGTGGTCTGACGTTTCATTTCAGTCTGCAAAACCCTTAATGGTGAGAAATGTTTTTTTTGGGGGGGAGGGGAGAGCACAACAAGTACAGTATTAACGGGAAGCATAAAAGGTCGACATTGTTATAATCTGTAAACAATATATTTTTGTAAAACTGTATATATGTCAAATAACTTAAGGACAATTATTTACACATCATTCCTCAAGGTGTATAAAAAAAGAAGAGTAACGTATGTATCAAAACCCATGCATCTGTATACAGTCAGGAGGTTCCATTCAGCAGAATACAGAAAAAAAACATTGAGAGCTGTTTTTGTGTACAGTAATGTATAGAAAATTACATTTTTGCACATTCCTTAAATATAATAATAGTAGCCAACATGTGGCTTGTAAAAGTTTGTTTTGAATATTTACAAACAGTTTACATCTTTAAAAAATCTCATGAAGAGTGTATAAAAAACAAACTACATTTTCATCTCTTACAAATGTGAAATGTACTCCATGAGGTAATGCATATTAGGCATATATGGTCAAGAATGTGTACATAGCAATCCCTAAATCTTAAAAGTAATAGACAATATCTGTGACTGAGAACACATTTCAAACATGTACAGTACAGGAATATGATACACAAATATGCAGAATGCAAGACACGACACTGTCTCTCAAGTGTGTTTCAAAGATAAATATGGATTTTTTTCTTTTGAAAGAAAACTAAAAAGGCACAAATTATCCCTTCAAAAAGAGACATAGAAATGGGTTCAGTCTTTAAGCAAAAATGTTTTTAAAATTAAATATACTGTATATATTCAAAATAGAACTAACCTGTGCATTCTAGAATATTTTGTTTTTGTCTGGCAGATGGTGACATCGTAAATGTGCAAATTAAATATGAATAACTCTGCATGGCTCACACTGGAAACATGCATGAGTTGTACTTTGCTTTTGGCTTTTAAAAAAATTACAAGCATTTGATTAAGAAACAAGTGCAGACAAAAAATAGACTGTGCATAGGAAGATACACATGGTAGAACCTCGTGCTGCTGTATAAGCAGCTGTGCGGAAAAACTGCTAACAGTGTGTCCACAAGCTGTGGTCTACTAGTGTTTGAGCAATTCTGAAACAATATATTTGAAGAATGTTAATGAAACTTCTGCCTTTACATACTATAGTACCTATTTGCATTGTTTTAAAATTCTGCAGCATCTTAAATTAAAATCAAGTCATTCACATCTCTGTCTGCAACATTAGTCACAATCAAGTGTATCATGATATCGTTTACCCTCAATATACTGTAAGTCACAATATTTTGTAATAAAAACAAAATCTTCAAGCATTCAGTATTTTGACATTCGATATGAACTGTAGCATTTGGTGGGGTTGGATCAATCTTAGCATTATTTAAAATTTGCAGAAGGAAAAAAAAAAGTGCACTGTTTCTCAAGCAGAAAAAAAGTGAGCCTGGGGAGTCTAGGTGGCTCAACGGAAAAACTGCACTGCAGAACTGCACCTATCTGGTTGCAGGAACCGCTCTCCTGCTCGTACCGCAGCCACACAAAGTGGACAAACGAGCAGTCAGGAAATCACTGCGATGACGTCTGCTATCATTAGTTGACAAGATATAGCCTCGAATTACTCAGAGGACAGGTTAGTCTCCAAGTGCACACATGCACTGTCTGCAGCATGGAGAACTCACACCTGCAGTGGCACACCAAACCATGTTGGCAAAGCAGTCTGACTTTGGTTTAAGTCATGGGCCTACAAATTCCCCAGACAAGTTGGGTCTTTTCAGCCTAGCTGATATCCTGAGGGCCTGGGTGCTCTTCCTTGAGCAAGGTATCTATTCGGATATACACCCGGGAGTCCAGCACAGTACGTAGTTTGTACTAGGAGGGGAGAATGCAATGAATGCTACATCAGCCACATACTGTACCTAAAACCTTGCCAAACAGCGCTAATTTGAGTGTACTGAATCTCCATGCAGGATCGCAGAACAGGATCGATGCCTTGACTGCAGGCGGTACAAAGGGCTCTGTGAAAGTACCCAGTAGAAGGCAGCCATCCTGTGCATATTTCAGATTAACAGTCCTGATGTAGGCGACTGTTCTCTTTTGTAAGGACAGGTTCAGGCCTCTGCAGTATTTATTGAAGTGGCCGAGTGCAACAGCGAGTATGGCTGAACCGAATTCAGAAAGAAAAAAAAACTTTAAGTATTCAGCATTTTGAATTATTGTCCTGTCTAATGATGGAACTGCAGTATCTTAAAAGGAAACATTAGTGTACATTCTGTTCTGAATTTGCATGAGTAAAATATGTTGGACTACACTGTCCTGTTTTCTTTCACTAGATCTCTCACATTACAGATTGAATTATTGACGTCAGCAGCAGGCACTGCTGCCCACTGTGGATTTAAATGCTCTTCCCAACCTGCAGAACCGCAGAGCCAGGGCTGGAGGGAAGCATGCTGGTCTTTTTGGGCTGCTAGAGCTCTTTATCACCACATGGAAAATGCATGCATTTCGAAACACCTGCTGATATATCTTATAGGGCCTCTTCTTCCACAGAGGTTGCATTGGACAGCTAGGGCTCAGTCAAGATAATTCTGCGCAGAGTCAGTGCTGTCAGAGGCTGCTGGGTGCTGGCGCACAGTGCAATGTGTCACTCGGGGTGCTGCTGTCGGGGCGTCCTGTCGGCGCCAGCGCTGCTCGAGGGGTCAGTTCTTTTCTTAAGCAAGCTCTCAATCCAACTGGCGCTGCTCTGCACCTTCCCGGCCGGATGTGCGGAGAACGGGTTCGGCACCTTCATGTTCTTCCCCGAGGTGATGAGCTCCCCGTAGCCCTCCTGATGGGAGAAGGCGTAGGCGGAGCGGCGGGAGCTGGTCCTGCGGACCCGCTTCAGGTTGTGCTCTCGGGGCCGCTGCCTCCTGCTGGCCTGCTGCAGGTAGCGCACCTGTGAGGGGGGATGGGGGTCAGCTTTATTCCCGGGTACAGGTCATGTGCAAGGAATGTACTCAGATGTACACAGAGACACAGAGACATCCTCTCCCATCCTGGGCTTCTCGGCCTGCAGCTCTCTGTAGTTTTGCTACAGGAAAAAAAAACTACCAAAAATAAACATTTCTACCAAAAATGGTGCCAAAAAATATTTTGTGAGTAAATGGAGACTGCACAAAAACTAGAGGGAATAGCTGCGCCACTACACCTTCAACTGAGTGTGCATGAAGCAAGCTGTAGATCCTGACTACAAGCTACTCACATTTGTGGTATTTCTAACGTGGTTGCTATGTACAATAAGTGACGACAGGGTTATTAGCGGACACACTAAGTTGCTAATTAAGATCTGCTTGTTTGAACTTGCTTTAATGTTTTTTTGCTCGTAACTCCTAGCAGCCTTAACAGTAGCTGTGAAGTGTGATGAGATGCGATTTAATGACTGGAGCTGCGTGGAACACAACTTTGAGTCATCGTGCCTTAGGAGGAGTATTCTGTATTTTCCACATCAAAAAAGTGCTGTCAACTGATATTGTTATACATTATTTTTGCACATACTCAAGATTATGTTTTTTTAATTTTATAGCGAAACAGGCTGTAGAAGCATATTTATAAATGCCTTCTTGACTAAAAATCCAAGTACAAAATGTGCTGCTGAGAGTGCTGAAGAAGGTGCTGGGTATGTGACTGTAACTGGGTCCTGTGGTACCCCAGTCTCAGCTGGTTTTTGCCCCAACCAAGTTCTTAATCACAGGCTGTTTTATTTCAATTTTCTATCTGTGAGGCCTTTTTTTAGATTTGCTTTCAGCTCTTTAAAAATCTGCACGAGATGTGTAATTGGTATGAGTCCCATGGTAATTCTTGAGTTTCAGGACTGTCCTCATTTAGGTACGCCAGCAGAAACAGAACCAACTGGACGTGAGCAGAAGGAAAAACATTGATTCACACTAGGAGAGTCTCATAAGGTGTCTTTCCCACCTGTGTCTGGTCATGATCAAATCAATCACCTATTAAGAGTTGCTTAGTCAGAAATTAGAGAAAACATTCTTACATTCTTACTTAGCAAGTTGAGACACTCCATAAAGTTCTGTGTGCAGAAGCTGCTGGAAACAAGGCAAAGTAACTTAGATTCTTGAAAATGATTTAGTGTAGAAAAAAAGTCTGAATCAGTAATCAGATCACTCACAGACTCCAATCAGCACAAGTGATTAAGGTTGCAAAGGAACAGATAAAAGATTTATTCCGTGCTGAAAAGTGAAAAAGAAAAGTGACACACCTAAAGAAGGCTCCACAGCTGAAAGGTTGTGTCTCTTTTCTTTTTCTTTTTCTTTCAGCACACAATAAACCTGTACTTGTTCCTTTGCAGCCTACGCATGCTGACGCAGCTCACTACTTGAACAGACACAGGGGCCCACATGGCAAGAACCGAGAATCAAAAGTTGACATTTGTTATGACTGCTATTTTCTATATTAAACTACAGAAAAAGACAAAGGAATCACAAATTGACTTGTAACAGCAGGTTTCCTACTCAGAACTGCACCTTGTCTGTCAGCGTGGGATACAAATCCACCCTCAGGAACCGTATTGCCACCACTGGCATGACGCACACCACGGTAGTGAGGAGAATGACCAGCCACACGCTCTTCTGGGACAGCGAGTTCCGAGCCGTCCCTGGAATCCCACAAGAGAACAAACCCGTTTGAACAGGACCGGAGTGCACAGCTCTTACAAAAACAACACAACTGAATTAAAAAACACAAAAATGAATGAAAAACACAACAACCCTCAAAGTGACACCTCTCTGAAAGTGCAAAATCATAGTACTATTGGGATGTATCTAAGAAACAAAGAATTAAATTATAATAATATACAATATACAATACTATACAATAGGGTCTCAACATCTGCAAATTAACACTGGCAGAATTGCTTATTTGCTATTTGGCGTGGCTGACAGGGTCTGGGATGAAAGAACAGAAGAGCAGATGAAGCCAAGCTGAAGGTTGTTAACCGCAACTTTCAAATTAGTGGTGCAACAGACTAGGTTGGTGAGATGAATCTAGCTCGCGAGAGAGCCTCTCCCTGCCACCTGCCACCTGCCCAAGCACCCACTGCCCAGTGTCCGCACCTCAATGTGGTTTCATTCATTCGTTGTGGTTTCAATTTTTTGGAAACTCTTGCTTTTGTATTGTAATGAACTCTTCCAGTTCTGTGTTGGAGGCGTGGGGAATGACAAGCTGAATGACAGGGGAATTATTGCCTGTTTCATTATAGTGGACCATGCTAATCATGGAGCAGAGAGAGAAAATGCGGGCTGGCCACACAGAAGGGATGCATGTACTGTAGTTTATTTGAACTGATTACTATAAGTGTATTGTTGTTTCTTTTAGTTCATCAATGTTAAAATTTACATAAAGTCAAGGCATTAGTACTTTACCATATACAGTAAAGGAGGATAGTTTATGTCTTTTAACCATACATAATATATACTGTAGTACATTGTCCAACAGTATTGGGGTTATATGCGAATTTGGTCACTTACGGATCTCTGGTTCTATGCACCAAACCTTTGCAAATGTTGAGACCATACTGGATATGTATTTATACAGCATATTTTAACTAAAGGTAGCTTTTTAAAGCAAAGCAAGCCTTTTATGTGAGGAAAAAAGAAAAACTCAATAACTATACAACTGAATTTTGCAAAAATGAATTTTATAGGTTTATCAGATATATCAGGTTTGGGCATGATATTCAGTACACAGCTCTACAATTAATTTACCAGGTGCAGCATGCTTCACGCTTCTAAAATGAGTAAGTACAAGACCTCCAGACTAAAATGCACATCCCTAGTATGTTAATCAGTGCACAATGCAGTTCTTTTTACTTACTGCTCATTAGCATAGTTGCAGGTCAAAGATGGTGGAGAGGAAAATATATAGTATCTTAACAATACAGTCTTACCAATGAAAGGGAAATGGCTGGGGAAAATGTCAAAAATGCCATCACTGTGCATAGCAAATAAAATGGCGAAGTAAACAGCCACACTGCCCCATATATAAAAGTGATTCACAGCTGTCCAGTAATTTGTGTCCAGCCCAATCTGCAAACAGAAAAAATATTATACTGTCAAAGCCTTGTCTCGCTTCTAAAAAATAATCACCTCGTGCAGTTCATGTACTCAGCCACCTGATGGCGCACAACGTGTGTTTCACTGGAACAATGTGTGGAAAATAACAAGCTAAAATTTAAGAGACATTAATATTTTAAAAAAAAAACAAAATATTTCTGAGAAATTCTTCTCCTGAATATTAATGAAAAATACTGAAAGACAAACTCCATCTAACAGACTACATTAAACCCAGCTTGAATAAAATACAAAGCATTTCATACGAATGCTGGGCCTGTTACTAGGTTTGGTTAATTGTACATTTATTAAAACTTATTAAAAACATTGCCAAACATTAGCACTGTGTTTATTTCATGCAATACAAATACAAACCTAGCTGTGTGTCTGTGGTGGTCTGAGAAGAGCTGATTACGGAGCAGTTTGGTATTTTTCACTGTACAATAACTATCTTGGAGAGATTTAATTCTGTAAGACTGGCATTCATTTCTTATATATACAGTACAGCATATGCAAAATCACGAGTTTATAGTGTGATTTCAATATTGGACTGTTAACACTTTTATTGTGCTTCATCAATTAAGTGAAATAGGGATTTTATCACTGGCTCTGCTATTCCTCTGTCTGAACTCCGAACTGTACCTTATTAACCCTCACTATCACTCTCTGAGCAGATACCTGCTGTTGCTCAGTCCTGACAGAATATCTGACAGTTTGCAGCAGATGCAGCAGATGCTTCCAGGAACAGACAGAATCATTATGCATACTGGTCTATCCTGTGAATTAAAAACTTGCGAGATGGCCTGAAATGCATGAGCTGTAGTGTCACATGTGCTGCCAAACAGAACCCGCAGTGTCTGATGCGATACAGGCAGCTCATGATCCTCGGCTTCCTCATTTGGACCTCACCTGCACACTCACGACGATCACTAATGACGTTGCAATGGTCACAGCAAACGACTGCTGGTCAGAAATATGGGCGCCATCGTCCCTCACAGTGTCCAGAAAAGCTCCATACGGGACGAAGAAGAGCACGAAGGAAGTGTAGATGCCCTGCAGGGTGCACAAGAAGAACTTGCGCTTGTTGAAGAGCAGATTGAACTGCCCAGGTTCGTACATCTTTGGGTGCTCAAGGCTACTTTGTTCATTAACGTCCTAAAAAGAAAAAGGTTTACAACAGCTGTATTATCTGCCCATTTCTAAATGAAAAAAATGAAGACTATACATTATGCAACAGAATGCTGTGAAGTTTATGTAATTCAGAAGACAGGAGGTTACAGGATCAAATTCTATATACCTCTATGTTACAGGTACAGAAAGAACCTGTTGACTTCCATTTTTATTTTATGAGATTTTATGAGACATTATGAGATTTTTAATATCTCAGAAACCAATGCACAAGGGGCTTGCATGTGAATTTCAACTTCAAACAAGTCTTACCTGGTCAAACAGTCCCATTGCAAGAACAGGCAGAGAGGTATACACTATATTGAACAGGGTGATGAACCACTGATCGTAAACTGTCTGTGAGGGCAAGAAGAGAAAATAGGTCACCCTGCTGTGGAATCATTCAGTGACAACAAAGCACAACTAGTTTTATAGTTTGTGATGAATTAAAAATAAATTAAATTTTAACACAACAGCACAATGTTTGTCTGACAGTTACAGATCTCTCCCTACATAATGTGCCTTTGCAGTACTCTTTTTCTCTCATAGACTGTACTGATAAGGTAATGCCAGGGAGGCACCCAGATTTAGGAAAGACTTCAAAGTTAATAATAAAACAAAAGTACATCTAATTATTCAATTAACTCTACTGCACAGCTGACAAAAAGCTCACTTACCTGTGCAGAAAAGCCACAGAAAAAACCAAACCAGAAGTGAACAAGAGTGAAGGCAAAGTTCTTGTAGAAGAAGTAGCAGAGGAAGTTGCACATCCTGAAGTAGGACCACCTGCCATGCACCAGCAGCAGCCTCTGGAGGTATCGGAACTGGGCGAAGGAGTAGTCACTGGCAAGCACTGCCTGCATGCCCTCCTGCCCGCTGATGCCCACACCGATGTGGGCTGCTGTGAAGGGCAAGGACAGCAGAGCTCAGCCTTGCTCCAGCTGCCAGTAAACTTGAATGCTTCGTCATGCTCAGATCGTCGATCCTCAATTTTCTAAGCAATTTAGAGCTGCTTCTTCCAATATAGGGGTCCTGGGAAGGCAGAGCCTATCCCAGCAAGCAAAGGGCGCAAGGCAAGGTACACACTGTATGGGACGCAAGTTCACTGCAGGGCCAATTCTTCCAGAAGCCAATTAACCTGCCAATATTTTTTGGACTATGGGAGGCAACTGGAACACCCAGAGTAAACCCACATTAACAGAGGGAGAACATACAAACACCACACAGATAGCACCCCAGGTTCAGAATTGAACCCACAGCCCCCGTTCTGTGAGGCAGCAATGCTAACCACTGCGCTACCGTGCCACACTGCTCAGGTTATCCTGCAACTCAATCCAAACTAAACTGAGTTTTCTCTTGCAATGTAACAGGGTGTGGCTGACTACATCAGAAGGAAGGTGTGGCTGCTGCCTCTTTAAAAGATGTGACTTCAGCTTCAGTTCATTTCTATTGGTTCAATACAGATGGTATTTTTAGGTCATTCTGCTCTTGCTTACTTTGAAAGCCATTACATTTTTCTTCTGTTTTGTGGCCTCACTCTTAAACATCCAGTATCATTTTCAAATAAAACAAAAGCCTCTGTGCTAAAAAATAAGACACCAATACCTACCTCAGCCCCTTTGGGTCCACACACTTGTTAAACAAAAACAGGAAAAGTGTAGGCTCTGATTAACACCTGGGTGAAAGAGTTGCCATTGAAACCACCCACAGTGGGAAGCCGTTTCCACTCATATTAACTACTTGTCAGTGGCTTTAAATATAATATGCAAACATATTGTTTGTCTGGTGTCGAACATTAACTGAAATGAGTTATGATTAACTGTATTAATGACTTCAGGAGAAATCATGTGTGATCAGGAACACAATGGTGCTCTGTGAGTCTAATTCTTTCAAGCTGCTGCACAAGCAATTTTCCTGTAGTAAAAAAAAAACCTGTGCAGACCTCTGCACACTGCTGGAAGTGCAATTGAAAATGAGATTTGAGATGTCTTGGGGAAGTCTACATTCGTGACTTACTTTTAATCATGCTGACGTCATTGGCTCCATCCCCTATGGCTAAAGTGACGGCCCTCTTGTATTTCTTCACCAGTTCCACCACCTGGGCCTTCTGTAGAGGCGTGACGCGGCAGCAGATCACCGCCTTGCACAGGCAGGCCGTGTCCAGGAACATGCGCTCCAGATCTGCCTCCAGGGCATGGGCCTGCCGAGCACAGAGCTGTCAGTTCGCACTGGGGGGTGTGAGGAGGCCCTGCCTGATCATAATCAGAAGACTCCAGCTGTGCAGCCTGACACCCTATTGATGAAGTTCACTGTTTACATTTTATTTGTCAAAACTGTAATTAACAATTAAAGAAAATGGACCTCCTGCGGGCACCTGCTGTACAGTTCTGAACAATGACGCTGGGGCGCTCCCTGTATCACACAGGAACAAGAGCAATTACTCTACCAGGATGGATTCTTCTAATGAACACGGAGGAGAGCTGGGAGCTCCCTGCGCTGCAGCACAAATGGAGCCCTTCTCATCAAGAGCTCGATAAGACACAGCAGACAAGAATGGGAATAAATAACTGCACAACAAAATGAGATGCTCAAGTTTCCAAAATGACAGAAATGTGGCTAATAATATCCTCCTCGGGTAGTGTGTTAAGAAAACTATCAATGCAATATTTTATCTAGCCAATTCATTAATCAACTAACAAATTGATTGATTGATTAATTGGTTAAGGAAATCTATTTAATTGTTTTTACCTATCAAGGCACTTTTTTTTTCAGAAACTCTATGCTATTTCATCTCCCAGCTTAAAAAAAATCAATCCAGCCAGTAAATGCTAAATCCACATTCAGAATGCTAAATATGCTGGGTGGCCTATCAGATCTGAAGAACAGCAGTAATCCTACAGTATGAGTATCAAATAAAGCAAGGAAAAAGAACTTAGCCTGCAACACATTTAAGGGAGAATTTCACATCATACAACATAATCAAGCAACATTCTAGTCATATAATACACAGAACTAATCATATTCAAAGTCTTACTATTGCTAAGATTAACAATAATACTGACATCCATCCATTTTCTGACTGTTTTAGCCAATTCAGGGTCATGAGGGAGCCGGAGTCTATCCTGGCAAGCAAAGGGCACAAGGTAAGATACACCCTGGATGGGATGCCAGTCCATTACAGGGCAGAAACACAGATACGAACACACACACTCTCACACCAGGGCCAACTTTCCCAGGAGCCAATTTACTTACCAGTATGTGTTTGGGCTGTGGGAGGAAACTCAACACACACTCCACACAGATAGCAAGCCCAGAATTGGACCCAGGGCCCCAGCACTGCGAGGCAGCAATATTAGCAACTGCGTTACCATGCCACCCATATGATGTTGACATACGAAAATAGAATAGTTTTTATACTGATATGAAGGAAAATTATTATTCAAAGTAAATGTGTAAGAGGTCTTACCAAACTGTATCCATTGATGATCAATGCATACTCGGAAGTGATGGTTTCTTCAAAAACAGAGTCGTTCTTGAACATTTCCTTTTTCTCCAGGTTGGTATGACCATTCCCAATATCCCTACTTGGCCCCAGAATCCGCTCTTTAACATTCCTTAAACACAAAAGAAACATTTTTTTGATAGAATTTGCTTTGTTTGTTGGATGTAAACCAGTAAAACAAGAAGATGGATATCTATCACTCATGTTATTTTCATCATTCATCACTTCTGAACTTGACAGTGGATTCTACTGGGGTGATTACTCTGTTTAGGATTGTGATAAATAAATCAACCCAATTTGCAACCTTTCTATAAATCTACCTGAAACATTCTGCTTTTGTTTGGGGGATCTTAAGCACAATGATCTGGAACAAGCATAAGCAAAATTACTTATACACCGGGCCTTCAGTTGTATATTTGTATTTATTAGTTTCAGTTTACTGTGATCCGTTTTCCAGCTGAATTAATTGATTTGTTGGGACTCAGTTCCCTGGGTTCCCTGGGTTAACGAGCTCATAAACCACAAGGCATGCTAGTACAGCCCTGAATTCCTCAGTGCAGCCCATACTGTTCCCCTGACCAGCACACAAATCCAGCTGATACGATGATGTATGTCCTACACGACCTGTTGTAAAAACCTGCATTTACATTTGGACAGTGCTAGTAAACCACAATACAGCAAGAGGGATGAAAAGCCCTGAGGGTTGTTAATTATCACAATTAGTCAGGAGGGGAAGTGTTAGATTTAAGTTGGCTTCATTAAAGTGTGAGGTTGTTAATCGCTGCAACCAGACCTGGAAATGGGAACAGTATTATTGAATTTTGTGTTTTGTTTTAATGAGATGTTAGTCTGGTATTGACATGGATATATTTTTACTTGCTTTGTGCTCCTGATAATTAAACACATTAACTGTTGCCTTTGTTCTGGCACGCTGGCGTAAAATATTGTATGCAAGCTTAAAATTTAAGGGTAAAAAGGAAGGAAATTAAATTTAAAAACCTCAAATCCCACCTAGAAAAATCCCAAATCAACATTAAAAGACATTCAAGTACCAAAATACACAGAAAAGCAAGAAAAACGTAACAAGGGTATTGGAACCAGTACAGTCTAACAAGACTATTGTAGAGGCTGCCTGAAAATCATTAATCATACATTAACATTTAAATTTGTATTTTTTTTAATTAAATACCTTCTGAGCCTCTCATAAAAGAGAAACATAATCCATAACAAATCCATCCATCCTTTTTCTAACCACTTCTTCCAATTTAGGATCGTAAGTTAGCCGGAGCTTATCCTGGCAAACAACAGGCACAAGGCAGGGTACAGCCTGGATGGGACGCAGGGCCATCACAGGCCACAGACCCAGCCAGGCACACACACACTCACATCAAGGCCGATTTTCCCAGAAGTCAGTTGACCTACCAGTACGTCTTTGGATTGTGGAAGGCAACCCATGTGAATGTAGGGAGAACACACAAACTCCACCCAGACAGCACCCCAGGAACTGAACCCAGGGCCCCATTGCTGTGAGATAGCAATGCTAACCACTACACCACCATAGCGCCTCATAACAATTCCAGTACTTAGAAAACAGACATGTGAGAACATGCAGCCATTAACAGCAGAAACAACTCTGCTGTAACTGGTGCAGCAGGGCCCAGAGTCTGGATCACAGGCATTGAACAACTGGGCAAGTTCTGAAAGTGTGGGATCTCAATGTGGGAAATATCCTGGGAATACATATCCAGCTGCTACATTTCAGACAGCAGCTCAGATCAGCGTTCTCACACCTACGAGAAACCCTGTGCAAACACTTAGTATCTAAGCTTGAATTACTGACAGTAGAACGTCTACAGTGGTATTGCTACTACTGTTAGAGTTATCATTAAGCTTCCTTTAAAGGTGTCTTTGCACAGCACACCACACACACAGCTGTTCCTACCTGAGTTCCTGCTGCACCTCCAGGGCCGTGTGCCCAGACACAATGAACACCTCACTCATGTCATCTCTCAGCATGTTACAGGAGTAGCCTATGTTCATCGCTGTCTCTGGATAAAAACAATAGCAATAGCTGGATTCAGATTTTTGGTTTCTTGAAATATAAACAGAATAAAAAGAGCAGCTGCTTAAGGCCAAGAAAAAATCCTACACTCCAATCCACCTGCCAATCACTCATGACAAAACCAGGTCTTTGATGGTAAACCTTTGTCTGTTAAAAAACCACTGTAAGCTATTGTTTGTGTTGTGTCATTGGATTAGTAGAATATTTAAACTGTTCTGTTGATGCATGCACTAAGACTGACCACGCATTGCTCATTCAAATAGAGGTGCAGTTATCTTTGCACTGTCCTTGGGTATTAGGTGTTACTCATCTGTTATGTCTTAGTTATCTGCCTGCTAAGGAGTGGACCAGCAAGTGCGGAAGGAAGCATTACACATATTGTGTGTACTTAAGGCAAAAATGCTCATATACTGTAACAGATTGTGATGCAAATGCTTAGGTTATGATGCATAATTCTAAGAGATTCCTCATCGGTGTTAACAGATGAGCTGCATTCATCTATCTGTCTAATGTAAGTTTGCTTTTATTCAAATATGATTAGTCCAATAGCTGGGGTATTTTATGCTATGACCTATGTAATATCCCAAACACCGCCTATCAGTGCAATTCAGATGTAGTACTCAGATGTAGTAATTCCTGTTACTTCAGATTACTACCTTCAACTTCAATCTTTGACACAAAATACTTTTTAGAACAGCTGCACTGATGCAAAACCAGTTTTCCTCGAGATCACTGTGTTACATTCTGTACATTATATCAAATTACTGCATATTTACTGGTCTGTGTAAATTCAGTGTTGGCCTTTAGCAGAACCCAGGTCATCCAATAAAGAGCAAAGCCAATGTAATTTAAATTGAGCCCTCTGAATAATTCAGCATCACACATTTACAACTTTATTGTTTCTTAACAACAGGAGGTCAATAAGGACATGCTTATTCACACAACATTGGTTTGCAAACCGAAAGTCAGGACACATTAGATAGATTACATTCAATTGCTCTACTGGTTAAGTGGAAAACAACAAATACGTTATTTAATAAAACAACAACAATAAATCATTCTAATATATATATTTCATTATTTATTTTCAAAAGGCAAGCTGTTATTTTAAAATACTGAACACTGAATATGTTAAAGTTGATAAAAGCAAGATTGGTTTGGTATCAAGTCAGTCAAATGACACTTACAGTATATCAAATTTATAATTTGTTAGATGACCAGACTATTCATTCTACTTTTGAAACAAACAATCTTAAAGGGACACAGGGCATTTTCAGGTTCTTTTTCATTACTGATTGAACTTTTACAATAGCCCTCTACTGTATCTGTCAGCATCCCAAAGTTCAAGCAGGCAAATCCTGAGACACAGAGCCCCAAGCCTTTTAAACATCTCAAGGAAAATTCAGCCCACCACTGCCACAGATAAAGGTGTCAGCATAATAAACAGCTGGAACAAAGGCCGGCCTCTCTGATTCCTAGAGTAATATTAGTACTACTAAAAATAATTGCTCCTAAAAACCACACAGGCTAATTATGAGCAGAGAAAAACTGAGGAATTTCATCAAAGTCCAGCAAACCATGATTAACAACACAGCTTGGTAAGCAGACAAAAAAAAAAACTGATGAGATTTACAAGATAGGTAAGGAAGGATCAGTTGTTGGCTGGCAATTACCTAGCTTGTCTCCTGTAAGGACCCAGATCTTAATGTTGGAAAGAGTTAAACAAGCGATGGTCGCGGCAACTCCTTCCTGTAATTTGTCTTCTATTGCTGTGGCACCTAGCAACTTGAGAAAGACACGTCTGATATTAATGGACTCTCCCTGAAGAAAAGGATGCAGGCACTCAGGCACGGCAAAGCACAGAGAGTGGCAGAGGGTACACCTACTCCTCTCCCCAGGAAACATTTATTAAAGTCAAACAAGAGAGGAAAAACATCTTAGGCAGGATTCTAATCATGCTGAAGTACACTCTTGAGGTGAGATCTATAAAGGCATTTATCACAAGGAGTGCACATGGAAAAGAGGAAGAATGGAGATGATAATAGAGAATATATTGGGCACATTTTATTTTAACTAGTCTAAAACTGGCCTTTGTTGTTTGTAAAACTAGGGCCTGGATTAAATCAGAACACAATCAAAAATTACACACACAGTAACCAATGGCAGGCTTCCAAAAGGCAGCAGGAAGAGGCCACCAGCAGACAAAAAGCCGACATCAGGGTCCTGCATTAGCAATTTGTAACTGATAGTTGAGCCCATACTCTCATCTATTTGGGTGCTACAGTTTTTACAGCCAGCTGTTATCAAAAAAGAGGTTTCTGATAATCAAGCAGAACAAAGGACTGGAGAGAACTGTCTAAAGAGACCTCAGCTTGCAGCAGCTCTCAGACTCTACCATCATGTCCTGCTCTATTTCTTCATACAGCTCAGCCAGGCAGTCCTCTCTGTTCTCCAGGGAGGTGCTGGCGAAATGTAACTTCTTTAACCACCCCTCAAAGTAGTCTTCGTCGAGATCTTTGTATGCCAGAGCCAATGTTCTCAGCCCTTCTCCGGCAAACTCCTAAGAAAACCACAAAGATCTAATCAAGCAGTGAAGCAGTTACTGTATGTATCTCCCTGCCAACCCCATCCAGCTATTTCACAGGGCATCCACAGTGGCATGAAGCAAACAGTAGCTCTGCTCTAGAGGAACCAAATACGAGTGTGTGGAACATGAAAAATTCACTTATAGGGACAAATTTCTTTAGTAAATGTATTTTAAAACTCTAGGAAATATGAATTTGACAAAGCAAGAACATTTGCACACTGGGTGAGTGTGAAGAAAAGTTCTAAAAAAGAAACATTTCAAGGTCTTTCTTGGGTACTGTATCTATTCTCTTTAAAATTAGTATTCCTTGTCCAATGTTCCTCCTAATCTCTAAGTAAAAGTGCACACTTCAATCATTTATTTAGGCTACTGTGGTTCCAGCGAATTTTTCATTTCCAGAAATTCAAAAACCATCAACGCCATTTCGTCACCTTAAGAAAAGGCACATATAGTAGTGACAGAAATGAATGCGTTCTGGCAGATTGGTGTGCATGAAATCTGATTTTTAATGATGCCAGTGACCAGACAGAATAGGGAGTGATGGATTACCTGCCGGTATAATAATCAACACTTTATGAATCAGCATTAGCTCGGGCGCATTTTCATTCTGTTCATTATGTATGATGTGTTGGCAGGGAACTCAAAAAAAATCAGTTTAAAGTGTGAAAACACATCTCATTTTATTACATCTCATTAAAAAAGGCTCAGTCAACAAGTTTTTCTTTATCTGGCATGTGCAAGATTAACACAGATCAATAAAAAACTCAATGTGAACAACCTAGATTCCCAGGAGAGGAACTTCCAGGGGGAAAGCATTCAAATTAATGCCAAAAGTCAACACAGACTCATGACTTACAAGTAATGTAATCACGTTGCATACACAATAAAAATAAATGTTTTGTAATTCTGTTACACAGTAAATTTAATTTATAACATCGACCACACAT